>NC_051045.1:10331331-10685081 GCF_904848185.1 Acanthopagrus latus
GGATCATTATTAAATTCACTGAGCTAAGAAGCCACATATCTCATGTGCTTGATCGTAGTTCTTTAAGGCTGTTTTTTTGAATAAAAAAGTAAACTGACATCGTTTAGCTATGGCATGAAAATAGTTTATGTTCTGTCTAAAGCAGGAGTCTACTGAGGATTTGTCACATACTTCCACAGAATAGGTATACAGTCATTAAAAAGCACTATATCCAAAATACTGCTGTTAAAACTGTAGATTACAACTGTTTTTACATCTCGACATAGCACTCGTGCGTTCACATTGTGTGCTATACATTCTCTGTGGCATGCAACTGCACTTTGGCTTACATGCGGGGGGGAAAATCACAAACATAAATCATGTCATGGTAAAAAGAGGATAAGAAATCTCATCCTCGCTCAACAAATAGAATAATTTTCATCAGCCACAACTTATCTAACAGAATCAGTGACTTGTGACATGCGCAAAAGAGGAGTAACACAAAATACAATGTCATTAGAAATACTGTTGGCGCTCTTCACACCGACTTTCTCCTTGATCGAGGGAACTCCCGGAAGCTGTGCCCGGGTGATAGTGTGCTACCAGGGGAAGAGAGTCCGGTGTTGTCCCTGGACCCTGGCGAGCAGCCCTGGATCCTGTAGGAGACTGAGTTGTAGTACACAGAGTTGATGTGGCAGCCGTGGTGCTCACTGTGGGACATGAGGGGACTATCACAGATCCCCAGACGGTAGCAGACGCAGGAGCAGAGGGAGCTCAGGCTCGACTCCGGCCTGCTTCCACCAGCCTTGATCTGAAAGTGCAGCCTGTGTCTGCAGGGGCTCCTTTGCCTCTCCTGATCCTCCGCCGGGGAGGCGATGAGGTTGGTGCGGCTGGTCCCTTGCTCCATCGGGAGGAAGAGAGTACTGTGGCTGCGACTGTGCACCACGTTGGCCCTGCTCCTCTCTCCCCTGTGGCTGTCTCTGCTCTGTTCATGACCCAGAGTCCCATCTAACAGGCCCCTGTCCCTCTTCAGTGATGCCCTCTCTTGAGCATCCCTCCTCTCATCCTCAGTGTTCATGGTGAGGAAGCGCAGCACCACCAAGTTCAGGAAGGCCCCGATGACAGTCAGCCCGACCAGGATGTACATGAAGCTGAACGCCACGTAGGGCGTTTTCTCCTGGAGGTCCTCCTTCTTCTGCAGGGCAACGAAGTCCCCGAAGCCGATAGTGGTGAGCGTGATGAAACAGTAGTAGTAGGCATGGAAGAAGCTCCATCCCTCAAAGTGGGAGAAGGCTGCGGCGCCAACACACAGTGTACCAATGCAGGAGAGGAAGCCCACCAGGACCATGTTCTCCATGGACACCTCGGTGCGTCGACAGCCCAGGCACTGCTTCATCTTGTGGAGGAGATAGCGGACAAATGTGTTCATCCTCTCTCCCAGGCTCTGGAACATTACCAAAGTGAGAGGGATGCCCAGAACGGCGTAGAACATGCAGAAGACCTTTCCTGCATCTGTGCCTGGTGCTGCATGTCCATAACCTTAATGCAGAGAAGATGGGGATGAAAGAAAGGGAGAGTGTGACGCATACTGTAGCAAACGCTCCGGTGGTAAAACAAAGAACTGTGGTTCTTTTTCTTTTTTAATTAGCCTGTTTTTCAAATCTAGAAACATGCACCAGCATCACAGTGAAACTGTCTCCCCCATCTCCACAGATTGAGGAATTACATCCACTTACCAATGGTGGTGATCACTGTTATGGCAAAGTAGAAAGAGCCAGCAAATTTCCACTGTCTCCCGGCGCGGTGGGGCTCAGCCTGCAGCACCACTCGCTCGATTTCGCGGTAGTCGTCCTCGGAGAAGCGGTACTTCTTCTTCATCTCGCTGCGCTTCTGCTCCAGGATGCGTCTGCGGGAGCTCTCCGTCTCCGACTCCAGCGCGTCAAACACCGCGGCGCCCACCAGCAAGTAGGAGAACATGCAGAGGATGAGCGACAGGGTCCGGACGTTTTGCTTCTTCATCCTCGGTGTCGGCATGAGAAGTCGGGAGCCACAACAGTTACAGGTGGTGGTAGTGGTGCTGCTGCTCTCCAGCGTGCGGGCTCCACATTTGTGATGCAGCCTGTTGCGTGAGACGTAGTAGCGGGAGAGGCGTGGAGGAGAAATCAGACCTGAGGATCTGCCCCTACCTGTTTTCAGATGTCTTGTTTATGTAAATAATAATAATAATAATAAAGGCGTATAACCCGCTGCGAGCTCCAAGAGCGAGCGATGCCTCTCGACACGGGCATCTATTGGAACAAGTGGCCTCAGCGTGCCTCTTCGCATGCGCAAACCAGTCTCCAGTAATAAGCGGTGTGTCAAATAAGAAATATTTAAGACGCATAGTAAGCTTCGGTGGGGGGTAGGGGGGATGTGCGGTCTTATCTGCACAGCTGTGTGCAACAAGTAAGGTCCTCACTCGACCCGGCAGATACCAAACTGGCATGAGCAGGGGGGTTCAGCACCACGGACAGCGACCACGGTCACATGTGAACCGGCCTGGAAAAACTGCGCACCGACGGTGAAGACAGCCACAGGCCGAGAAGCACAGAGAGAAACAGCATTTAGACAGGAGAGCACTGCGCTACAGAGCTGTGCTGAAACTTCCAAGTGACACGTTGACAGCTGAATGAAACTGCTCTATTGGTTGGCTTGTGTGTGTTTGCCCAAAAAGGAAAGAATTGTGTTAAAAGTGTCATTAAGTGGCCTGTGATGACATCTGAAAAATAAATTAAGTGAAAGAAATGAAAACTAAAATTAGTGACAGAACTCAGCCCCTTCATTACAGCCTTTATGAGAGCCTATAAACTGGGTGATGGCGTCTAATGCTGTGCTCAGCAAAAGGACAGAATGGTAGATATTATAATCTTATTTTAAACATGTCATCCCATGTGAATTATAGGGATGCCTGATATGGATTTTCTTTAGCCAATACAGATAACCGATGATTGCCTGCTTCTCAATGCCTATACAGATGAGAAAAAACAATAATTTAACACATTTGTATTTTAAAAGACATTCACAACCTGTAGCTCAAGCACACTGAGACTCAGTATCTTCATTTAAATCTCCTCTTAAAAGTCACTCATATCGAATGGCTTTTTCTTGACTTATGCCATCATCTTGGTTTCATTTCTGGGTTCATTGTGTTGCCTGCATGTTTCTTATTGAAAAGCCCTTCAAAGTGTTTTGAACGGTGCTGTATAAATACACTCCATGGCTGTACGGTACAACAGTTCAGCATGCCGCATTCCTCCTTCTCCTACAATGTTTCGATCGATGGATCACAAACCGATTTTTAAAGTGTGTAACCACCTACTGTATCATCTACACAATATCTACACAATAGTATGTAGATCTTGCACTTTCGAGGCCACTGAAAGCTACGTGGCTTCATACTATTGCCTCAATTTAATGGCAATAATTTCACCGATACCAATAAATGGCCAAAAGTTCAAAATTCCTAGTGTCAGGTCAAAATGTATTGAGCTTATACACAGTGCATATCGTGCATTAATATTAAATTATAATCTTAAACCAATGACAGTAATAACATTTGAATAACTATAAAGTATTAATCAAGCTATCAAGGGAAATGAAAAAAAATATATAGTGAATGGTGAAAATTTTAAGTGAATTAAATCATAAAAAGACATAAATAATGCCAATATACTTATTGATATGTATATATGCTAATGCTAACAAGTTAAATTTATAAGAAAGCGATCCATACCTCATCTGTAACTGCTTATCCTTCACAGGCTCATGGGGGCTGGAGTAAATCCCAGTCAACAACCCTGGACTACTCACCAGTTCATCATCATATAGGGCACATAGGGTGAAAGAACCATTCACACTCACATTTACACCTACAGCGGATGAAGAGTAACTGATTAACCTAACTTGCATGTGCATCTCCTGACAGAAGGGCCCTGTCACAAACCCAGGACCTTCTTTCTGTGAGGCAACAGAGCTAACCAGTGTCACCACTTTTTTTTTTTTTTTTTTTAAAAAGGTGTCTTAGTGGAGTGATGGACTCAACCAGTGAGCAAATTCCAAAAAACACAAAACAGCAGCACATCTTAAATCTCTAACTCAGGAAGGCAAAAATATTTCCATTTTACCTGTTTAATCAAATTGCAAACACAATTGGGTCCATTCTTAAAATAGATACTGAATTTTTTTTTTAATTCCAGTGCAGTTGCAGCTCCCCGGACTGATAAATAAATGCACATTCCTCCGCTCTGCTTCCTTGGATTTTGACTCATTTAGAAAATGATGTTGATTTGATGGTGTCATTCTCATGGATGTGTTTCTGTCTTTGTTTGTGTCCTTGCAACATTAGAGATGTGATGCATGCCTGACAGCGACTAAATAAACAACATTGCCACACTCGATGCTTCTGGAAAACCTACTGTAGGTGATGCTGGTTGCCATGGTTACTTATGGCAGAGGCACCGACTCGGATTGTCTGTGAGGTTGAAGCTAATATGTTAAGCGTAATGATCCGGGTGCTCTGAAGGTGAATTATGTTGCCACTGCATCACAACCTGAGGAGAGTCATTTATTTAAGATGGATTTAAACACGTAGACAAAAATCACACAGTTGTATCACAGAAGCGTCATCCGTGTGCCACAGTAGGCATTAAAGCACTGACACACATTACCATGTGCTCTTTTGTTCCTCTCAAACAGAGCAACCTGCCCCTCACCGGCCCTGGTTTTGTGTTAAGTGGCTAAATCAGCACACTTACATCCCTGTTGTGACTCGAACCAGCTCTCCATAAATCAATTACATCTCAGCTGATAAGAGAGGAACCTGAAGCCCTAACAGGCACCCATCAATCCACACTGCTCGTATTCACGTCCCCCTTTCAAAGCCCAAGGACCTGGAACAAAGTGAGGAGGCCCATCAATCCCTGTCGGGCGCCACCGGCTTATAAGGTAAAGCGTCCAGACTCAAAGAGATGCTTCATTCATTTAGTTTTGCACTCTTTGTTCTCTGCCCTCTTAGGTACATTTCATTATAACACACACACACACACACACACACACACACACACACACACACACACACACACACACACACACACACACACATATCAACATGTCATTTACATGGAACAAGGAAAACAAATGAAGTGCATTATGGAAATGCAATCCATTGTCCACTTTCTTGCTCATTATGTCTCTAGCTAGAAAAATTAATTCTCCTTAAATAGAAATTATGCATGTTCACAGAGCTGCTTATGTTGCTAATACCATGTCATTGTCATTACATAGTTATCTTTTTTGGGGTTGCTGATTGACAACTAGCGTTAGCTGAAGAATTTGTGACTTTACAGTAATAAAGAAACATGTTTATTCAGCTCCAACACATAGTTTTGTCCTAGTGCTCTTTATGCATCATGAGTCCTATTTTACTTTCTACTCCAGTTTTGTCACATTAAGCATAGTCCACCTAATGCATTTGTCCTTTTTTTCTTTTTTTGTCTCATGAAACCAGAAAGGCCTCCTCTGTGTCTGTGGTGATTCTGAGAACATGCAGATGGTACAAAACCATTTTAAGAGATGCACATGGCGTCACGCGGAGAAACGAGGATCTTGTGCCTGGAGGTACATTTCTCTACTAAATAAAACCCATCTGCCAATTATGCAGGGGAAAAAAATGCTAATCTGGCAAAAAAAAAAAAAAAAAAAAAACCTGGAGGAAGGCTTATACAAATTAAGCTCCTCTGTAAAAGTCCAACTTTTAGAAAGGAGTGGTAGGTGTTTAGAAGGATAGAGCAAAGGAAGCAGCTTGATACAGAGGGGAGATTTTAGCGTGGACAAACCTGCCGGAGGAGTCTGTGAGAGGCCTTTAATCTTAACATCTTAAACCCTTGATAACGACGAAGGTCTGCTTGCTTCATCTGAATCAAGGATACGATGATTTAGGATGAATATCAGTTTTGGAATTTGCAGTCTAGGAGAGGCTGAAGTGCTTCATCCTGCTCTGATGAAGGAGCATTTGAACACAAAGCAGTGAGTTTATCATCATCATCAAAACGTTCCTTTGTTTAAAATGTAGTTAGATTTTGAGACACATTAATGTTCATTTGTGTGCCCTATGACTTCATACTTTAGACTGAGCTACTACTCACAAAATATGTGCTATGAATATACATAGAATATGTGTATGAGTGTTACAGCTGGGGGAGCAGAGGTAGGAGGGGGTTGTGGTGTCATGATACAGTACGCTGCAATGCCTTTATGTGCCAGCAGCAAAGCAAATATGTCATCACGTTGCAAGAAGAGGCATGAAAATGTGCCACAGTCATTCTTAAAACAAAAAAGGGGGTTCAAATTTTTTGTAACAGCAACTGGATCATCTTGATACCCTCAAACAAAGCTTTATAAGTTTGAAATTAATCAGTAAGTTATCAAAATACAAATGTAAAGCAACAAAATCAAACTTTCTGAATAAAGATAGTTGAAATACTTGAGTACAAAACAAAATGAGAGCCCGTGACTAATGTTCAACCTGTCAGAGCAGAAGAATAGTTGTCTTAATTTACAGAGAAAAAACCAGGATAGACGATATTAGGCTGGCAAAAGAAAGGATTATCCCCTCGGATGCGTCGCTGACAGACTGGCTGAGTTATATTTGGAGCTGTGGTACAACACCCACAGGCCTGTCTACTTTGTACAGTACGCGTGGGAGATATATTTGTAACATGTGGTAATATCTGAGGCTGTAAGAGTCTATCAAGCCTCGTATGTCAGCTTCTACCATCGTGCAGAGTCAGTCACTCTCTGAGGAGAAACTTTGCTGTCATATTTGTTTATTCTTCCATAAAATAAGATTACATCTCATTGTTTACTTATACTTTCTAGTGTTGCAATTCATTGCACAGAATGATGCCTATGTCCTTTCGTGTTTGCTTTGTCAGCAAATACTTTTCTTAGCAGTTCAGCAATCTATGTAACTGCCTCACGAGAAGAACCTGCATCTCCTTGAATCATTTCTTTTTCTCGGTTATTCTCTAAGTCAGATCGAAAAATGTGACACAACATGCATTCTGATGAGATTCGAGAAATGATGAACTGAATGAGGATTTAGAAGAAGTTCAACTAAATCCTTATTTATTTTGTGTATAACTGTAAGAGCAGCAAAAAGTTGAAATGACAGCGACATCACAGTACTCAGGAGAAAGGTATTTGTTTGACTCACAGCTTCTTGCATGGTCCCAGTATACAAACAAGTCCATTTCAAGTATGCAGGAGGCCTGAAATGACCTCTGATCTCTTTCATACATATTTTATTTCTTGATACACAAATTCAGCACATCGTTCAGTGCGTTTCATTTATTGATGAAACTGTTTGCCAGATTGTTATAAACCAAACAGTTCATCCGGTGCAATAAGTCACTGGAAGAACCCAGATACCAAATAGATTTAAAAAAACAAACAAACAAAAAAAAAACTTCCGTAACATCTTCACTGTAGCTGCTAAGCTAAAAGCATCAGTGCAAACCCCATCTGAAGTGGGTTCACGTTGTCAACCACTCATCGAGGGTGTGAATGATTATCTTCAAATTAGTTTGGGATCTCAGGCTCCTGGACAGTTGGATTATGGGTGTCATTTTGAAACGCTGTAAAACAAGTCCCGATCTACTTCAACTGTTTTGGTTAATGCTGCAACACTGTTTAGCTCTGAAGCTCCAGAAGTGTTTGGTGGGCTATTACACTTTCCATTTACATGGGGGAGAGATGAAAATGAATTAATTTTCATGTTCTTCTAATCCTTCAATTACAATCTCCTGCTAATATTTGTTAGGTAGGATTTTGAAAGGCATGTTTTGTTGTTTGATTTGAGACATGTGTGCTGTAAACAAACTACACCGTCATAAAAAAGACTGTCGGTTCGTACAGGCCTTGCCAAGTTTTCCAAAAGGGACAACCTTCTATTTGCTTCACGTTTGTATGATCACTTAACAGCCAGAACAGTCGATGCCAAGGAAAGACTGATGGGCTCGTATCAAAGAACTTGGCAGCTAGTCAGATAGGGAACAGTTGCTGAGTTCCAATTTAGCCTGAGGAGAGTTTTACGCATTACTAAGTTGAACAACATTCACACGTACATTTAAGCAAATATACAAGACGAGATAGAAGAGTATAGACGATGAGATCTACAGCCGAAGAACTTAAGAAGGACTTTACACACGAACCTTGTCAACAATGTAGGAATAGCTGCCGCAACATGGCAAGCTGGATTCCTCAGATGACCCCGAACGCCACACACCAGGTTCCTACAGGGATAAACTATAGGAAGCAGGAAACTCTGTTATCATGAAGAGGAAGAGTTGTGCACAAGATGTACATTTCTGTCAAATCCCCCCTTTAATCAAAGCAGGACCAGGTTTACACAATTATTATAATCTCTCCGCATATCACCAGATCATTCCATCTGTACTGAACTGACTGAGAAAAAGGCAACTGGGGATCCATTTCACAAAGCAGAGGCAGTAAATAGCAACAGCAAATACTGGATGCCTGCAGAGCCCTCTGGTTTCCACAGTAACTAAAACCAAAAATAGAAACCCACACCAGTGGCCATTCAAAATTGAATCCCCCTGTGATAATATACATTTCTATTTATACCCCCTAACAGCGACATCCTCCCTTGTATCGATGCATCTGTCCAATTACTGAAATGATCAACATCAGGGTCAAATGATGTCTTCCCACCTTTGAGTCCTTTGTGCTGCCGGTTCTGATGTTATCAAATGATGAAAACTAAATCCAGATTATGATGCACAACACACTTCTGATGAGAACTAATACGGGATCACAGGATAAATATGATAGTTTGAACTGCGACTTTATGTGTGAGTGGCTCGATGCTTTACATGTTCATGACTTATGGTCAGATGGTCAATCTGCTTTGAGAAAATGTGGACTTCTTGTGTCATCAGAATGTTCAAACAGTGCAATACTGAACATGATCTGCTTGAAAATGTGTCTTAAAGCATCTTTTTTTTTTACAGCATCAAGAAAAATAGCCATGATTTATCATTCTGAGCATACATTTTTAGGAATGAGCTTTTAGGCCCTGCATATATTCAACTGCTATGGATATTTACATTTCTAAATAATGACCAGTCTGCCATGAGGAGATTAGAGCAGCAAACAGTGTTTCCTCTATAAATCACAAAATGTGTTTTAATGTTTTCTTGTCATTCTTAAAGATTCATTATGTAAAAAAAAAAATTAAAAAAAATAAACTGAAAGTATCAGAATCAGAATCAGGGTCAGGTTCAGTATTCCTTTATTGTCCCACAATGGGGAAATGTGTCAGTAGTATTATAAAAAACAATAACAGTATTAAAAAACAACAACAACAAACAAACAAACAAAGAAAAGGTAAGAAATAGAATAGACTCATATAAACATATGAAAATAATATTGTACAAAATTAACATGTAGTTACATAATGTGTGGCAGAACGAAAATGAACAGAGATATTCAATGATCAATCATCAGTTAATATTTAGGACTCTTTCGACTTGTGATTATCATAACACTGAAATGTGTTTATTGTTCAAAGTGAAAACAGACCAGTAGTTCCATTCCACAGTCTCCAGTATGTGCTGTGGTTTGCTTTGCTCTCTATATTCCATAATTTTCAGCTCTCACACACATATAAACAGAAGAATGCAGGAAATGTGTCTTTCAGCTAATTGGCTGATTTCAGAAATAGGACCTCCACTTTTGTCTCCAGTCAACACTTGGGATAATGTTATTAACTTATAATAAAGAACTACACTATAATGATTTCAGGTTTATTTTTTATTGGCAAGTGAGCCATTAAGAGTAACAAACTTAGAAAAAAATGTTGCCATTAATAAAGCCCAAAATAATGGGCAAGTATATAAACTTTACTCGTTAGAAGTCTGTTGGAGCCGACCTCAGAACGTAGTGAAAGGAGTGAAGTAAATATTATCTCTGTGAGCTGAGTTTACTTGTGTTAATGAAGATGTGGTCTTTAAGGACTCTGGTGTTACTGTATGCTGCATCATTATAAATTCCTACTATATTTCACTATTTGTTAATAAAATAGTTATCCCTTGACTTCATGTAGTGTTTATCATGACATTGCTGTTGTTTTTGTTATATAACAGACAAGTGAAAGAGTTTTTCTGTACCTAAGATAAGCTGCCTGACTCATTTCAGCTGGGTTGCAGTTTTTATGGCCATGAACCAACACAGCAAGTGTGATGCCTTCACCGACTCGGAAAATCGAGTTATTTCTGTCAGAAAACACACTGACAACATCATTAAGTGCCAAACAGAGCCACAATAGTATAAATTGTACATGATAAGCTTCGCAGAAGAGGATGTTCAGGCCCAAAATAAATAAATGCCTTCATACGGTTAGCTGAAAATGAAGTAATGTGTGTACCTTCGTTTTCTTCCTTATCTTACACTGTAGCAACATGGTGACCCGGTGAGGCGGCTCAGTGTTACTGCTGTAGTCTTAAACCTGAATCCACTCCAGAAGCGACGAGAGGCTAATATTCGATCAGAGCAGTGATCCCCGAGATTCTGTGTCAAGCTAGGTGAACACAGATAATCCGTATTTAGCGGGAGCACTTGAAGGCAGCACCAGTACTGCAGCCGCCAACGGCGCCGCTGTCTGACGATGGTAGACCGGAGAGACGGATGGTCAGGGCCGTCCCCGTGTAACCTGAACATGCAGGCGTAACTTGATTCGTGGTCGTTTGCATTGATAAACGAGGATACGCGTCTGTTTAGTTGTATCTAGTCACACAACGTGTGTTTGAACCATGGAGGACGACTGTATTTGTGAGTACGACTCGACCTGGGACACAGAGAGTGATGGAGACGACCCGGCCGGAGAGAGCCAAACCCGACGGTCATGTCAAGACAAAAACAAATCTGGATGGACTTTGGTGAGTGTGTGCGCTTCCATTGTCTCTCCGCTTAACCCATAATTTCTCTACATGATGTCATGGCATAGAATATATCGACTCGGAACTCATTGCTTTTGCACCCGGCAGTGCCTGGGAAGCTAATGATAGCTTTATGCATCCCTGCTGCAGGCTTGCTAGCTAGCCTAGCTAGCCGTTGACGTTAGCTTACTTTTGAGGAGTTATAACTTGCTGGCGTTACGTCTGGATATGTATGCCGGACTGCCTACAGCGTTTACAACGCATAGTTTGTAACTCATTGTCATAACGCTTCTTTTAGTAACCATTAAGTGTTAAGCCCCTCTCCGGAAGTGGAAATGGATTAGCTTGGCCCTTGCATGTCAACTTGATATTAGGTTATGTTAGCTTTCTGCAGCCATTACAAACACCACAGACCGTGGCATCATCAGCAATAACACAATGATTTGTAATAGATCTATTGGATTAGGATGCCTAAATGATTATTCCCTCAGCTCGTGTAATAGGGAACCGTTTGATGCAAGCTAATTTCACTTTCACTTTTATTTGCAGTGGCACCATACCTCCAGAAACACGAGGGCAGCAAAGGACATGCAGAATTACAGAAGAGGATATCCGGTACGTAAGGAAAAAAAAACAACACCCAAGTCATTCACCAGAAAACGTCTCATCCATCACATCTGAGAGAGCTCTAATCATGGTTTTTATGTTTTGTCAGAATCTTACAGATGATGAGTGCTCAGAAGACAAAATGAACAATTTGCAGTTTTATCTCAACAAATTTCCGTCTGCTCCCGATGGTAACGTATTTGGACTTTATTAGAAGATGTCTTTAGTGTTTGAGAAAGTCAGACGCTTGATGTTGATGTGGTGCTTTTTTTTTAATCATTCGGCACAGATGTCTACATCGAATCGTTTTTGAAGGAGTGGAAAAATGACTACAAAAGACTGGAGAGAGTTCACTCGTACATTCAGTGGTATGTGTTGTTTACAGGCTGTAGTCTGTGTTTTGAGCTAATGTCATCTTATTCTGGTGATTTTGCATGCAAATGAATTTTAATAAGGGTAAACCGGTTATCTGTTAGGGCCGATGTTCAGCATTTTCTGATTATTGTCCATTGTCAGGAATTTTTTTCTGTTGGATTGCAGATAAAATTTTAAAATATGATAATGTACAGCCAACAACAATATCTGGTTAGTAATAGATCATAATTAATAGCCCATAAACACCAAATAATCTGAATCTAATCTGTAACTAAATGTATTGAATGAACATAGTGAAGAGGAAGAATAAAGTAGTGGAAAATGGAAATACTCAAGTAAACTGGACTTCAGGCAGTCTCTGAGTAAAAGGTACTTACGTTTATTTCATCACAGGCTGTTGGACAGTTTGACCCAGATTTTAAATGAATGCCAGTCCCTAATATCAGTTGCTAGTGTCCTTGATTTCTAATTATCAGTATCGGCCAAGAAAAGTCATACTGGTCGACCCCATGTATGGTAGTAGTATATAGTAGCATATGTGCTCCAAAATGTTCTCTGTTGTGAATGTGTGCTGCGCCTCTGCCTGTTTCAGGTCAGCATGTTCACCACTGAAAAGCGGTAGCTCACTCCCTGTCTTAACCTTTGGATCTCTGCAATATGTTCAGATGTTTCATATGAAATCAAAATCAAACGTCAATCAACCATAACAATTAATTAAATTCATGAAATGATCTCATAAATTAAAAGAATACAAACATTTTCAATGGGTTTTTCGTCAGATGTTACTGAGCATAAACATGATGCCCATTGGTTCAAAAGATTTCTATAGTAGAAAGATGAACAAAATGAAGTACAAAGGCATTTAAATATTTAGGGTCTTCTGCTATAGACCCCAGAGCCGACGTTGATATTTATGCTTATTGTAATGATTTTCTTTGAGTATCTTCAAATCCTTAATATGCTCACAGCAACAAAGTATACTTCAATCAAAACCATAAAACTTACTTTTCTCTTCATCTCAAGGTCAAACAATTGTATCAATGATCTCTCCACAACTGATTTTTCAAAATGCTAGAAATCAACCTCCAGACATTATGGTTTCTTATTTTCTGTTGGCACAATAACAGCTTTCTTTCTTCCTAAGTTCATGATAAAGTTCATTCATACTAGGAGACCTTGTTTGACTCTATTTGCTGAACACTTGTATGTTGTGATTTGTGGTGCTGCATCAAGAATATATTTTATATTAGGATTACAAACTGTTGTAGGGGCAGCTGATATCATCTTTATTGAATTATAGTGTAGTTTCATTAGATGCTAACTGGTTTAATGTTGTTTCTCTGGTATTGTAAGGCTGTTTCCACTGCGAGAGCCAGGGGTTAATTACATGGCCTCAGAACTCACCAAGAAGGAAATCGAGGTAAGTGTGTCACAGTGAATGAGTAACCTGTGATTTCTGGCACAACATAAGATAACTGAAGGTCTTCAAGTCGTCTTCTTATGTCAAGTGCTCACAGAGGTTAATGTCAAGATTTGAGTCAAAGCTGAATATTTCTTGAATATCTAGCCGTCTGACCTACTCTTCATCACCACCTTACCAGTGTTTCAGAACGTTTCCATGCATTTTTTTAAGATTCTTCTGTAGAGAAAGTAGTTCAGTGTCTTGGGAAACTTTGTGTTCTTAAACATTGCTGTTTTCATATGGACAGCAGAGGTAGGCTCATGAAGTTGAACACTAATCTTCAACCTTATGCTTTGTTGTGTACTGTACTAAAGGCTGGCCAGCTAGAACACCTAAACCTATTTACATGTGTGAACCATATCATTCTTGTGTGTGTGATCATAAAAGTCAGTGTTTGCTTGTGTTTATCTGTACTTAATATTTGTTTACCAGGCTTTCAAGAAGAATGAGGACGCCAAAAAGAGACTTGTCGAGTCCTATGAACTCATGCTGGGCTTCTATGGCATCCGATTGGTCAACAAAGAGACGGGGGAGGTGAAACGAGCAGAAAATTGGAAGGAGCGATTTGGAAACCTTGAACGGTGAATATTCTGATAGTTGACAACTTTGAAGATTTGTACTATTTTACGGCTTCAGCAACTGTTTCATCTCTTGCAGGAATATGCACAACAACCTGCGCATCACTCGCATCCTGAAGAGCCTCGGGGAGCTGGGCTTTGAGCACTACCAGGCCCCACTGGTGCGCTTTTTTCTTGAAGAGACTCTAGTCAAGAAGACCCTTAGCAGTGTCAAACGCAGCGTGCTTGACTACTTCCTGTTTGCTGTCCTGGACAAGGAAAAACGTCAGGAGCTTGTGCGCTTTGCCTACCTTCACTTTGAGCCAAAGGATAAGTTTGTATGGTGTCCTAGAAAGATTCAGAAACAATTCAGGAAGGCAGAGAAGAGAGCTGATGCTGTTGGGAACGGGGATGGAAAAGATGAAGTCTATTCACGGAGTAAAAGCAAAGACGGGGAAGCTGTTGTGCAACAAAAAGAGGATGGACTTGAGAAAGTAACAAAGGCTCAGAAAGGAACTGATAAAACTGCATCCAAAGACAAAAACAAATTGTCTGAGGAGTCCACAGAGCCAAAACCCGAAGCTGAGACAGTCGGAAATGGAAATGCGGAGGTCGAGTCTGCTAATGTAATTTCGGGGAACGGAAAAGATTCTACGGATGATGTTGATAAAATGGATCAGACACCCAGTCCTGACACCAGGATGGCAAAAACCCAGCCCTGTGCTGACAACAACAATGACAACAAACTTACCAACAATTCGAAGGCCAGTGTCCAGGAAGCAGACAACCTTATGCAAACAGACGGGGACGTAGACACTGAAAAACCACCAAAGAAGAAAAGAGAAGATGACAAGGACCTGCCAAGTAACGGCTCTGCTGGGGCCAGTGAGCAGACGGAGGAAAAAGCTGGTGCTAATAAAGCCACTGGTCAAACGAGCCCTTCGGCACACACCCCCCTTAAGACTTCAAAACATTCACCATCTCTTTCTTCAGGCAGGGAGGAAAAAATCCCAAGGACTGACTTTAATCAAGTGCCAGATACAAAGGAAGAGGAGGAATCGTCACAGGCAAATGGGTCAGCAACAAATGGGTCAGTGATGAGCACCGACAAAGGTGTGACTCAACAGACAAATGGGAAGGAGTCTGAGGATATTGATATGGAATCACCCCCCTCGAGCTCAGATCAAAATGCTGGGAATTCATGAACAAACTGGATGATTGGAGAAAATACATTAATTTGCGTGTAATTGAATTGTAATATAGGGACAGAGTATGACTTAAAAAGACGTTCTGGCCTTATTTCTACTATATTTGATGTTTAGATATTGATTCTTTTCACTTTGAAGGAGTATATAAATTCATGAACTTATGAAGTGTGAGACTGGATGTGACTCAGTTTCTACATGGCCATCAGACAATACTGAAGGATGAGGCTGGGGATGTTCTATAATTTTTCCTATTGCCAACAAATCCCAGTCAACAAAGGTCAGAATCAGCAGGAGACTTGACAGACCACTGCAGCCAAAGGTGAATGTGTTAGTAGGCTCATTTGTTAGCATTGCTAGCTTGCCTGTTTGTGATGGAGAAATCTTATCAGTGAAGAAGCATGTAACTGTAACTGTTAATTATAACTCACAAATTATGGAAAAACACTGCAAAACATTGTACATAAACCTGCTGCCTTTTTATTTAAAGTTGATCGGTACTTGATTTCGGGGGTTGATACCAATGATAGGGAGTAAGATAATTCCGATATTTAGATATCGGCTGATATACAATTTTTTGCAAATGATCCCTCAAATGTGGTAATCAGACTCTTGTGACATTTATATGTTGGAGGC
Source organism: Acanthopagrus latus (assembly GCF_904848185.1). Classification (NCBI taxonomy): domain Eukaryota; kingdom Metazoa; phylum Chordata; class Actinopteri; order Spariformes; family Sparidae; genus Acanthopagrus; species Acanthopagrus latus. The sequence goes on from NC_051045.1 coordinate 10,347,146, forward strand.
AGGATATCTTACAGTTTGACAATAAACATTATTGTCCAAAATAACATCAGTGCACTGAAACCGTAAACTCAAATTAAATAGTTGAATAATAATAATAATGATAATGATTTAATAGTTCTTCCCCAGGAGTCTTTTTTTCTACGTAATAATCTCTTTAAAAAATTGCCAATATTTTGTGCCAACACCAGTATATCTTTCATAGGCCAGTAGTGGCCAAAAGATATATTGGTCAGGCTCTACTTTAATTAACAACATCACGCATAATTTATTACATTTCGAAAAAACGCATTTAAAGGTTGTTCAAATAAAACTAAAGTATCATCGCAGAGTCTTTCCATTAATGAGATTCTTTCTGGGTCAGTCATCCAGCAGAATGTTGGAAAACACAAAGTGTGCAGCTCTCTGCTAATGCAGTTAAGATACAGTTCATTTTAGTCACTCCACTGAAATGTGTCCATCGCATCATTTAACCATACAACCCACAGCTAGCAGTGGTTAGCTGCCAGAAAACATGCTAGCATTATTAGCTTGCCAGCAGTTGTGCTAACCCAGTTACTACTCTATTCATCTTTGCCTTGCAGGTCCAAAGCTCTTCATCAAGTCTCCCCAAAGCCACCATATTGTCAGTACTTTCTGACATTATGCTGTCTGTGACTCAGCTCCAAGAACACTGGTTCTTATTAAAGACATCAATCTACATAATCCAATCGAAGGTAACTCGTTTTCATCAAATATTCCTCAGATGGAAGTATAAAGGGCTGTCGTTAGGGACCATTTTCAGCCAGACATTTACAGCAGCAGGATGTTGTGTGTGGGACTGACTCAAAATAGACTGCAGTGTTGGTGTTTATTGTCACAAAGGAGCATGTCAGCCATCACTACAGTGTGGCTAATGGATGTGTTTTAATAGTTCTTGGATAGCAATGGAAGAATGTGGCATTCAAAGACCGTATTTGTGAGTGGGATTGACTGAAGACTAGATGAAAATATAGACCATTGCCAGACTTGTCCTTTTTCCGATTGTAATGACTGACGGTAACTGATATTTGATATCTCTGCAGGATGCATAAAGCACTATTAATAATGTATATCAATTAAATGATGGTTTCAGCATTTTAAATACCCCTAATTCTTTCACAACTAAACATGTTTTTTGCACTGAAAATAATGAATTGGAAAAGCTTCTTTTTTTTTTTTTTTTTTTTTCCTTTTCAGGCTGTTTTTGTGTGAGTAAAAACATTCTGTACTGGTTTGTGTTTCTCTTCTGGACCCTGCTGTTGAAAATGGATTTAAGACTGAATGTCACTTATGTTGTATTTCAAAAAAAATGTTGCACAGTCTGTATGTTGTCATGCAGATTTGGGGGAAATAGACTTTTGAACAACTGAAAAGCCTTGCCAAAAAAAAATGTGATAAAGACTGGTTGATTGTACAGTGTGTTTGTTTTTCGGGCAGAACTGATGAAGCTTCAGTTTTGATAATTTAAATTCAACTGTATGTTAATTTAATAGCCAGGTTGATTACATTGATGCATCTTTTTATATTTGCACTTAATTTTCACTGTTAATTGTTAAGAAAAATATGGTATTTACACGATGAAATGGTAATAACTTTACAAGAAGTGCTGACTTTCTTTATATATGACTTCCTTTTCCAACTAAATACCTGGCTGTTGACGAAGCAGAATAAAGTTATACTATTTTTTGACGCTTTTATGAAATAATTCTGCATTAAGCCACAGTCATAGTCTCATTATAGTTTATAAAATATTGCAGCAGTTCTCAGGATGTCACTGTGGCGTGTCTCAGCTTTTGCTCCTATTCCTGAGACTCTTCTGCGATTTCTCAATGCGGCAACATAGAGTAAGAAGTATCTGCGTTTTTCTCCAGCAAACAGACTTGGTGAAGTGACATGACTCACAACGGAGGGAAGAACAAGATGTTACAGTTATTGATTCAGCAGAGTGTGTTCAGGCCAAGGGTCTGAGGAAGGAGAGAAGAAAAAGTACATACTGTTGGAGTTTAAAGTTGCTGTGTGTTATTGCATTGTCCGTGCCAGCCTCTATCTCTAGATCTGCCCATTCCCTGTTTGGAACATTCTAAATAAAGCATTTAACACTTTTTGTCGACTTGTTTTAAGTTCAGATAATAGTAGTCGCTCATACTGTGTTTGCTGTCCATGATAGAGGTGGAGAGATGCTTGTTAAGTCACTTCTGGGCTTTTTAAAATCTACATTGACTGCCATGGTTCAATAATTAAAGCAGTTCTTTCTTTATAGGGATTCCAGTACCAATAAGGTAACTTATCATTTCACATTTTTATATTTTAAAGTTTACAACCTGTATTTCATGCACATCTGAGGTTAAGAACGGCTCAGGTGTAGTGCGCTCAGATGGATGGTTTAATATTCATCAGCTCATAACAAATTTGTTGTGTTAAAACCTGATTTTGTTCCTGTTCTCTCTGAACCCTTGTGGAGCTGTATCGCTGTAACTGCTAACGTGCAATGTTGTGCATCACTTTTCCTTTACAGAGATATTTGTGGTCAGGATAGTGTTTTTGACCATGCGCCTTGTTTGAGGTAACAGTTCATCCATTGACGGAATTTGTTTCTTGTTATTTTTATTTCGGGGGGCTTTTAATACCTCTATTTGACGGGAGTGTGACTTCAGCATGTTTTCACCCCTGTCCTTTGGTTGGTTGGTTTGTCAGCAGGGTTATGTGAAAACTAAAGAGCGGATTTCAGCAAAACTTGGATGTCGGATGGGTCTCGACCCACAATAGACCCCCCCCAAAAAAAAAATATTTAAAAAAAATGGTGCACAAAAGTCCCAAATCCCCAGTTGGAGGCTCAATTATGCCTGTGAGGGGTTCACGTGAGTTGAATCATGGGAAATGTAGTATCCAGCATGTTTTGGTGCCTGATCCATAATACAGCTCAGGAGGTCTTCTTGGCCTCCAGTGCCTACAGAGACACCACAAACTTAATGAATTTGTATTAACCTACTGAACTGCTGCTGTCAGCATGTATGTAAACATGGCCACTAAAGAAGCCTTTAAAAACTCTGACAGACAGACGGGATTTGTGTTCTGGGTCCCCTTCTAATTGGTCAGTGCGGGACCCCTCGCATATGTTGAGTGTTTTAGCTCAGCCCACTTTCTCGTGAGTGTCCGAAATGGTTCTCGCTGCCTCCCTCACTCCTCCTCACCCTGCCTCACCCCTGTGCTCAGTGCGCCAGACTGAGTTCAGCCCCTTCGGCTGGAGGCTCGGGTTTATCTGGGAGCAAAGAGAAAGCCACTCAGGAGCTGCGCGCCGTGAGGTGAAGGGAAGGCTCCGTCGCGGACGCTGTGGGGGAGCGAGACAGGACCGGGAACCAGGGATTTGACCTTTTTGCGCATCAACTCGGGTTTGTGAGGGAGAGCGGGGAGCCATGGCGGTGATCTCTGCTGTTTGGGTGCTCGTACTGTGCCAGCTTTTGACATCATCCTTAGCCCAGGTAAGAGTCACCAAGAGAGGCGTCCCTCCTGTCAGTTAGCCGCCTGCATCACTGCATTTATTATTCTATTTTATTTATTTTTTTGTGCTTCATGCATATGCTTAAATTATTGTAGTAAATGTATGTGACCTGCTGGTTGGCCTACTAATAATAATGATGCTGATGTTGGTGCCAGTCGCTTCAGGCCTGACCTGCGCATTATTTTGGAAGTTTTTCGCTCAGATGCTCTTTATTCTTCTCGTACAGTCACCACAGACTGAATGTGGGTGGTGTTTTGTATCTCTGGCTCTGTAGGCCTATTCTTACTCTACAGAACCAGCCTGATTGCGTGCAGGTGGCCGCGCTTTTTCGCACCACTCGATGAAGTCAGGGTTATGTTTTCCTTGAACCCGTGGAATGCGCGGATTGGAGATCAGTGGCACAGCGCACAATGCCCCCTCTGTTTCACCAGGCTCCCCGGCTGAGGGCGAGCGCCGGAGCTCATTAGAAAAGTCCTCAGTGAAATAAGTTTATTTTGTTTAAATGAACTGTGACACAGTGATTTATTTGTGTTTGCACAGAAATCTAGTTTAGCCTTCCTCTCGTGCGTAAGAGGTTAAAGGCGTCTTTACGCATCATGGAGCTGCTGCTGCTGAATTGAATGTATTCCAGCCTAATTTATGTCGAGTCTTTAGAGTCAGGCAGAATATTTTTATTTCCTTGATATTGTTCTGGGTATAATGTCTCTGACCTCTGATGCCAAAGTAAAGCAAACATGTATCACTTCTTGTTCAGTTCATATCAAACCACATTCTAATCATGTGTGCAGCATTTGTGATGTCAAAGGAACAGTGGAAGCAAAATTTCTGACTCTGACGAATTTTATGTTTCAGAGGCCGGGACCCAGAGGAGCCCCAGGGCCACAAGGACCCCCAGGGCTGCCTGGAAGGGATGGCACTGACGTGAGTTGACCAGACTGCAGCGCTTTCTTTACGCGCCCTCAAACTTTCGCCTATTTTTAGATTTAACCAACTCCATCTGTAAAAGAAAGAAGTTGGCACCTCATGTGAATGGGTTTTTCCTCTCTGTGAGATACTGACCAGTTTATTTTCCGTATATTTTTAAAAGTGTCAAGTTCCAGAGTAAAGTCACCAAAATCAGAATATGTTTGTAACTTGTGCCATAGCCTCAGTGATTAGAGTTCTTTGTATTTTGTCAGCTACCTGTGGCAGATAGTGTTTTCTTTGTGTATAAATGTGGCTGAAATGTTTCTAGATGTTAGTTTTTATCACACTGACTCCTCCCAAAGCTCCTCCTACCACTATGGAATCATAATCATGGATGTCAGGTAGGCAGGCTTTAATCGACCGTCTACTCAGTGGAGTTCTGTGTTAATCTTTCTTTCCTCTTAAGCCCTTCAGAGCTTTGGTTGTATTCACTCTGTGAATCGCTTTTACTTCTACTCGAGTTGGTCCTATTAACTCTTGCAGTGTGATGTGAGACAGCCTGATATGTGTGGATTTTCATGTTTGTGTCTCATCAGTATGTGTGGCCAGTACAAGAATAATATACTGAATCGAAGCCCCTCAGAATCCTCACTTTTTAGTGTTTTTTTAAAGAATAAGTTATTGTAAAGATATGAGTGAAAATGACATTACAAGACTTTATTTGCACAAGTTACATAAGGTAATTGGATTATAGGGAAGTAAAAGAAGATAAGATAAGTAACGCACTTCAAAATCGTATTTCCTCTATATTTATGTCTTGTCAGAAAAATCTGGGAGTATTTCTTTGAGTTGTGATTATTTTTGTGCCTCTGGTTAAGTTGAGGCGCACAGACGGCCCATTCATACATTCCCCAACCCTATGAGACCATCTAGAATTTCACCTCACACCTCCTCCCCTCACCTTCATCCCCCCCTGTACAAACCAAACTGAAGCTTCTATCATGTGACCGGTCTGTACAGCTCAGCAGTGTTTGCTCTGTCCCAGTCACTTTAAAAAGCCAAACATCACATCCTGCCCACTGAAACTCACTGCTGCAATCACTTTCATATTTCTGCTGTAAAGACTGAATTTCAGTCAAGACTGTGTACAAGAAATCAACAGAAAATCACTGAAACACACATTTTGGTTCATACCTGTTACTTATTTTTTTCTGTTTTATTAACAGGGCAAACCTGGACCTGCTGGACTGGCAGGGAAAGCAGTAAGTATTCCAACATGACAAGTCAGTTTAAAGAAGGGACTGTAAGAAAAATATGGGGTGTTGATGGGGGCTCCACTTTATAAAGCAGTGTGATTAATATTTTCTTTGATATGGGGAAAATAAGTGCAGCACTCCCCCCACAACTTGTCAAAAATATAACTATAAATATATATATAACTTCTTACAACCATGTCACAGGTCAAAGCCGTGTCTTTTTATAATTAGCTGTATTTCAAATTAAGGAAATGCAACATAAAATGTAAGAACAGGAAAGATCATTTTGTACAGTCCATATGATGTAGTCTAAATTCACAGAGCAGGATATCAGAGTCAAGATGGTTCTATAGAACACAGATAAAATCATTGTTCACTTGACGGGATAGTTGATTTCTCGCTCCCTGCGCCTGTGTAGGGTCCTAAAGGGAAAGCAGGAATACCAGGGGCACCAGGAAAACCAGGCCTGCCAGGACTTCCAGGGGTGGACGTAAGTTTCAGATGAGCACAGGCAGACGATTCTTATTCTCAGCAATGCACCACTTTTACCTTTGTCAAGAAATGTCTGGAATCAGTGGCGAGAAGCCCATTTCACTTCATTTTTTGTTAGAAGAAACTCTCCCATTGTTAGATTTTAGATTTTCATCTCGTAATTTGTAACTTTTAATCTCCTACACATTCTTTTTGTTATCTCATATTTATGATTTTATGTCATAATTTCAACTTTTTGTCTCAAAATTTTGACTCTCTATTTCATAGTTCAGGCTTTTTTATCTCATCATCTCAACTTAGCCGTATTATTTTCGTCAAGATTAGTTTTAATCTTATTCTTTTGTTTATCTGGCGGAAATGGGCTTCCATACTTGGCAGAGTACAGTCTATTACAAATAACAGCGGAACACAAGGCAGTGATGTACAACTGAGTGATTTACTCTCTCTTCAGGGTTTGACAGGTCCTGATGGTCCTGCTGGGAAGGACGGACCCGCAGGGGAACCAGTAAGTGTGTCTAAGTCTTTTGAACTTACTGGGACACCGAGGATGCGATTAAAGATGCGCCCCATTGAATGTTACAACCTTTTCTACTTCAGACTGCTCCTCATTAATCAGCTAGTTAAAGTCAGCCACTAAGACACATGATCACGCATGTACACAAAAACACTCTCTGTTGACTGCTGTTTCTGCGAGGATCTCTGAGAGGGTCTGATGGGGACACGGCCGTGTGTTTCCTCTGTCAGCTTGGATTCGTCAAGGCGGCTCAGTCTCTTGGTGGGAATATTTTTAATGAGGGATCAGAATCGGATTTATTTCGGCTGCTGCTCTAATCCGGCCCGGAATGCGCACAGTTTCCCACCAATCTGTAAAACTGGAGTGGATGATGATCTGTGGCCACGATGCCGAGGGTTACAGGTACTGTCCTCTGAGAGATAGAAGAGAATCACAGCACGTGTGGCATCAAACTACGGCTGCAAACTGAGTGATTAAACGGGAAGACACATCAGATACAAGACAGGAAGGGATGAAAAGATTAAGTTCCACTGCAAGGCTGCCCCCCTCCCCAAATTCAACTAATTAGCCCACCTAATGAGGAAGCTTGCAACAACAAACATGCCTAATTACTCAGATTACTACATTGCCATGGATGCTTCATAGTGCTGCAGGAGAGACCTCCAAAGACAAACAGGATCATTAACTAGCTGTGATAAGCTGACAGTAATGATGTTCATTTTCACAACACAATACAGATTCCTCTCACATTTTACAGGTAATTTTCAGCTACCTCGCATCCGCTTGCTTGTGATTCGTGTGCCAGTGCACCCTGTTGTCTAGTCTGCAGACTGAGGAATGTGGTGGAGAGGTAACATTACTGTGTCAGGCCTGTTTATTTGGAGTCTTTTGACCTCTTAGACAACACAAATACAGCTGTGAGGGAAGTGAACAAAGAGTTAAGACAGGGAGGAGAAGTGATCGCAGGAGGTTAGAAAGCTTAGAAGATTATTATCATAATGTTTTAATCTTGTTTTGAAAAGTGTCCTTGTGTGACTTGAAAGGAGCTTGTGAATAAAACATATTATTGATATTGTTTATTATTATCATTAAGGAGTGACACCACAGGAAACCACAAATTGATTTATTCATGGGGCAAGTTTGTTGATGCAATTGTTTTAACCTGACGGAAATAATGGATGAAAAATGAAAACAAGGTGAATTTAATGACGGAAAGAGCAAGACAAACATATCTGAGACCAGCAATACTTGTTACTATGTCCTCCACACTTAAAAGTACCAAGAATATTAATTTTTATATTTCAGGAATGTACAGGTAAACACATCAAATATAAAACCAGAGATTTTGAAGAAAGACAAGTATAAATGGAACTTTTCTTTGCAAAGATGCAGACGTTTTCCTCCTCTCAGTTAATTTAAATTTAGTGGCACAGTATTTGTGGTCTTCTTCTTTCCAATGACCTGAATCAGAAAAAAGTATTGACCAAATTACAGAATGTTTCTCAGGTGGAGGCCAAGGAGGTTGTGTTTTCACCTGTGTCCGTTTATTGGTTGGTTGGTTGGTTGGATGGATGGTTGCTTGGTTGCTTTGTTGGATGGTTGGTTTGTTTGCTTGTTTATTTGGTTTGTCTGTAAAATTACACACACACACACACACACACACACACACACACAAAAAAAAAACAGAATTCCTAAAACCTTGGAATGATGGGTCTCAGCCCAGTGTATATGCCATTACCTTTTGGCGCAGTTCTTAATTAAGGGATGGATACACAAACTTTTTCTCACTCTTTTTTAATATTGTGAGTATTGTGAGTGTTTGTCAACAGTTCAGTTAATTCCTCATGTGAATGGATCTTGATGAAAGAACATTTAGGTGGCTGGTATCTCTCCATGAGTTCAGTTTGAGGTTTTTAATTTTTGGTTAAGGAGTTCTAGGTGTTTTAAATATAGTGTGATGCAGGGCTATTGAGTGTGAAACTGGATTAAGCTGACTGAATTAAAGTGGACTGTTGGGCCTTGAAGGACTTACATGCTCCACTGAGTGTAATTCTAGTTTAATGCTGTTTTTGTAGCATTTCTGACTTTTATTCATGATTGAGAGAAAACACAGAGAAGGCCTGGGTTTTTTTTGTCTGAACACCATTGAAGCCTGACAACACAACAAGTTTTAATTTATTTGAAGATATTGACAGACAGATCATATGGCTTGCTGGAATATGAACAGCAGGTGTGTCAAGCATGACTTTAATACACACACATACCCCACAGTAACCACCCTACAATAGATTTTTTTTAAAAGAGCTGCTGAGAGGCAGCCCCCATAAGTCTGCTGAAACCAAGCACATCGTTCACATAGAGGTTGAAATCTCTGCAAAAGCGTCATTTACACTGGTGTCGCTGGGGATTGTTAAAAGATAATTAATTGAAAATGTGCAAAAAAAAATAGCTTTCACCTTGAAATGTAGAAAACGTTTGACTTTGATGTGCAATTATACATTTTTTTCCCGCCTTATTATTATCTACTCTGTCCTCATGCAGCATGGGCCTCTCATTACATTGCCCAAAATTTTAAAGACCATTAAAAAAATGTTTTTTTTTGTTCATCTGAGCTCTTATGTCCCTATCACGTTTGAACACAAAGTGACGTCCTTGAATCAGTGGCTCTGTGTACTCTGTGCAAAATAAAAAGGGGACAGAGCTGCTCATTAATGTGTATTTTTAATGAAAAAGATAAAGTTTCACTTTTGTAACCTAACTTTCAAAATTTCTACAACTTCCATTAGCTGAAACAAAGTTAAACAATTTGGGACGCTGTGTAAAGAATAAACAAAACAGATAATGTATTTATCGTCTCTTATCAACTTGATTTTTGTGAATATATGTTTATCCTGAATTTGATGCCAGCAACATGTATGTTGGGGTCTGGGGTAACAAAGAACTGAAAGTTGTTGAATGCTATAACTGTATCATAATTGGGTATGAAAGAGGCATCCAAGGAAGACACAGTAGTTCCCAAGCAAGGACAGGGCGAGGGTCACGTGAAACACATGATTGTATAAAATATATTACTTCATCGGTGTGGGAACAGTTGTCAGAAAACACAGCTGGGTTGCTAATGATTGCATTCTGTGTTTATTTCTACTTTTTTACACAGTGTCCCAATTTTTTAGGAATCGGGGTTGTATTATGTCCCCACGTGGGTAACCAGTGTGTTCAAAGGGTTCATATGTGGGTCGGAAGATTTTCTATGCACTGTTCATGATTTCGTCTGAAAGGTTGATTTTGGTATTTTGCCTTTCTGTCTACAGGGTGATCCTGGACCCCCTGGGCCACCTGGACCTGCTGTAAGTACCCCCACATACGATGTAACACCTACATGGTGAAGTGATGTCAGGTTTAGGTCGGATTAAGTCCCAAAAATTTGAAATCAGGCTTTCAAGTTGTCCGAGTAAAAATATAGCGTGAACATAAATAAATAAAGTTTAAAAATAAGTGATAAAAACAAGTAAGTTATATTTTATTCATTTTTTTTTCACTGCTATGAGGACACTTTGAATGCAACTTAGATGCTATTTCTTAGTTTCAAGGTGGCAAACATTCGACAGCAGACTTAGTTCACTCTAAATTAACACTTTTGATAGCAGCAGTGTCACATATTGTCAAAGAATAACTTAGAATCTAGTTTGATCTGATCAAACTCGGCTGCAAAAGTGCAAATCGACCTCACAGCAAAGACCTGGGACAAACTTTTAAAGCGGATATTAGGCAGTGATACATCACATCGTGGATATTGATGTTGTGAGTAAATCTAATCATGCTCTCTGTGTTTGTGACTTAATTTGCCTTCCTGTGTCTTCCGTAGGGCAGAGGGAGACCAGGAGCTGCAGTGAGTACACAACATTGTTTCTTTATATTATTCTCTTGTGTGTAACGCTGGAGATTGAGATTCTCTGAGCATGTTACACAATGTTGTAGCTCTGGCTGTGTGCTACATCTAAACATGTCCTCTGATGTCTTCTTTTGTTTCCAGGGGCTTCCTGGAACCGACGGGTTGCCAGGCGGAGTCGGACCCCAGGGTCCAGCGGTGAGTGTCTGTCCGATCTCCCCAATTACACTTCCTGTCGTCCTCGTGTAGGAGTTACGTCCTCTGATTCACAATGATTCTTGTGATCATTTCTATTTCATACTATCCTTGAGTCAGTACTCACAGAGAGATCTATCATCTGAGAGACGGGAAATGAAAGCAAACTTCGTGTATGAGCCTCTGCAGCTGATCAGATCAAGACCCAGCAGGTTTTAACTCACAGCTCTGCTGACGTCAACCAGTCCAACGTTGCCCTAAATTCCTGCGTAATGTTGTAGGAGTATAAGAATAACCACCAGAGAGGAAGGACACTTTAATATGTGGACTGGCCTGGTGTTTCTACTGGGTCACGCTTAATTAGGATCCATCGCTCATACTCAGCTCAAGTGCAGGTTTTAGAAAGACGCTTCTAACAGCTGAATATCCAAAGAGTGACGGTAGCACACACACACACACACACACACACACACACACACACACACACACACACACACACACACACACACACACACACACACACACACACACAACATAGAGTTCAATGATATCAATTTCACACATTTGTCCTGGCTATGTGAACCAACATGTGACTTTCATCTCATTTTGATCCCACAGTAGTGTTGGCAGCAGTGAGAACATATTTTACAGTCTGGGTCAGAATTCATTTTGACAACACAGATAGGTGTAAAATAGTCTACTTTAAACAATTATTTGTATATATGTTTTCTTCTCCAAAAGAGTTTAATTGTCATGCTAAAATCCCTGAAATAGCTTCTACTCCCTCTCCCCAATTTAAAATACATTCATATCTAAGTATTTTTCACTTTGTCCACATCACATCTGCTGAATATTGGAACAGAATCGGTTTCCAAAGTGTCTGTGATGTCACAAATCCTTCTTGTAGGCCCCGGTCATCAGGGAGAAAATTTGCTCTTTCATCAATGAATGTGAAAATTGTGTCAAACTCACTGCTCACTCCCACTGTGCTCACTGTGAAGCTCACACATTCAACTGTAGTAACGAGAAGGACAGGGACTTTCAAGTTTTACAGTTCATGTCAGTGTGAGGATTTCGGTGTTAGGAACATCTACTTGTACTCACCTTAGATGATTTCTTATGTGATTAATTTATTGTCCAGATTGTCCAGAATCTGTGAATATGCACATTTTTTTTTTTTTTTTTATCAAAAGAAATTCTATCTAACAACATTTAAAAAAAACAGTTACACAGGTAGCATCAAAACAGATCAGTTAGCTGCACAATATGAGTACTTACAAGAGAAAGTGCAGTCACGTCACGGCTCAGACACAAGTGAAGTGACGGTAAGTCAATCAGGTTTTTTGAGAGGGAGGAGACTTTAAGTGTCACTCTGTCCTCAGGGAAAGCTACACGTGACTGTAACAACTGTGAGACTTTGCAGATCTGAGATGTTGCAGATTGGCTCTAACTTTGACACAATCAGGAAAAGAATCACCTATTTTAAAACAGATGCTGAAGATGCTGCTAATTGTGTTGGTATTTATCCTTTTCTCAGGGTGCTGAGGGACTTCCAGGACTTCCAGGACCTCCCGGCCCTGATGGACCACCAGTGAGTGCATTTGTCATTATATGCTTTACAGAACAATCACATAGTGTATATTTCCACTGCCACCCAGTGGATCTCTTGTTGAATATCTGTGAATTTACAGATGAACATTAAAATGGACAAAAGGTCCCTTAACGTGTCCTCTGTTGTCATTTCTACTTCCGCCAGGGTCTTCCTGGTACACTTCATGATCTCAGCGGCGACCTTTTGGTAAGTTTGCAATCCTTCAGCTGTGAGAGCAGCGTTACACCAGCACACAGTGAGTGTAGAGTCCTCATTGTTTTGTCTCTGTCCTCTGCAGTGTCCTGCCATCTGCCCCCCTGGTCCCTCTGGTGCTCCTGGGATGCCAGGGTTCAAGGTGGCTTCTTTTTTACTTTGTTTTGGATCATACCGTGCTCAGTGTCTCCATGAGCATATATGAATCTCATTTCATCTCAACACCCTCATATCATCATTAAACTTCTGCTCCTTTAGGGTCACACAGGGCACAAAGGAGATAAGGGAGAGCTTGGAAAAGATGGCGAGAAGGTGAGTTTATCATGTGATATTTTTTGGCTGGCATCAGTGATGAAATGTGTCTAATTAACCTATTTTGGCAAAATAATGGTTATACTGAGTACAGCTGCTTGTTTATGATTTAATCTCAAGTGTCCTTTCCTCTCCAGGGTGACGCTGGTCCACCTGGACCACCAGGTATTCCTGGTACCGTGGGTCTGCAGGTGAGCTTGATAAAGATAATTCAGATTATTTTCCTGCTATTGCGTCTCTTCTCACTTGTTGCCTATACACACATTTCCCCTGTTTACATTTTGTACAGCACCTTCAAGAGTCGTGAAATATCCAGAGATTTTTGTCATATTAATGTGCCTTCACAATGCTCTGATGTTGCTTTTCAGGGCCCACGTGGTCTCAGAGGTTTACAAGGCCCAATGGGATCTGTAGGAGACAGAGTAAGTGACATTTAGAACGTGATCACTCACACACAAACATTTAAATGTGTGTACTTACAGTATATTTCCTGTGTTTGTCTTTAGGGCCTGCCTGGTTTCAGAGGCAAACCTGGCATCGCTGGCGTCATTGGGAAGACAGTGAGTCTCTCCTTGTTTGTCACACACTTAAATAAAAAAATAAGAAACAGTATGATTGTAGTTTGTCGCTAGATTAGACAGCTGGTCCCATCAATGAATAGCTGTATGTGTTTCATCTGATGTCTCCAGGGTGACGCTGGAGAAAAAGGACCACAGGGATTCAAAGGACCCAAAGGAGAAATTGTAAGTAATACTGATTTGTGATGAAAGTTTCAGGAAGAATGATGGATGGATAGATTGATCATGTGTCTTTCAACAGGGTAAAATTGGTCCCAAAGGTGGTCCTGGGGGTGCAGGACCCAAAGGAGAGCCTGTAAGTGCATGTCAGAAAAATTCTACATATTTATTATACATTACCGCCCAGAAACACAATGATCATGTGTGATGTCTTCTACAGGGTATTCCTGGCAGAGACGGCAAAGATGGCACACCAGGATTAGATGGCGAGAAGGTAAGTTGCTTCTTCTATCTGCATGGCCTGCAGGCAAGTAAATAAATGAAGTTAACAGTCCACAGCCTGAGTGAAGCTGATGTCACAGTGTTGTCTGTGTCAATAGGGTGATGCTGGACGCCATGGGGTGGTCGGAGAGAAAGGACCAAACGGCCTTCCTGTGAGTGTTTGTTGCTTCCTGTCTGAATGAAGATAACTGATTATTTAAACCCCTCGTGACTCTTCAGGCTTAGTAGTTTCCCACTCTGATCTGCAGCTATAATTTCCTTGATGTATTTTCTATTACAGGGTCTGCAAGGAAAGGCTGGCTCAAAGGGGTCCAAAGGAGAAGTTGTGAGTGTTGTAACCAGTTAGAAACAGACTTGAATTTTTGGAGCTAAGATTAGGATGATGGAGGACAACGTTATTCTTTTTCCTTCTTTTAAACCAGGGTGATCCGGGGAAGCCTGGGGAGACGGGGCCCTCTGGAGAGCCAGGTATTCCTGTATGTATCTGATGGGCTTTATCGGGGGGTTATCACTGGGTCACAGCCTCTCTGACACATCACTTAACCCCATATGGGACTTTCAACAATGTGGCTTTCCTGACTTGTCAACGCCATCTTTTGCCCCCCCCCCCCCCTTTAGGGTGACATTGGCATCCCAGGAGAGAGGGGGATCGCAGGACCCAGAGGAGTGGCAGTAAGTTAAAGCTCACCTTTTACACTTAAGGCAATGTGTTCACACACACTGCTTGAGTAGCTTCAGAGGCTTACAAAGTATCCACTACAGGACATTTAAAAATAATTTCCCCCAAATTGACAAGCCAACATGTTTGACTCCCTGCTGCAAATGTGGTCATCTGTTAAGTTTAACAAAGGTATAGAATTTAGACTCCAACACTTTAAAGTGCACTCCTCTATAACCAGTGCAGATTTTTGAATGCACAATGACACAATGAAAAAGAAATGAAAAAGTACCACACTGCATAGCAGCACACAGCGTGCATTCTCTCACACTGAGATAAAACTGGAGTAGCAGCATAATAAACCGCTGCCCTTTGTAGTTAATGATATTCTGCCACAAATAGTACTGAGAGTATTATAGCTGGTATGGTGGCTTGTTAAGGTGGAGTCTGTTAGTAATGAAGGGCCAGTGATGAGAGCAGGTATTCATAAAAGAGGATCGCATGAACAGAGGGGTTTTTGTTTTTCACATCAGACCCTGCAGCGAGGAAAAAATGGGATAAAGCAGCAGAGGAATTAACACACTTCACTCGCACACTGCGCTGCATAATGAATCACACCTCACACAAATAGCGTTTTTTGTTTGTTTTTTTTAAAGATCTTCTTCTCTGAAATGTTAGCCATAAAAAACATCTTTTTTCACCAGGGAAACATCATTAATATCTTGTTTGTTTTACCACTGCATGCTCTTCCCAATAGGATTACATGATAATGTCTGTTTCCTACAGGGAGGCATTGGACCAGCGGGTAACCCAGGGCCTCAGGGAGTGAAGGGCTTCCAGGTTAGTTGCATGACATCACAAGTCTTAATCAGTTCTTTTTTTAAATTAGCAGTGAGCTGACTGGTTGTGTGTGTGTGGGTCATATACTGCAGGGGGTTAAAGGAGCCTTGGGGGATCCAGGTCTTCCAGGTCCAACAGGAATTCGTGGAGAGTTCGGTGAAAGGGTGAGTTTGACATGTTTGACAGTATTAAATGTCACAGGGCTGAATGTCATCATTCAGTGTAAACCCTGACATAATAAACCCATTCAACTTTCTTACAATCCTAAAAATACATTCTGTGGATTATGAGCAATTAACCTGTCAGTTATTGTTTTTTTATTAATCAATTAATAATTTGGTTTATAAAATGTAGGAAAACAGCCGCGCCAATTGTAAGGTCCTACAATGTGTTGTTTAGTCTGAAAACACAAAAATATTCAGTTTACTATCACAGCAGGTTTAGCAAACAAGAAAAATAGTGAGATTTATGTTATGATGGAAACAGAGAATATAAAAAAAAGAAATCTAGCCACGATTCCAGAAAGGTGAGACACTATAAATTGTAAAAACAAACAGAATACAATTACTTGCAAATCATTTTCTTACAAACGCAAAAAATATTTGACTGAAATAGTGACCTTAAGGTGTATTATGTAAGGTTTTTAATAACAGTTACGGTCATATAGTCTATATTCTTGAACACCGTAACCCTGTTTGGCCCTCATGTAAACATATGGCTTTAAAAGTACATCTAAATCTTGTGTAATTTCTGATACTCCATGTATCAAGAAGTTACATATTGCACCTCAAAGGATTTTTCCATCAAATTCTATTACAAAAGTTCAATGAAAAGTGTTGCATTGAATGGAATTTTTCTGTCATGACGAATCATCGCGTATAAATTAGATAACATCCTCTGATTAAATATTATAATGCAGACTTACACATAAACCTTGTATGCTTATTCAGTCAACTTCTACATAGATACATGTTTCTTATTCAAGTATATACGATATTCCATTTTAAATAGGTCATTGTATCTCCTGTAATAGTTATGTCATTTATAAATATACAGTCATTATAAATCTGATGCCTGCAACACACAAAGTGCAAAGAAACAAAGCCACACATCTTTTTGGAAGTCACACATCTTTTTGGAAGTCACACATCTTTTTGGAAGTCAGGGTTGTAACTACTGATTAATTTTCGGTCAATTTACGATTAATATTAATATATTTATTGTCCTACTGCAGTATGTGAAGCACAACAACAAAACAGGTAGAAGTCAAAACTGACAAGAATCTCCTTCAAATTCAAACATGAAACTCAAAGAAATGTCTCTGCACACCAGCATATATCTACTCAAACAGACGGAGCAGCATGGGAACGTACTGTAGGTGAATAAGCAGCTCGTCCCTCCTCAGTCACAGTGCTATAAAGTCGAGGAGGAGAAATCACCAACACAAAAAGACCTCCTGTTCAGAATCTGAGGACAGAACAAAGCCCGTCTTTATACCGTTCCAGGTTCCCCTCAACCAGCCCACCTCACTTCCCTTCATCCCCCCTTCCTTCTGCCACAGCCGGCTGTCCACAAAATGTTTCTGCATAACTCTCATTTATTCTCTCTCAACCCCTATAGGGTCCAGTCGGAGCTTCTGGAGCTAAAGGAGACATGGTAAATATAAGTCCAGCACAAAGATACCCTGTGATAGTCTTCATCCAGCCTTTTTTCTGTAATAGTCTGTAACTGAGAGGGGACTGTGTTTTATGTCCATGGGTAAGAATCCCATAATTAGACTTATGAGATGGAATAAAATCACTCAGATGTTATGTTGTCTCTCTAGGGTGTGGCAGGAAGTGATGGTTTACCAGGAGAGAACGGAGAGCCTGTAAGTATTTTCTTCATTTTCACTGTTCGATCCAAATCCAAACACATGCAGTACAAGCGGCTCTGGAGGCTCATTACTTTGTTAGCTGTAATTAGTTACACTATTGATTCAGAGCTCTGCTGCCTGACTGCTAATTAGGAGCAGAAGGAGAGAACTCATTAGACCTATTTGAAAGTCTTTACATTGGTTGCGTGTCAGTTTTCATATTGATTTTACTTTTAGTAATTTACTTGTTTATAAAGCCCTTCATGGTCTAACATCAGCCTGTCTTGGCCACTCTGGCACATGGGAAGAGCCTGCCTGATCATATGAGAGCAGCTGAAAAGAGTGTAAAACGTGACCTTTTAGCCTGATTTTGATCAGAATAGTTACTGACCTTTATTGACCTTGATTTAATTGCTTATTGTGTTATATTTATTTTGTCCATTTAATTGTTGTATGGTTTCATTCTATCACTTTTATTATTTCTTAGAATTTCCTAATCCACTATGCACTACTAACCTGTATAACACCTGTGAATCTGAGGTACCAATGTTATACTAGGGCTATACCTACTGTACTGGTTGCCGAAGGTGTGTCCTGCAGACCAAATTTGGCCCACCTCGATGTTCGGTCTGACCCAACAGATGTTCGTAGTCACAATTTTTTTATTATCATTAAAAAATATATATTATATAAACAGCTGTTTATGCCCTTGCATTTTTTGTGAGATAAAAATGCTTTTCAAACTGGCTATGGGCAAGTTTTGTACTGTTCTTTTGTTATGAAGTAATTTCTAAATGCACAGTGTGATGGATATAAAGAAACCATCAGTGTTTGGATTGCTTCCCTATAACCTAAGGATGGTCAAGCTTTCTGGATATTCAAATATACATTACATTTGAAATGGTTCAGTAATTCTTGTGACTATGTTTTTTTCTGAAAAAATATATTTTCCATGTTTTTTTCCCTTGCTTTTCTGGAGTCTATAAATAACGCGATACCCGCAGGTATCATGTTGTTACAGGCCTTGGTAGAATCATTTTATTATAACCAGATCATGTCGCTATCGGAGAGCATTCTTGCTTGAAATGCCCAAATGGCAGCAGCCTGGCACTATTTCTGTCTGCTTTCACATCTCTATTATAGACTAAATCACTGAATAAACTTGTCCTGTGTTGTTGTTACTTGGGAATCTGAGAAAAAACTAAAAGGTTGAAGTTGTATGTGCAACAGTGGCGCAAACAATATTACCACTTGAAAATGCGAGGCGGTAAGAACAATGTCTATTGCCACTTTAAATTTGAGGGAATAGGGCCAAGAGCAAGTTTTTTAATTGTGTGAAAAGACAACATCGTAATGCAGCACTGTAGTGCAGCAGAGATGACCTGGCAAAATTCTCCAGATTTAAGAAAATGTTAGTTTGGTACAGACACCGATAAAAGCAGCATCATCATTTCACGTCTTTGTTAAGTTTTTTACCATTGCAGCCCTATGTAGGTTCTCTAATTAGCAATCATTTTTCATAATCTGATTGATCATGGCTTGCAGACGAGGTCAGTCATTTAAGGGAACGTTTGATACATCATAACAAAACAAAAGAAGAGGTATTTGCTTTTCTCTATAGCCCGCCAAGACAAGTCTGGAGACTCCTGTGCAATACAAATAAAGTATTGTATTTGTATTGAGTAATTGAGTGTGTGCTTGTTCACATCATGTAATGCCAAATTATTGTTTTCATTTCACTAAAAACATATCTTTATTTTTTTAGGGTCCTTTCGGCCCAGTTGGACAAAAAGGACAGGTGAGCTACGTTGTTGTTTTCATCTGTATTTTGTTACTTGTGTGTCCTCATACATCTAAATGCACCTGCTCCCTCCAAACCAGTTTTCTACGTACAGTAGATGTCTTTTTATTAGGACAGAACAAAGTTAGATCAGATGTTGTGTGTGGGTGTAATTAGCAGCAAAAGTTTCTTCCAAACTCCCTCACTAAACATTGAAAGCTAGTGCCTCGCTCTGAGCTGTTGCCCACTTGTCAGACTCACTGCACATGATTCTGCTTCACATTCCAGGTTTAATGGGATTAATTAGCGATAGGTATTGGTGCTTTTGCTTTATTGGCCTGTTTGCTGCTATCGCCACAAGGGAGAGACGAGCCACATTAAGCTGCAGTGCAATTTATGTAATTAGAGAGACAGTACTGATGAGTCTCGCTCTCACAGTCTCATTTACTGTTTGCTGTGCTCCTCGGAGTAATTATCAGGCAACGAGACGCCATACGAGCCCGCCCCCACATTGTCTCAACAGACCCAGTTTGCTCCTCTGTTGGCGTTTAGTCAACAGTCAAATCAGAGGCGTATGGATGTTTTTAGCTCAGTTTGGAAGAAATTGATTTCCATATTTGCAAAATATAATGACTTTTTTAACGAATAATTCCTCTTCATTATAGCCAGGGAAGCGGGGTGAGCTGGGACCTAAGGGAGTGACAGGCCCACAAGGAGAGCTTGGGGCAAGAGGGCCCCCAGGAAAACAAGGACCAATGGGCTTCCAAGGAGAGCAGGGTCAGCCTGGAATTGCAGGAAAGTCAGGTGTACCTGTAAGTCATTTTGCTTAAAATCTGTACAGTTCTGTTAAAAGTGTGTGACTGATGGAAGCATACTAAATGTTGATGCTGTCTAATGTCTAATGAACTTCCAATGATTCTGATGAAAATGTGTTTGTTTCAGGGTAAACTGGCCAGTGAGCAGCACATCAGAGAGCTGTGTGGCTCAATGATCGATGGTAAGAGATTATATTGAAATGTATCTGTAATTAACTGCATTGCTGAATAAAAGTCATGGGTAAATTAAACTCACGTGTTTTCTATCACGCACAGATCAGATTGCACAGCTGGCCGCTAACCTTCGAAGACCTCTGGCCCCTGGAATGGTGGGTCGCCCTGGACCTGCTGGGCCTTCAGGAAAACCTGGAGTTGCTGGTTCTATTGGGCATCCAGGTGCTCGTGGACCACCAGGATACAGAGGCCTGCCAGGAGAACTTGGAGACCCAGGTCCCAGAGGTATGAAACATCAATCAGTGCAGAACATAGATCAGTTTGTAGGAAAACCAAAATAGCTTGCTCACTTCCTCTGCAGTTGTCCAGTGATACAACCTCTTTATCAAAATTAGTGGTGGAAGAATTCCATTAAAGTTTTCTGTTTTCACTACAGGTGATGTTGGTGAGCAAGGTGATAAGGGATCCACTGGTAAAGCTATTGATGGGCCCACTGGAGACCAAGGATACCAAGGTATGTGGCGTTAAACAATATGAAAGAACCAGAGCCAAAGCTGTACATATAAATCTTACTCATGACAGATATTTGACATGTCTATACAGACATAACTAATGAGATTAATAGTGGGTGCATTCCATTCAGGTGTGCCTGTTCCAGGGCATGCTGGTTTAATGCCGCAAATGGAATGGAGCCATCATTAATGTTATGAGATAACCTGATCGTCCTGCTATTACGAGTCAATTATGTGCTATGATAACAGAATATATACAGATTCATCATGAAATTGAGGAAATGTTTTCTGACACACATCCGATTTTGGCTCACCCCCTGAATGCTGTTCACAGGTCTTCCAGGAGTACCTGGAATTGTCAAAGATGGGCGTGATGGATCTCCAGGAGATCCAGGAGAGCCTGGAGAGCCAGGCAGGGTAGGTAGGACTGGACACCAGGGACCTCCTGGAATCTGTGATACATCAGCCTGCCAGGGAGCACAGGCCGCTGGAAAATCCTCCAACCCCAAAAATCATTAAACATGACTTCCTTCCACCTGATGCCATCCACCCCTTGGAGGAAGGGTGAAAGAATGGAATGAAAGAAGAGAGTGATCACGAATGTCCTCTTTATTTAAGCTGGAGAAGAGTAACATCAACAGGTGTGATATCTTGAGAGGACTAGAGGAACATCCAAGGATTGACATGAATACCAGAGCAACTGAGAGACAAAATCATCAAGATCACATCCAGAATTAAAGTGGACAGAAGAGTCCATATGAACAGTATCACATAACAAGACTTGACTTACAAACAACTGGAAAATGAATGAGTCCTTTGTGTATAAAAACTTTGTACATGTTGTTTCGTGCCCCCGTTACCTTCGTTAACATCCTTCTAAAAACAACAGTGACCATCTCTGAAGTGAATGTGCATGTATCTTGGCCCGTTAATGTAAATCACAGGTGTTACCTCAATATACAAGCTTACAGTGTAAAATATGAAAACAGGCGTCAGAAGCCAAAAGCTGTGTATGTATTATAAAAGGAATAAAAACAAAAATACCCAGGTGCCCAGAAATTGTGTAGATTAATGCAAAAATGTTTTGATAGTCTCTTTTTTACAGCTTGTTTTTTTTGTTTGTTTTTTTAATTACACGTGAAGTTGATTCTCTACTTGTGAGAACCAAAACAAAATAAAACTTGTGCGTGCATAAATCAGTTATTGTTAAATCAATTTCAGAACCTTAGGAACAAAGTTTTTTTTTTTCTTTTTTCTTTTAAATCTGAAATTACATCATCCACTATGTAATACCGGTGCTGTATCTATTAAATATACATGACCTTAAATACTATTTATTATTTGTGGGTGACTGTTGTATGTACAGTAAGATGCTACAGCGACATGTTGTAAGAAAGAACAAATAAAGCCACTTTTCAGTAAAACTTTACTCTTCTCTACATATCAAATGAACAGTCTGTACTTCGAAGTAATATACTTAACACTATGAAAGTCAAGTAACCACATTAATTCACAAGGAGACTGAACAATATACTTACAAAGTGTAACAATAAGTAAACAATTTTAATAACAAGCAAACAAAATTTGAACAAAGGACATAAAAGCTACACATATAATTAAAACCGTTTAACGTATGACAGCCTGAGAGGTGAAACACAGCTCATAAGATCACTTTCAGATGTTTGTTTTTGTAGAGAAACACAGGGCTGCCTGTGTATGACAGATAATGAAATCAAATATGTTTATGTATCATATGCTTTCAGACTGGAAACGTTCTAGTTTATCAAATCACTGTAACGCAGTCGGATGTCGAGCCGTAATGCTTTTGGTTGTTTCATTTGTTACAACACATTCATAACCCGACTCCAGGACTTCAAATGTACTCAAACATCTGGCTGATTTATCAGATAAAACAGTGAGAGGGTTATTGCTCTACCATAAGAGGGATGTCCAGTGTCTTGTCCATCGCCTGGGGGATTAGGTCCTGGTGTGATGAAGGACAGGGTTTAAGAATCAATCCTTTCTCATCAGTGAATGCCTTCTTGAACTCCTGTAATGGGTGAATAGTAGAATGTAGTGGTTAATGACAGAAAGAACCAGTCTGAGCCCTTCTTATGTGCCTGCACATGGTCAACATGGTGAGCTGAAAGTCAATTTAAAAATACATGATGTAAACATGCCAGATTTAGTGAGAAAGCTAACTGACATCTGTAGTGCCCTGGACGATAAAAGAAAACAGTAACAATACAAACAACAATGTACTAATCTTCAATAAGTAATACTTAAAACACACAGAATACATTATAAAATATTGATCTGTAAACATCACATTTTAACATGATACCTCTATCTATTTTTACTCAAGTATGACTTCTGGGTACTTTCTACAACACTGAAAATGGCAGATCATTCCAAAACGTACTTCCCTTCACTGATGACACACTTTGCCCAAATGTTTTGGGCCTATACCGCACCTCACAGTCCCCTCTAGTGGTGGCCCTTGTACTAACACCACAGTTTGATTAATTAATTAAAACTTACATAAAACAAGCATATATAAAAATTGTAAAATTCTTCTTGTAAAGTTCAGGACTTCAGTGAACATTCTGAATATTTGGTAGGCTTGTTATAATTCTCTGCCTTGTTTTTTTTAGTTTGTAAATCATTTATCCACAGCAGTAAATCAGTACAGTTAATTTGATTTGTACTGTAAAGTGAGAAGAATCTGATTTGAAATTCCTCAATAACGAAAGTCAAATAATGTCAGCAGCACTACTTATTACTCAGGCAGCAAGAGGTAATATAATTAAAGGGGCTCTGAGTAACAATTTGTAGCAATTTACACATGTTAATCTCTTTTTTACTGGCCATATGTGAGAGGACTGTATCATGATGTGAACAATGGGACTTTCCCTGACTCGGTTTATGATACAAGCCTGTGGACAATTTCAGTTGGTTAATGCTGCTGGACTGTGGATTTCATAACATAACCGACCCCAAAAGTTCTACAGAACCCTGTATCTTATCTTCCAGTGCCAATATTTTAGTCTCAAATAATACAGTTGCAGGACAATCACACCAAAATGCTTTGCAACAGAGACTACAGAAACAGACAACATAAACTGACCTCTTTGAAGGTGTCTCCATATGTGTTGTTGATGTATCTGAAGAAGGCAGTGGTCCACTGCAGAGTGGTGACTTTGTCTGAATCTGAGTCACAGAACGGCACCAGCATGTTCAGCTCATCACAGCACAAACGAATCCTCTTCCTACACAGCAGCAGCAAAAACATTACACATATTTGTAATCATTGTTTATCACATTTTACTGGCCTCTGACCCTGTTGAGGTTCTTAATAAAAGTCTCATGCCCTTGTGGTTTA
Organism: Acanthopagrus latus; assembly: GCF_904848185.1. NCBI lineage: Eukaryota > Metazoa > Chordata > Actinopteri > Spariformes > Sparidae > Acanthopagrus > Acanthopagrus latus. Next base: position 10,371,066 of record NC_051045.1, read on the forward strand.
TGGAGACCAAGACATCATGTTATCTTACTAGGCCTGCAACTAATGATTATTTTCATTACCCACTCATCTGCTTCTTGATCAGTTACTACACATCTGGTCTATGGAACATTACAAAACAGTAGAAACTGCTCATCATGGTGCCCTGGAGAACAATATAATGTCATCAAATGTCACAAACATTAACAATAAAAATTCCCCAAATATTCAAATTCAGGGGCGGCTGTAGCTCAGCGGGTAGAGCAGGTCGACTAGTGATCGGAAGGTCACTGGTTCAAATCCCAGCTCCGGGCAGGGCTGAGCTGCATGTCGAAGTGTCCTTGAGCGAGACACTGAACCCGACATTGCTCACTAGTGAGGGCCCTGCGATGAGCTGGTGACTTATCCAGGGAGTACCCTGCCTTCGCCCTGAGACAAGGCTGGGATTGGCTCCAGCAGCAACACCCCGCAACCCCATGGAAAGGGATAAGCGGTTCGGACAATGACATGACATATTCAAATTCATTAAAGTGGTCAAATCTCCCATTTGAGAACCTGGAACAGGTAAATATCTTCCACTTTTACTTAAAAAATACTTTAACAGGTAATCAATTATCAGAATAATTAAGGATTCATTTTCTTTAGATAACTAAAGGATTACTCAATCCTAGTAACTCAGACTAGTTTAGTCTGAATGATTTTTTTTGAAGGGAACAGTACACAGAGATAATTTCATCTGTTTGTAATGGCGGCTCACCTGCGTTCCCTCTCCTTACGATTGTGTTTCTCTCTACGCTGGCTGAGCGACATACTAGTTCGGGCTCTTTTCTTTGTGCTGCTCCCTGGTTCTCCAGCCGAGTCTGGGGAAGCCTTAGCAGACTTTTTGCGTCGCGAGCTTTTGGTGTTACCATGTGGCGTTGCCGCTGCATCTGTAAAAAACATAGATAAGATGGACACAGATTCATGTATCTATCTATCAGTCAGCAACAAGACACTATAACTTAAATATATATGATGATATTTAGAGCACTGATGATTACTTTCTATGTTCACCAGTTGCTGCTCCTGTGTTGAGTTGCTGCCACTTGAATAGTGAGCTGTAACAACCTTTTCAGGGTGGAAGTTAAATGGAAAATTCTTGGGGAGGATTAAACACTGATGCTTAGGCTCAACCATGTGAGGAATATGGCCAATCACCTGAAATTAAAGAAGGAAGAAAATGGATTAACTAATCAATGATGGCTCTGATAAATCTGTAAGAAACTGCATTGTGATCCAGTGGTATTGATTCAACACACTTGTTCACACATGTTGGTGACTGGGTTAAAAACACCTCCCACGAATGGACTGGAAACTTCAGAAGGATTTGCTCTGTCACTTTTCATCCACTTTTGCATTTGAGGATACATGGCTGCCTCTTGAGCCTCTGCAGACTGCTGAAGGGTTGTCAAAAACCTGAAACACAACAACAAAGATTTTGCACAGTCCATAAATATGAGTGTGTCGTTATGTGGTCAAAATGAAATCAAAACAGTCAAAACATTTGTGAAGCCTACTTGCTCAGAGCTGCAGACTGGATATCTTGCTGTCTTGGGCTTTCAGCAGACACTGTGTTAAACCTTTTCTCCAAGCAAACTCTAGCAGCTGATCTGGATCGATTTTGCGAAGATGTGCTGCTTTTGGTGTGCAGTTCAGTCAGACTGCCTTCATCTCTGACTCTCGCCAGCACAAAACCTGGGACCTCTCCATAAGAAGCTGGTGTCTTCTCTGCTGGCAAAACTAGACAGTGCTCTTCAGTTGACGTTGATAGATCAATAGCTTGAGTGATGGTTGTGAAGGGAGACATCACTGTGGATTCAGTGGCATCTTTACCCATCACTGTGGCAGGGGGAGAGGTGGGATCTGGCCCTTCTGAAGGCGCAGCATGTGCCTCTACCTGTGCCTGGAAAAGGTGCTGAAGGTGTGTGTATTCAAACTCTGACATCTCCATCAGGCCAAGCTCATTTCCCAACGTCTGCTCCCGATTATGTGTCAAACATCCACCTTGGCTCAAAATCACCCCATGTGAGGGTGACAGATAGATGGCTTTACCAGTTGAGGACCAGGATGACATCCTTTACTCTGGAGATGGGATGAGATGAGGCAAAATTGTTTATTTGTCACACATTTCCACCAGAACAGGTCATGTAACTACGATGTGCTGTACCCAGGATACTTGCTCAGCGCGAGTTATTATCATTATTAAAATGGCGTCTATGAGCGTGGGTTAGCCAAAACAAACATGAAACAAACATGAAACAAACAAACATCACCTTAAGTGGTGAACTTTGAGTTGTTCGTGACTGCAAAGGTTAATGAGCTCCTGTATTAATATAAGTTAGCAAACGAGGGATTTTAAGCTAGTACATTTGAGGAGACGTTGGCTAACGTTACAATCTGGGTAAAAGCCTGGCTTTCAAACGAAAAAGAAAACTTAACACAAATAACATTCAACTACAATATCGCCCAATTTGTAAGGGTTAAACCTCAATTAAGCTGCAGTTTATGTTATCACTCAGCTCTCTGTACTGACCTTACTTTTGAGTCTTTAACTTACTTTGACGCCACTCTGACTCCTTGATGACTCAGCTAGCTAACCTAACTGACGTTGGTTTCCAACTGCCGGACGTCGCCGCACTCCGACAGAAAACTGATAAACAATATTCGTAATATTTTACAACGTTTTGGGGAGAGAAAGAAAAGAAAGAAAAAAAGCAACAAACAAACTATGTAAATTTAGTCAAGTTGTCCAGCACAGAGAAGAGGCAGCCTTACATACATACAACTACATTTACAATGGAGAATCACAACTACTGCATCACCTTAGTACAAATCTGAGATATTTGTGCTTCACTTAAATCACTTTAATTGTAAACTTGATAATGTTTTTGTGTTGTATGTTATTTTTAATGACTGTTTTTCACGTCGTATGGTTGTTTACTGTATTGTTATTTCTCTTCTTTGTGTCATGTAATTGTTTCTTAAAAATCAATACAAAGTTAATTATTTAAAATAGAGGAATCTGCAATTAAATGTACTCTAGTATCATAAGTATTTTTATACAGTATACATGTGTAATTTTACATAATGAAAGTAAAAGTAAATTACACATACATTTAAATGTATCCATTTAGTGTTATCTTAGGGTCACCTTTTCAGGGCCCATACCAATTATTAGAAATCAAGGAGACTTAAAACCGATATTTGGAACCAATGTTCATTTGCAGTAAACCCGAAAATCTGTGTCAAAACTTCAACAACCCTAATACTATGGGTAATGGCTGATTGTTAGAATCAGTTATTTATTTATTTATTTTTTTATTTGTTGTTGCTGTATTATCCGAATGCCAATCAATCAAAAAATGCACTTCAGTAACAGTGTATATTTTCATTTGTAAAGTAGGCAGTAGTTGTAGTTAAATATAGTACTTTAGGAAAGTAACCAGTAGTTGTAGTTAAATATAGTACTTTATTTAATGCATTTACTTACATGCAACCACTGCAATTACCAAAGCCAGACTTACATCAACTCCTTGTTGGATGCTGTGATGCCTGAATCAGGACTAAAGATCCAACTGAATGCTGTCGCCCCCCTTTGGTAGGACATGAGCTCTGCAGGTGACTTTACAGAAGGGCTTTGCTCATTCTTAGTTTATGTCTATCCACAACTGATTGTCACCCCAAGAACCCTTAAGACACCTTAAATAAAAAACAGATCTTGTGCCAAACAGACAATATTATTGTGAGAACATGACTCACTCCAAGACCAGCCATGCTGCTCTTTCATGATTCAAGATTTCATTGCCCAATAATTTGCATTATGAGGATTATGCCACAATGCGTGTCAAAACCATAAGATATTTTTGCTCTGCCTTGTGTTTTAACCCAGGCAAATAAAACCCAAAAGATGTGTTGTTGTTTATACTAACTATTCAAACAAATATATTCAGTGAAGAATTGTAATAATGTTACCTAGGAACAATTTTAAAATGTTTGTACAAGAGTATTTATATTTCACACTTCTAAAAAAATCTGAGTATTTTCCACCAATGGATATATTAATCATACATTTATCACACAAAGAACTCTTGAGTGGATATGAAACTGACTCAATGTAATGCTCATGACTATACCTGGCCTCTATCGGCTATTTCTGTAATGTTGTTGTAGTTATTCTTAATGCACGTAACCAGGTTGAGTTTTGATTTGGCTGTGTAAATCATAAAATTTAATCCACACTTTCTGGCATGAAGCATGCTGAGGATAAATTTAGGGGTCTTGCACTTTAAGGAAAGAAGCTGAGTTTGTATACTTTGTTTCACCAGTCATATTTTAGCAATAAATCTTACACGGCCAAAAACACACTACCTCATTGCCATGCAATTAACACCCCACAAAAAGAAAACATTTATTCAAAATAAAATAAAAATACATTTTCGGCATTAATGCTCATGCCGAAAGGGGGCCACCAGAGTTCCATGTAGCAACTTTGAAAACTTATTTCCAGTGGGGATTCTTGTTTTACGATAATCCATGAAACAATCAATTGGTGCTGTCCAAGCATTGTGTCTGAAGAGATGCCAGTCTCTCTTGAAAAAACAAAACTACTACAGTGCATCATTAACCACTTCAATTTAAACTGTACCTCTAAACCTTACTTGACTATGAATTTTCTCTTTTCTCCTAAAGTTACAGATTTCAGTACTTGTCACATCGCAATCAATCACTGAATCCAAATATTAATGACAAAATCAGACTAAATACAAATTTAAAAAGGTATGTCTTTTTTTATTGACTTCTTGCATTCTAGAACAATCAAACAAGCCATTGTTTTATCAACAGAAGAATATAAAAGCCAGATCAAGCCTAATGTACTGACAACATGGCTATGTTAAAAAAAAACAAAAAACAAACTGTACATTTTCTGTACAAAACATTGAGTAGTTAAATTTACAAGTGATCGCTTAAACTTCAGAGGCATTTAGTCATAAACAAATAAAAATAATCAAATCTACTTTTAATACAGCAAAAAACAAAACAAAAACAAAACTAGAGCATAAAGAAACTCACATCTCTGAGCATTTACACATCAAGCTATGTCTAATCTTTTGCATGACGTTGGTCATGTTGAAATAACACGGGCAGCCACTTTCCTCGAAAAAAAAAAAAAAAAGTACATTCAGTGTGTGTTATGCTGTTGTATCTCTGTCCAATGTGCTGATACTAAGCATTTTTATAGATCAGCCTTACTGTACTAAGAGGTCCATGGGTCTAACTTGGCTTGACATTATTTTTTTCCCATCACTGTTGGCTTTCTCCTTGTTTATCAGCTTCATTGCACACTTCTTTAATTCCTTCTCCACCCCCTGGGCATGCAACTACAGATGTGCTTTTTTTACCAGCAGGACTTTTCTCCTGCTGCTGTCTTTGCCCTTTGACCAATTCTCTTTCTCTACTCACTGTTCTACCTCTACTCCATTTCCTGTCCACTGAGTGACCCACTTGTTTTTGTTTTGGGCTGAAGACACCAGGATTGCTCATCACACGATTTGGGAAGCGTATGAGACCTTCTGTTGGAGTAGGAAGCAAGGCACCTCTATGTCTCTGGGGTTTTACTTCGTGCTGATTTTGTGGGCCGTCAAAGCCAGGGCCTCCACTGTTTTGAGCTGGACCTGGAGGCCCACTGTAGTGTGCAGAATGTGGATTACTAGGACCTTGGAATCTTGCAACCTGATGAAGACTATTAAAATGAGGTGATGATGGCTCAGATCCCCTTGAGTCTAACCCTGGGCCCTCAGCAAATGGCCCATGTCTTAAGCTTTCAGGTGTTGAGCCCCTCATGTCGGGTTTGTTAGGCCGTAGCCTTCTCATGTCTGAACTTCTCCTTTCTCTCCTAAAATCATCAAAACCTTGTCTAAGTGTTCCAGGGCTTTCCATGTCTACACCTTGCCTTTCAGATCCTAGCCCTTCACAATCTGAAAACCTCCCATCAGTCCCTGGAAAACCCTGGTGTCTTAATTCTGGACCTCTGGGGCGTCTTCTATCCAGACCTTCAATCTCAAATCCTCTTCTGTTAGGGCATGAATTCATAAAACCTCGGCCTCCCCTATGAGGTCCTTGTCCTTCCGTGTTTGGTCCTCTCATATTACCCCTGAAGTCATGCTGCCCTGAGTCATAACGAATATCTGGACCCCCTCTCAAATCTGATCCTGGTTCTCTTATGTCTAGACCTTCTCTATCATGGCCTTGTTCTCTATTGTCTACATCTCTTTCCCCTCTAAAAAACTGACCAGGCCCCCATCTGTTTGGCCCTTTACCCCCTCTTTCAGGCTCTCTCCATTCATTTCCAGATCCTTCCCTACTGGGCACTGGGCATACCATATCTGGGTGATCCCGGACAGGCCCTCGCCCCCTGCCATGTCTTCTCCAATTATCTCCTGAACATTCTCTTTCATTTCCTATACCCTCCATATTGAGCCCTCTTCCATCTGACCATTGTTGTTCTGTGTCTGTTCCTCTCCTATCAGGAGAAGAGCCCCTGAAGTCTGGCCCCTTCCATCTCTCTCCCTGATTGAAAGTGGTCATATCTGGGTTTGGTCCTCTCACGGTTCTCCTCATAGACCCTGGACACAAGTTACGACCTATTCTATCAGGTTCTGAACCCTCTCTATCTGGGATTTCTTGGATAGGTTCGGACCCTCCAAAGTCAGACCCCCCCCAGTGTGGACCTCTTCTATGAGATTCTGGGCCCTCCATATCTGGAGGTCTTCTATCTGGCCCTGGTCGTCTGAAACTCGGACTCTCCGGACCTCTCCTGTCAGGCACTGGGCCCTCAACATTCGGACCTGGATGCTGAAGGCCTGGTCTCCTCATGTTTGGACCTCCTGGACCTCTCCTGTTGGGCCCTAGACCCTCAATACTAAATTCTGGTCTTTCCAGTCTTTGCCCTCTGATATCTAAACCTCTTCTGTCTAGCCTTGGGCCCTCCATATTTGCATGTCCAATTTCTGGCCCCAAATCTCTTAAGTGTGGTTCTCCATGTCCTCCAGTGCGAGGCCCTGGCCCTTCCATATTTGGACCAGTTTGCTCAGGCCCCAGTACTTTGAAATCAGGCCTAGGACCCCTCACATATGGTTCTCTCTTGCCAGGACCCAGTCCACCTGTGTTTGGATCTCCTGATCCTCTCCTGTCAGGCCCCTGACCCTGCAAAGGGGGACCTCTCCAATCACAACCAGGCTCTCCTATGTCTGGACCTCCTTGTCCTCTCTTGTTATATCCTGGTCCATCCATGATCTGACCTCTCCTTTCAGATATTTGTCCATGAAAATCTGGACCTCCTGGTCCTCTCCTGTCAGGCTCTTGACTGTCCATGGTGCGACCTCTCCTTTCATGTCCTGGCCTACTAAAATTTGGGCCTCCCGGTCCTCTTCTATCAGATCTTGGAGCCTCTAAAGCTGGACCTCTCTTTTCATGTTCTAGTACTTTTCTGTCAGGTCCCTGACCAACTATAGAAAGACCTATCCTGTCAGGCCCTGGTCCACTGAAATCTGGACCTCCTGGTCCTCTTTTGTCAGCTCTTGGAGCCTCCATAACTGGGAGTCTCCTATCAGACCCTGGTCCTCTAAAATCTGGACCTCCAGGTCTTCTTATGTCAGGCCCAGGGTGCTCCATAGGAAAACTTCTCCTGTCAGGCCCAGGGTGCTCCATAGACAGGTGTCTGCTTTCTGGCATCGGTTCCCTAAAATCTGCACCTCCCGGTCCATTCCTGTCAGGTCCAGGTCTTTTAAAATCAGGACCTCCAGGTCCTCTCCAGGCAGGCCCAAGACCCTCCGTAGATGCATTTCTCCTGTCGGGCCCTTGCCCTCTGAAATCTGGACCTCCAGGTCTGCTTCTGTCAGGCCCAGGATGTTCCACAGAAAAACTTATCCTGTCAGGCCCTTGTCGTCTGATATCAGGACCTCCAGATCCCCTCCTGTCAGGCCCAGGACCCTCCATAGACAAGTCTCTGCTTTCGGGCCCTGGTATCCTGAAATCTGGACCTCGTGGTCCTCTCCTTTCATGTCCTGGACCTCTGAAATCAGGACCTAAAGGTCCTCTCCTTTCATGTCCCGGACCCTGCATGGATAAAGCTCTCCTATCAATCCCTGGTTCACTGAAGTTTGGATCTCCAGGTCCTTGCATGTCATTCTCAAAACCTCCTATATCATGACCTCTCCTTTCAGGCCATGGTCTGCTGAAATCTGGACCTGCTGAGCCTCCCCTGTTAGGCCCCGGACCCTCCATAGGTAGACTTCGTCTTTCAAAACCTGGTCCTACAAACTCTGGACCCCCTGGTCCTCTCAGGTCAGGTCCAGAATTGTCATTATTTGAACCTCTTCCCTCAGGCACTGGTGTCCTCTCAAGTCCGGGTCCCATGAAATCTGGACCACCTGATCCTCTCCTGTTATGCACTGAGACATCAATATCAGGCCCTCTCCTTTCAGGTCCTGGTGCCATGAAAGTCAGACCACCTGGTCCTCCTATCTCATGCCTCAGGTCCTCCACATTTGAAATGGCCCTATTGGGTTGATTGTCTCTCCATTCATTTTGACAAAAAGGCCCTCCACTGACAGGACTTAATTCTACCCAGTCTGGACCTCTCCAATGATGCTGTATGTCTGATCCTGGGACACTCCAATCTGAATCCCTCATTTGTGGACCCTGCCCCCTTATCTCAGGACCAAGAAAACCTGGCCCTCGACCTCCCCAATCAGAGTTTGTTGAGTTTGGAGTGGGATCTCTGACATCTTGACCCATTTGTTCATTTCTCCTCTCTAGCCGTAGACCCTGTATGGTTCTTTCTTGCATGTCTGCATCTCTCCAATTTGGACCTGTTTCTAAAATGTCTCTGCCTGATCTCCTTGCATGTGATTCACTTCTATTACCCCTTGCATCTGAGCCTCTCATCCCATCCATATCTTGGCAATGCCCTTTATTGACCATACCCATTATTATTTGTGGGCCATGCCGGTTATCTGTCATTGCCGGGGACAGTCTATCTGCTATCAGAAGTGTACCCTCTGAACCTGCAGGGGTATGTGGATCTAAACTTTTTTCTCGACCACCACCCGCTCTGCTCAAGTCTGCTTCTCTTCCATGTGGCTGAACGCCCCTTTTAGAAGGGCCCCTATCCTCTATAACCGGACAGCTATCATGACTTGATTGTTTATGAACTCTTCCTCTGAAAGATGGACTTGGATTCTCCAAACCTAATAAAGGCTCCTTTAAGCCTAAGTCCCTTATGTCATGACTAGGTCTATCCAAAAAAGGCCCCTTCATGATTTTATCTCTACTTTCATTCAGTAGACATGTTCCTCCCATATGTATGTTTGGAACATCTGGTAAAAGCATCTGGCCTCTCATTACTGCTTCACAGCTTCTCACATCGGAGCTTGTGCCTTTTACTTCTGGGTTTACACCTTTCATACTAGAGCTTTCCATATGTTGCGCTGAACTCCTCAAACCAAAGCCTTTCATGATGGGCCCTGAATCATTTCTATCAGGATTGTGATGTTGAATACCTGCTTCACCCATATTGGTCTCTGAACTCTGCATCCCTGTCCCTGGTTCCATCATATATTTATCTTGACCACTCATGGCTAGGCCTTGTATGTGTAGTCCAGGAACCCAAATACTAGGGCTTGTGCCTGGACCTCTCATTTCAGGCCCTGGGAATCTATCTCCTGTTTCTCTTAGATCTATCTGTGGTCCGCATTGTCCAAGTGCCTTCATATCTGGTCCTGGAATCCTAATATTTGGACCACTCACACCAGATCCTGGTAGCTTTGTCATAGGGTCTATTTCAGGTCCTGAACCCTGGATATTTAAACCTGGGGTTGGACTGAAATGTCTTCCCAGTTGGCCTAGTATTTCTGGATGCTTCAGTCCCAGACTTTCCCCTTGTATCTGTTGGCCTGCCTCTATCATACCTTGGCCTGTGACACCTGGACCTTGTAGATGTTGGGCTTTTAAGTCCAAATATCTAACATTTGATATTGGACCCTCACCAAGTGGCACTGAAGCAGTTGTACATGCCTCGGGATCTCTTATTTCTTCAGTCTTAACACAGTCAAGCTTTTCTATAGTGTTAGGTTTCATAAACTGGGGCTCTGGATCAGGGCTCTGAGGAGAATCTCGTATAGGTGGATCAATTTCTCTTAGAGGAACTGTGCTTTCAACTTTGTCTTTAAGCATGGTTTGTTGTTGAGAAGGTTTATCCAACTGTGTAGAAAAATCTGTAGCTGTTTTGTCATGTACACTGACTGAATTCTTTTGAACCTCCTCAGAAGTTGGCGGTTCTGAAATCTCAAGCTTCACATTGTGAAGAAGTTCATGTGAACAAGGTGAACAGTCTTTATCAGGTCTCTCAACAAGGTTACATTTTAACTCATGTCCATCAGGGTCATTTTTAACAGTAACTGACAATGGTGGTTTCTCACTAAGTTGAGGGGAAGGTCTGTGCCATTTTGGTGAAATTGATGTAGAATCTGTTTTTCCAGGAGATGATGGGGATCTTCTATGTCCATGGGAATGTCGACGATTAGCACGCTCTTTACGATGACGACTCTGCCGTTCAGACTGGTCTCTAGCTCCATGTCTGGATCTGTCCCTTTCACTTCTTCTGTGTCTATCCCTTTCTCTATGTCTCTGGGAATGTGAAGGAGAACGCCGCTGTGATTTTCTTGAGGGACTCCTATGGCGGTCCCTTTCACGATGACTCCGCCTCTTTGGTGACAGCCTTCGCTTTCTGCTGTGATGAGACGTCTTAGGAGAGCTCTTGTGGCTGGTACTATGCCCTGTTCTAGACAAAGATGATCCACAAGTCTTTGTACTGCCAACTTGAAATACATCCTCTTGAATTTCATTAAAAAGTGATTCATCCTCAGGATCATATTCTACCTCAGAATCTTCAATCTCTCCAGCAGAGGAATACTTGTCACTTTCCTTAACACCCTTCTGTGTTTCATCTTGCTCTGTAACAGTATCTGTAGTTTCTAAATTAGAGATATCAGTTGTTTCTTCAACCTTAGCAGTTTGAGAATCAACATTTGAACTGTCCACATTCTCTGTGAGGTTACTGGTCTTGTCTGTTATGTCTGAAGGCTTTGACTCTGTCTGCATTATACCACTCTGCAGAGATGACAGTTGACTGACAGGCACAGGTTTTTGTGGGGGGGACATCAGGGAATCAGAAACAGAAAAGTGAGCCATGAACATGCCAACAGCCTCTCTCTGTTGACGCAATGCCTCTTCCTGCTCCTTCAACTGCCGTTTTTGCTCCTCAATTTGCTTATTGAGCTCCTCAAGCATCCGCTGTTGTTCAGTTAGTGTTGCAGCAGAGACTACCACAGTTCCTGTAGGAAGGTTCTGTGTTACTTCAGCTGGGGAAGAAGTATGTGGTGGAGAGCATGTGGGTGCTGGTATTGTAATCTTGGTGGAAATTGGGGTTGGGCATGATGGAGGATCTGACATTTGAGTTGGACCAGCAGACTTTACTACGACATCACTTTGAATATCTTCAAAGATAGTCTCGTCCTCTGGATCATAGGCCACATCATCATCTTCGAAGCCTGATCCTGCAGGGCCATTTGCCTTAGTTTTTTCTATGTTCTGTGTATTAACCATTCCATATCCCATTGCTGGATCATACTCCTCCTCTGGATCATATGGTCGGTCAAAGTCGTTTTCCTCCTCTTTTATTTCTTTGATTTTGGATTTCTGTCCATACTGCTGGACAATTGGGTCTATCATTGGTCCAGACACTTGAGAAAACAATGGACGCTTCTTACCACTAACTGCTGTTGTTGTTTTTGTTGTTGTTGTGGAACTTCCGTCAGAGAGGACCATGGAGTCAGTTTGCTTAGTGCCAAACAAACTCTTTAAGATTGTTTGCAGTGGTGTCTTCCCACTGGATTCTGTTGAGGGACTCATGTCAGAGATTATGTTAGAGGTGGTAAGAGTTGAGGCAACAGTGGCTGAGGTAGAAAAAGGCTTTGCTCCGACGGAAGTCAAAAGAGATGGTATTGTAACTGAATCGGAAGAGGAAGACTCTGATGGTGACCCAGGACAAGATGGTGAACCGGGAGGAGTGGTGTTTGCAGGAGTCTCTGGATCATAGGGTTGGAACATCTCCAATTTATCAGAACCATAGAGGACTGGAGGTTTTGGGATCCACATAGGGTCTTTGGACATATGAACCTTGGGTCTCTTCTCTTCAAATTCCTGTGATAAGCTTCCTGGACGTTTTACCTTCTGAACGATTGCCAGACCCAGAAGAAGATTAGGCCGTTTTTTTTCAAGCCCTGTGAAATGAAAGTGAGATAAAAAGATCATTAGAACAAACTCCCAGTTTTTTCTTAATGCTTGACTAACAATTTTGGTCAGAAAGGTTAAGTATTTATTCAGATCCATATGAGCTGGAACCTAAATGCAGGATGGTATCAAAATAAAAATTACATAAACTACATAAACATGAAACTGTTTCTTAGTAAACACCTCTGCCAGTTGTCAGTAAAAACTCATTTGGGAAATGTGCAATTTTATTTAAAAAAAAGTATAATAATTTATGCAATTACATATTTTAAAGTTCTCACTGAATAGTCAACGTGTATTTGAAAAATGCTGAAATTTTATCGAAGTGAGTTACTATCATTAGAGATGGAAGTGAGTGACAGGGTTTTACTGGGGGAAACATTTTTGTTCATTTTTTTCAGTTCAGTTTCTTCAGTTATAAAAATAGTTGAAATGTGATTTATTTATTTATTAGATATTGCTGTATGAATATATGTTAATGTTGAGCCTTAGAGGGGTGTTACTACAGATGTTTATCTAAGCCCAATAAGGCAATGATAAGACTATTATTGGTAGATAAAGCATTATCATACCTGGTCCTTCAAGAGGTTGTAGTATGGATGGGATCGATTCCTTTGCACTGAGTGGGACAAGGTATAAATCCTTGATAGAACGGCTGCTATTGGCAACCACACCAAAACGACCTCTGCTACTGAAATAGGAAAATAGGGAAACGTAGGCCACTTCTTCCTCTTCTGTTGCGGGGTGAAATCGGATCACACATAACTCCTAATAAGCAAAAAAAACAAAAAAAAAAAAACATGCAAAAGTAGATGTAAATTACTGATTTTCAATATTTTGTGCAAGACACAGAAATAAGTACTCTATCTTCTGCTTGCCTTTGTAACAGAGGTCTTCAGTTTTGCAACATAGTCCCACACTGTTTCAGGCATGATTCGTCCTCCAATTTGTATTGTATCAGGTAGATCCTACACAGAAGGAAAAAAATGTTAATATCTTTTCAATCAATTCAATGACAGATCATTTTGATACAGCTCTGTGAAATTTAAATGGTTATATTTTTTTAGTGCTATACCGCTTTTAGATTTTCAGTAGGTCCTGAAACCAGATATCCTTTGGTGACAAACTTGGAGACACTGTGCATGTTAAGGAAGCCTTTCCACACTATGTCTTGCTTAGTCAAGAAATTAGTAGTCTCGTCATCAGCTGGCGATTCAGACATCACGGCCCTGACACACAAACCACAACAACACAATGACAATCATAGCCACACAATACACTGATTTTGCTTAACTGTATACTATCGAAAACAGAATAAAGTAGAATAATTCAATTCTATTACATGTGCTTTACATTTGAACAGTTCATGAAATACCTTGATGTGCCATAGAGTCTGGGATCTGCAGAGGAAGTTGGCTTCATTAAGATGGATTTAGGTATTGTTTTTGTTGGTGGTGGTGGTGCAGAAGCTGGTGCTGAACGTATGGCTGATCTGGTCTCTTTCAGGGGAGCATAGGGGACTGAATGGTTATGGGATGTGTTACTAGGACCAGGGGTACCACTAGATGAAGCAGAGAACCTGCTTGCCGCAGTGCGGGGGTCACGCCTTGTGATGGTAACTGTGGAGACTGCTGGAATCACAACTGGCGAATATGCTCTGTTTTTTGTAGAAGCTTTAGAAGTTTCTGGAGTTGGGGATGCAGGGGACTCCATGACAGGGGAAGTAGGTGACTCTAAAGTAGGGGAGGCTGGAGAATCCATTGTGGGGGAAGCAGGAGATTCTACTATTGTCAATACTGGGGAGTCAATGATAAGGCGGGATGAAGGATCCATTAGGGATGATGTTGGAGAATCCATGTCTGGTGAGTCAGGTGGTGCTCGCAGAGGGGAATCATCTCCTGCAGACTTTCTCCAAGCAGGTTCATATTTATCTTTTGTTTCAGAAACCTTGGGCCTTTTCTTTATGGGTTCCTCCTCGTCCCCAGCAAATGTTTGGCCTTTGGGAAGGAATAAGAATCTACTTAAAAAAACCTAAAAGTAACAATGGTTTGCCATTAGATAATATTGTAAAACATGTTTTATTCACCTGTGCATATCTTGCATTTTAAGTCAAAGAGATGAGATTTGTGCTCTGATGTTGTATCCTTCAGCATACAGGCGAGGATATCTGGTACAGCCTTGCTCTGGATTGGCTGGCCTGTTCTAGTCCTGGGAGCCCGAGCAGGGGGAGGGGCAGGTGCAGGAGCAGCAGCAGCAGGGGAAGGAGCAGGAGAAGGAGCAGAAACAGAAGGACCCTTTTTCTGTTCCTGTGAAGCAGCATAAACCAACACAAACACATAAACAAGACCTAACTCACACAAATAACATTCGTGGCCTTTCATGATTAATGTTTCTATGGAGCATAATAGACAATATAATGACCATATAAAATGTTTATATGACACAAATTCAATGCAAATTAGGCAAATACATACCTTGCTTATATCTGGTCTAGCGGGATTTAAACTGGGCAAATCAACTTTCACTGCTTCAGGCTTCTGCAGCAGACTTGTGGGTGCATTTTTGACCTAAATGAACACAAATAAGGGAAGACAGAAATATAATATTAACATAATATCTTTAAAAGAAAAGAATACCTTTTATATGTTTTTTGTTGATTTTAAAATCTATTGCACTTTACCTGGGTTGTGTCTTTTGCACTGGGCTCTGATGCCTTGATAGCCTGCATATCTTTCTGGCTCATCCTGACCAGTCTGAAGGGACTGATCTCACCACGTACAACACGATACAAAAAGCCCTAGAGAGAACCCACATCCTGTCAGTTTGCTAGAAAACATACACAATTATGACTTACTCCGAAAACCTTATACAAATCTCTGCAATATAAACAGCTGTATCCAAATCCATGGTAAAAAAAAAAAAATCACAAAATAGAGATGAGTTTTATCAGCTTTGAACAAACCTTGTTTCTTGGGTCTTTCAGGTTGAACATTATTGTTCTGTACTTGTTCATGTATTTGCTGTCTGTGTTGCGAAATATGTCAAACATCTCCATCTCAATGTTTGCAACAAACTTTGCAACTTCACTCTCAGTCATCTCCAAATCCTCACAGTCACACACCCTTGAGAAATGAAAAGGCCGTTAGTCAACAAATTTGTTCTGCAACACTGCTCTGACAAACTGCAAAGGCCACAATTAAGTTCCAAGTGTGTAAAAATGTGAAATCTGTAGAACAGTTCTAACCTTTTAAACAGGATGCTTGTGAGGGAGCGCTGGATGCTCTGTCTGACCTGGTTATTGGGCTGAGAGGGTCTGGAGGATGGAGCACTTGGTGCAGGTGGCACCGGCAGATTTCTGGTTTCGTTCAGCAGTGTCGGGGCTGATGAAGGCCTCTGGCAAGTTGCCGAGGCTGACACGTGGCTGGAAGATGGCTGGGATACAGACTGCTTCTTTGGTATGACATATGTGGTTTTAGTGACTATTAGGGCCCCTGTTTCATGATGTCTGGGAGTTGAGGTGGATGGGGACTGTGCTGCTGGAGACGGACTAGATTTTGCTGGGTTGGGTGGTATACAGGGATTTGATTCTGCACATTCCTGCTTAGACACATCACCACTGTTAATTGGCTCCTTTGGTTTTTCTTGAGTGTGGCTCAATGGTGTGGCTGGCTCAGCAACAGGCTGGGAAGAAGGAGCTGCATCTGTAGAGGTGTCCTCTGAAGACTGTTCTAATGGAGTTACATCCTCAATGTCAGCCTCGACCGGTTTACTGTCTGTTTTAGCTGTTAGAAAAAAAGAACAGCAGGGTATTTTGTAAATATGACTGATATGAAGTGTGCCATACACCAACATGTCACAACATGTACCAAATTAGGGGTAAGTTGAAAAAAAGAATGAGTAATCAAAGGTGTTTATTGATCTGCTATCTAAAATAACAAATATGAAACCAAAACCAGAAGTGTTATTTTCTGATGATACAATGCGTCATGTTAGGGAGAGTGTTTTGATGGTTCAAATGATATTAATATCTTAACACATACTTGTATTTTGTTTTTTACATTATTATGGACATAACTGACACTCTTTGTTACGTACCATTTCTGTCCCCCAAATTTCTCACTAGGAAACTAATGGCAGAAGATATCTGACAGATGATCGCTCAGTGAATAGTTTCAGGGATTTCTTATAAAATCACTGTCCTTATATGGAACAATGAAAAAGCACAATTATCTTCAATTTGAAAGTTCATCTTTAAGCGTCATCTCTTTTAATTTTCCTGTTTATTCTTATCGCAGTTAATAATTACAATATTATTGAGGTAATTATACAAAGTCATAAATAGTTATTTGATGTATTTTCACACAAACAAGCCACCCTTGAGGGACACAATGCCCCCAAAACATTGTTTTAAAGGAAGGTAGCTATTCACAAGGATCCTGCATGTATGTATACAGTAAAACTGTATGAAACTGTGTTGTCCTTTGAAGACAGTTTGTTTCTTCAGTTTGTTTAGTCAAGAAAATATATCAGTGAAGACTTTTCTCTCCTCTTCCCCAAAATTACACGGTGCACCTTTGATGTCTTATATCTTAAGATTTTTTCTATGCCCCAGTAAAGCACTTTGGTTTTCCTCGACTGCCTTGCCTTTCTGAAGTTGTATCAATATGTTGAGTCCTGATGACTTCAGTCTGATTACTACTGACTATAATTTTCTCCGCACAGGAGAAAAGCCTCTATGCTTCATAACCTTTGATAATACAGCGATCAAGTTGTCCTGATCAGTGTTTTTACAGCTGGGACTTAATACCAGACAACATCTCTCTCACTCGCTGTCCAAATGTCAATAGACGGGAGGTGTGGAGCGATTCCAGATGCCAGGTGACCACTAAGTATTGCAGCTGATGTTCTTTCGGACGGATAAAAAATGATGGTAAAATATTTGAAAATGGGACGCTAAATTGGTTAGCTGTGAATATACCTGGGTGGCCCGTCAAAGTAAAGTCTGGGAAACTATGCGTGAGGGGAAGGGGTGGCCAACAGAAGTGAGCTTATGAAGTGAAAGGCGGAGTGGAGGTGCCCATGAGCAAAGCCCTTAACCCAGATTACTCCGGTGGAGCTGCTCAGTGGCCAACAGCTCTGAGTGTGGTTGTACCAGATAGCTTCCAGTTGGATCTGTACCTATGTGAATGTCATCGCATCCCTGAAAAAGAACGCACCGATTGCTCTCACTGAGGGTATTACGGGTACTGACAGAGGCAGCCTAACAAAAAAATGAAGGAAGGAATGAAGGAATCAATATGCAAGTGTGTCAACAACTGCATCTATAAGGTAAAGAATAAAGAATCTTTATTCTTGCAAGATCTGCCATTTTAAGTGTGTGTGTGTGTGTGTGTGTGTGTGTGTGTGTGTGTGTGTGCGCGTGCTTGCCTTTGTGTGTGCGGTTATGTGTGAGAGAGTGTCAAAGAAAACAAAAAACAGTCATGCAGTTCTCACAGGTGGATTTGTGTTATTTGTGATGAGGTTTCAGTGAAAGTTCAATAAGATTATTTCTTTAATATTTCACCTTCTATTCTTCTGTGGTGAAATTTTGCTTTTGTCTCACTCTAAACTTCCATCTATTCTTCACAATTCTGACATCACCACACCTAAGGAATGTTCTGTGTTGGAGCCAATCAGTCCTAAGACACAGTTCTTACACATCATTACACCTACTACTGTGCAGTCCGCTACTCGCCATCATCACCATTTCCTCCAGACTGTTCCAGGAGATTCAACCGAGTTACCATTTACCACCTGCTGGCTTTACTCCACCACCATCAGCATCTAGACTTCAGGGGATACTGTTCTATCTCTTATCTTCATATAGGCCAGTGATTAATGACTAAGCTTCACATCGATGGCGTCCAAACGCCAAAAACATTCTCAGTTGCTAATCTCCATCACTTCTGATATACATTTCCAATTCATAACTCTCTATTAAAATACTCTGTGTAAACTGTACACATTTCACTTATGTCTTGATTCATGAGATGAGCACATTTAGTGAAAAATAGTTTTGAAAAAGTGATAGTATTACTCGTACAATTTTGTGGTCATTTTTCTTGAGTATTTCCATCTTATGTTACTTATGTGTTTGAGTCTTACATTCTACCTTTACCTTTATAGGTAACCACTTCTCATACTTTAACCCTGTAGTTAAAGTAAGAGACTGCAGCTGTTCTCATCAACAAGACCCTGGACCACCACTGAAACAGACTATTAGACACTAAACGGTGTATCAAACAAGTCTCCACATCTGATTTGATGCAGAACAGCAACACACAGCTGTTTCATTTCCACAGGTCTGCAGTCCTATATCATTAAATATTCGTATTAGTCAGTATTTTGGACATTTCATCCTCTTCATTTAAACATTTCTTCTCTTAATTTAACGTCTATCTTATGGTAATGACTATTGATTGTACATACTGTTGTGTACCATAACACCCACACAAATTCCTTGTGAAATTCTAGCTGTGCTCATTTACTTGCCTGTGTGTGCACATTATATTTCCCTAAAATAGCACCTACAGCAACAGGTGAAATGTGCTGAGAATGTCATCCTTCATTTTTACTTGGGAAAAAGAATAAAGCTTTAAAAATACAGATGGACCCTTAAGTCTTACTTAGTCTGTGTATGCTATATGTCACAGGAAAACAACAAAATTTTGAAATTTCATTTAAAAAACAAAATTGCTCACCAAAGTCAGTGGACTTCAACACCTGAGTATAGCAGGCGTCTGTACAAATTTTTCTGATTGTTCATTAAATAGTTGTGGAGATATTTCAGTCTGGACAAAAGTCGTAGAACAGCCAACAGACTGACATTGCATCCTAGACATCCAAGTTCCATTAGGAGGGCGTAAAACTCTTAACCGTTTCTAAAACTTGTCACACCAATGGTCAAAAGTCTGTAGATTTTTATGTGAGACATTCATGTAAGACCACCATGTGATTTTAACCTGATGTATTTAGGATGAAAATCGGAGGACACATCACCCTCCCAGGTCTGCTACTCCTGAGCTTGAACTCTTGATCTGTCAGTTTGTTTAAATGAACTGTTATAGTTCAACATTTTGGGAAAATCACTTTTTTGTGCTTTGTTACCAAGAGTAAGATGTAAAGAATTTGAAACACACGGAGGGCAAAAATGAGGCTGGATGATGTACAGAACTTTTTCATGTCTGAGAGCAGTGACTTCCTGATACACTAACTAGCTGCTGGCTACAGGTTTTGTATTCAATAAACAGACATGAGAGTGGCATCAATCTTTTTATCTAACCAAAAAGGAAAATCAGTGAATTTCCCAAAATATCAAGCTCTTCCTTTGAGACTTTTTTCTTTTTTGTTTAAATTATGGTAAATCCTTTAAATACTTGAATATTTTCCCTTTTGTGTTGATTCCTTCATCTTTGTCCACCTGCTGGAAGGGTTTACATGTGGAACATATGAAATATCATAACTAGAGGGCTCACCTAAGGACAGACCAACAAGATGGGAGTCAAGTCTCCAAATTTCTCTTCCACCTGCTGGAAGGGTTTACATGTGGAACATATGAAATATCATAACTAGAGGGCTCACCTAAGGACAGACCAACAAGATGGGAGTCAAGTCTCCAAATTTCTCTTGAAGACCATGCTATGATTATTCTTATTATACCACTGTGAGTCCTAAAATGCATCTTGACCCATGGTTTTACCTCAGAGACAACTGATTATAAGGATGACCTAAAAACTACATGGAGATTGATCTCTAGCACACTAAAATGCCACCCATCATGCTTCAGGGTATACATTCAGTTCAAGAATTAGTCACATACAAGGGAAAATGTGCCGTATATATCCATGCCATATATGACTGGAGGTGAAATACTGAGTGAGATGTTCTCTGTTTTCTACAAGCACATTTAAGTTCAGAAAATATGGCAAATACTTGATGCAAAATTATTGTTCTGGCTATATATAATTATATAACTGTGTTAAATTCACTGTGGAAATGAAAATGCAGGAGAAAATATTTGATATACCTAATAATAATAATATGTACTATCGCATCGCAGTTAGAAAGTTGTACATTATAAATACGGAAAAGGCATAATCTCTCATAAAATAGGAAATACTGGAAGCGTCAGCAAAGTTGTTGAGGTAGTGTACCTGTTTTCCCTGGTGTTGCAAAATATTCATTTGACCAGTAGAGGGTGCTCGTGTTTCACAATTAAATGTATGTATTGAACTTGCAAGTCATTGGAAACCTACCAAGGACATTAAAGCTTTGAGTGCATGTGACAGGAAAGAATAAGTTGGTTTAAAAGATGCAATAAACAGCAATGGGGATTCAAGAGAGAATGAAAGAATAGATTTAGGCTAAAACCTGACATTCAGAGGCAGCACCTTAAACTCTCACTTAGCTCTCTTCTCCAAACCAAACATTAAACATAATAGTATGTGTGCACTGACCCACTGTGAAATAAACACATTACTATTCCAGACTAAGTGTAAGCACTGAAACCAACCAACGGAAATCACATGCTTTTCAAATCCCAGTGACACTAAACCATGTGGTCACACGGCACTCAGGCTGAACAAAGTCGAACTGTGCACGCTTGCAAGAAATGCATTTACAGTAAGAAACAAAAAACTTAAGAGTATATTCTTTGCACTATGAAGCAAAAAAGCTCAGCATATAACTCAAAGTGTAATATTAAAAGACTTCATATAATGACATCCCATTAAATGCATCATAATGACACTTTTGTGTAGGTGAAGATGTTACACCTGTGGACCCTGACAGGATTTCATAACCATTAAAGTATCAAATGAGTGGATTAGTTCTTTGGAAGTTGTGTGAAGAACGACAGCATTGTGCTCAGCTGGTGACGTGTCTTTGGTAGAGTGAAGTGAAACTTTCTAATGATTGGTTTGAAAAGGAAATAAAAACCCTCAGTGAGAGCTGCTCTCTGTTCAGTTCATCCCCTTTCCTTTCCATTAACACATCATATCATGTCCATGCACCAAGGATTTTTTGTTATTTGAAAAGCCAAAACTGCTCATTGTGGGCTTCTATAATCAAGGAATTCGTGATCTTAAAATGTATTTATTCAATGAGCCTGACGTTTGATGACTATTTTCCAAGATGAGAAGACTGTGTCAAAAGAGAAGACTTTGTACTTTCCAGTGACTTCAAACATGTTGGGTTTCATTATGTTTTTGCCGAATGACGCAGAACACGGCTCAAATTACAAACAATGAGATTTCAACTAAAAGCAGAGGAGGAAGACAATGGGACTGAAAGAAGTCCATCATCTGTGGTTCTGAAGTGTTGTTTGCCTGGGGAATGCATGGAAATAAAAGTATGTAAAACTGCCAAAGTATTTCTTCAGCACTATACTTCTTGAAATCATTAATGTAAATACATTGTGTTACTTCACTCCCCGTGGAGCATTATTGAGCAGTGTTCAAATTACTGTTCTGGATGAATAAGTAGAGTCAGATAAATAGAAAGAAATGATAATTTTTAAAAAGATTTTTTTGAAAGGAGTAAGAAACATGTATTGTGAGCCCCCCAGTTAGCATTTCCCACTCAGTTTCTTGTGTATCACAAATAATCACAAATGTTAGGCAACTGCAGTGACCCTGTGACTCAGGGTTTAAAGGCCAGACCGTTAACTGCAACACAGTTCAGGTGAGGATAGGGACCTTTGTTGCACCTCATGCAATGAAGCCACAGGAATGCCTCCAAAAATACCAAAGAATAAAGAAAACTAGGCAACACTTTTGTTACACTATTATAACACAACAGCACTACAATAAGGTAATGTCGTAGATCCTGTGTGTTTGCGGTTTTCTGTTGTGTATTTGGAGATCTTTCAGGTTTCTTTTTCTAAAAGAAACTTGATAAATTCTTACAAACATGCTGCGAAATTTAAATCTGTATGTCACTGAAACCTTCAGGCTCTGATGGTCTGGCTGCCTGCCTCACTTACCCTACTGATACTCCAAAACATAGTTTGCGGGTGCTGCTTATTCACTGACCTTGATGTGTATAATTTCTCACAGTCTAATTCATGTAGAGGGCACAGTTTCCAAACAGTACAGAAGCATTTGTTTACAACCACCTAGATCAAAATTAATTTTTCTCAAGGATTCTGTTTTACATTTACTTAGTCCATTGTTGTGGGGTGTGATGCACTTTCATCTTTTCCTTTTGCAAAATATTTTTACAAGCTCCATTTTGTAGAAACACGCCAGAGATATAAAATATGGCTTTATATTAAGGTTGGATGTTTGTAATTCCTAATATGAAGCTGCTAATATACTTAGTAAGAACAAAATTCAAAAGCCTGTCCCTGTCAATTGTATTAAAGTTTGGACAACAGTGTCTTGCTTATCCCAAGTATTTGTTCAAGTTTCTATAGTCCCTCCCAATAGGGAAATTCAATAGACAAAACTGTGGAAAGTGACAATAAAGTGTCTGGTCAATTTGAACGGACACTTCACTCCAAAGACTGTGGTTGTAAGAAACCCACGAGTGAGCTTACTGGTCTTTGAAGTTCATGAGCAAAGATTGAAACGATCTGGTAGTAAATTTAAACATCATGTAATGGTGGAAAACCCATTTCATTTCAGCTGTGAACCAGCGTGTTGATCAAAAACCACCCTAAATTTTCACCACATTTAGCTGGTCTTCTTTAACCAAACTGGAGGCTTATGTATTCTGAGGTTAAGCTTGCTTTCTTTGGGTTCAGGTAATGTTTTGGCAAGGAGCTTAAGTCACTTTAAACATCAAAATGTATGGACTTTGTAATGAACGGTGAGAAAAATGTTTTGTATAATATACTGACATGACAGAAACACTTTTGTAAAGTATAGCTATTGGTTGTTTTTCACAGGAAGTGTCTATTATCTTAAGATCAGACCAGCAATATGGTGAGGCACTGATACTTTGATTCACACTGACGATCACAGGGACTACTCTGAGGTCAAGCAGGAGCAATATCTACTTATCTTCAAAAAGCTGTGAATGTAATTATGATAAAGGCCACACTTAGTTTCCTGAGATCCATGATGCATGTGATGCAGAAATGAAGTTGTGCAGCAAATCATCCCATGCTGCAACACCACTGTTCTTCAGGACTGCTGGTTGGCAGATGCTGTTTCAGCCTGCATCATTTCCTGACCACAACCCAACTGTGAACCTGTGAGATGCCTTGCAATGCCACAGCTGGAGACGTGACCTCTGCCTGACAAGAGCAAGCAGCTCAGTCAGGACTTCTCAAGAAATGTAGCAGTACCTCACAGCTGCACATCAAGTGGCTGTCTCCATAAGGCAAACAGAGGTGGCTGCAACAGGTGATCACCATGGGTTCTGCTGGACTACAGGACAACTACTGTCAATGGAGAACCTGTGGTAGTCTTCCTATTCTTGTTTGTATTTTTTTGATTATAGCTTCTTTCTGTCTTTCCGTCAGCATATATTTTGAGACTTAAAGTTAACACCGAACAATCTGATATTTTGATCAACCACCCTGATTCCAAAAAGGATGGAACGCTGTATAAAACGTAAATAAAAACAGAATGCAGTCATCTTTTTCAACAAACTGTGTTAAACGACAGCTTTTTTTTCCTGGTTTTTGAGTGTCCCCTGAGCCCATGTAGCAATACCGTTTATACAATCATGTGTCTGACGAAGTAGTAAACCTTGCCCCGTCCCTGCTAACAGCTGTTTCTTTTATTTTGTTGGCCTTGTCCCAACTTGTTTGAAATGTGTTGCTGGCATCAAACTTATAAGCATATATTTTAAAAAATACCTAAAGTTCAAGGTGTAAATCATGTCAAAGATTAGTAAATGTCACACTGTTTTATACTGCATCCTAAATTTTATTGGAATTAAGGGTGTTTAGTCCAACTGAAATGGCTGTGAAAACACCATCCCTCTCAATATTAAAAGTCTCAAAGTCTATAAGGTCAGTTTATCCAAATAAAATAAATTATTTTCAAAGTTAGCCTTACAGAAGAGAAATACATGTTTTTATGTGGTGAGGTCTTTATCTTCTGCCACCACCATGATTTAAAGTGGCAAGTCACATCACATAAGTCAATCGTTTAATTTGAACAACTTACTATATAGCGACAAGTTCCCAAAAAAATATTTATATACTATTTACAGCGAGGTGTGTCAATTAATCATCAAACAGTCTATTGTGTTTTGTATGTAACATTTTTGGATTCATCTACATTGTATTTGTGTAGCAGCATAAAGATTTCAGAGCTATTTTCTAATTAAGGCATATCAATGCGACTTTTGATTGACTTCACAAAAATCACAAAGCATAAGAAATAGTGTATTTAAAATTATTTTGTCGTCTTGTTTTTGTGGGGCAGCAGGGTTCCTATAAATTCATCTCCCAGCAGTAAAGCTTACCATTTACTTACTTTTAACAGCCTTCCACAATATTTGCAAGAAGGTTTGTAAACATGGTCGTTTTATATGTTTTAGCTTTTAATACTAAGCTGAAAAATTAAGAAAAGTGGCTACTGCTGTGAATGTGTTTAAATCTAAACATAATAGTGATGCAGAAATCTTTATCTTATAGTATGCTGCCATATTGACAGTTGTAGTTCACTGAACATTTCCCATTTCCTATTTCATTCTGGCATCTGTTTCTCTTCATAATCAATAACGATAACAAAGAAAGCAGACAATATCTGCTGTGTGGACAACTCCAATTCCAAATAAGTTTGGACGCTGTGCAAAATATAAATACAACGGAATGTAATCATTTGCAAAATAAGTTAAGATGATACAGTAAAATCATTGCATTCTGTTTTACACAGCATCCTTTTTTTGGGAATCAGGGTTGTGCATTTATATTGTACACTTTTGTCTGTGTGTTTGTGAGTGTAAGATGAAATTGATATTCAAATTTCACACTATGGCTGGGAAAAAGGGAGATAGAAGCTGACTGGGTCATTGCTCAAAGTGAACCACGGAAATGATTAGTATTAGAAAACAGAAAACATGTTTTCTGCTGTCCATGTTTGTAAATATAGAAAAACAGGTTTATAAATACTGTATAAATGCTTATGTGTGAGTGAAAGCAAAAACATTAGGGAAGGACGTTGGCTAAGTAACATTATTTTGTCACCTTTAGCATAACTACAGGTGACCTGATCTTACCAAAGTAGACTTATTTTAGCACTATACACTCCATTACTCAAAATATGCCTATCCTTCAACCCTAGAGTTTGTATGCATGTGTGGTGAACTGTAAGCCTTCTTCATTTCCAGTAGGGTGGAGGCTTTTCTCAGAGGCACAGAAGGATGGAGCATTATTCTGATGTGCGCCAGCAGACACTTTGAAGTCATCTTCATGGAAATGTGACAACAATTCTCCCATTCACTGTTCGGTGAACTCCAGGTGGAACCTCATTCCAGCATCAGCACTGACGAATCCTCCAGTCCCCTCTGTGTCTCTGCAGCGGCAAGAAGTCAACTCCTCCTCTGTACCAGTCCTGCCCAGTCCCTATTCATTCAGAATCCCATCCAAGCTAACATTGCTGTGTCTGTGCAACAAGGATGTGTCTTTGAATGTTTAGTGACGATGGATAAGGCACTATAATCTGCAGCATCAAGAGACTTGATGTAAACCCATGGAAGATTGTTTGATCCTGATACATGGAATGGGAAAGTTGTAAAATGTTGTTCTGTATGTGATGAGGTGCAGTTCATGGACCAACTGCAGCAATTTGTTCTATTTACCTTATAAATGTTTTAGGCAATTGCCGAAAAACAAAACAAAACAACGGATCCTGCCTGAAAGACCACTAATGATTGCCGTCTATAGGAAGAAAGCATCGGGGTCCTCTATTTGAAGACAAACCACTTTGAGAAAACCATCAGATTGAAGAGGTGATATGCCTTGCCAACATTATGGCAATACATCAACATTCAGCAGGCTTCACAAAACCAATGTATTGAGTGGTACTGAGGATTTGAGGAAGGTCTGATGGGGGAATTTCAGTTTGATGCCTCTGAGCGTGACACGCTGAGTGCTGTTGCTGTGATTATAACTGTCGAATGGTGCCAGCTGTTGGGCAGCTATAGCAAGCTGACCTACTCTCAGAACTTGTCTTGTCTAATTTAAATCACTGTTTGGACACATTAATACTATTCTAGGTGTAAAGTTGTTAAGGTCATTTAACAATCGTATCTAGTCAGTGGCTGATTGCCTGACTTGTCCTGACAAAATTATTTTTACATTTACATCAAAATATTTAACAGCTTCACTAAGATTTGTGCATTCTAGTTCAATAAATACAAACACAGTCATCCTTCAGGGATGGAGTTTGTAGTCTATAACGGAATACAGTGTGCAAATCGTTGTGTGTATAATATGTGGGATGTAAGAAAACGGAGTGCGCAGATACTACTGCACAAGAAGCTTTTTCTTTGTTTCTACCAATCTCAGTCCAACACATAGCATAGTCCTGTAGCCAGATATGCAGTATGCAAATGGTTTACATTAACAAATCGGTGTTTAACAGATCAAACTTTTTGGAGCACTGGATATTTAAAAAGTTATTAAAATTGTTTTTTGGTGAATGTGATGAAGAGTTGAGTTATAGAGTTGAATATTTAAAATTATGAGCAATGTTGTGTATGTCTTCTTCCTGTTGGCTCTGAGCTGAAAATGTGAAGATACTGTGTGCTGTATGAGCACTGCACACAGTAAACCTTGTCTGTGAAGTAGGTTTCATCCTCTCAAAGGCCAGCGAAGCGTGTTTCCAGTAAGAGACAAAAGTGTTGAAGCTCCTTCATCTGGTGTTCCATCACTCAGTGACTGTGACGTTCTGCAGCGCACATGTATATTCTTCAAAGAGAACCTTTTGAGTTTGTAAGAGGCTTTTGCAAGGCCACAGGAATGAAGATGGGAGCAGTGTCGATAAGTGATACCAAGCGCGGTAAAGCACCCCGACGACCCAGCACCATCCCAAACACAGTTCATGTGTGATGTAGTTTCCAGTTAAAAGACTGGTTTAAAGGAGTGTGTATAATTGAATACCAGAATCCTGAGTAGATATGACTATTTCAGTACACTCTGGACACTTAGAATCCACAAAAACTATCAAAGTGAGCATACTTACCCCTGCTACTTATCAGTCATCCAAGATAGATGTGTTGAAGTGTGTGCATGATTGTGTATGATTGTGTAACGTAGCGCCATGATTCAAAAAGGAAAGAGCCTCTGTAATGCCAAAAGAGGCATATTGTGCATGGAGTGAAAACTGCTGTATGATCTGAATGTGTATGAGTAGCGAATGATACATACACGCTGTGTAAAACTTAGATGATCGTATGGAAGTGGCCTCAGCTTCTGTGAGACTGGGGTCGCAGACTGTGGGAGATGATGAGTCCTTCTGCCCTCCATCTTCTTCCTTCAGCTCCACTTCTTCACCTTCCTCCTCAGCTTTGCCTGCTAATCTCTTAGACAGTCTACCCAGCTTTTGACCCTGTGATGAAAAAAATCAAAAATAAAAGTTACTTCATAGACTAGATTTTAGATAGTAATTTTTTTTTCAAAATGTTAAAAAAAAAACACGAAAATATTTTAACTACACACTTCAAATGTATATCTCATCTACACATTCTTTGTCTTCATGTTGAAATTACTTTTTTACCTTTGTAGCGAGTCTGGTGGTGGCAGCTTTTCTCTGCGGCCGTCCTTTGGGCTTGGGCTCCTTAGGACCGGACAGAGTCTTCATAGTGAAGGCAGCGTGCTGAAGGATGCAATCAGTGCCACAGTAAACAGAGTCTGGTAGGGCTTGTTTGGAGCACCCCGGCCCGATGCACAGGGGAAAAGACCCATCCATCTCTGCTTCAGATTCAGGCTCTGGTCTCATCACAGGGGCCTCTTTCTCGTCTTCCTTCTCCACCACGACTACAGTCTCCTGAAACCAACGTCTTATCTTAGACCCAAAGACCAGACTCCCATCATGCAAATCAACCTATGACTAATGATTCAAATGTACAGAAACACAGGCCTAACGGCAGAGTTTGAAAGATATTTGGTCGTAACAAAGAAAGGGCAATCCAAATGCAATTCTAACCTTGAGGGCTCGCTGCTGCTCATGCCCCTCCTCATGCCCCTCCTCATGTTCATCACCAGAGGGACTTTGAGTAAAACATTCGGGAAAGCTAAGTTCTGGCTGAGGTTGAGGGTGAGGCTCAGCTTGGACTTGGCTCTGCTTTTTTACAGTGCAGGGGGGGCAGATGTATTCTTGCCCTCTATTTTCCATTAAACGGCCCTGTGTTGCACTGATACCAACACAGCTGCCATGGAACCACTCCTGGCAACTGTCACAGCAGATCATGAACCTAGAAGCAGTGAACAAAGAGTAGTTATCGACAAGTGAAATTAACAGATGGCTGAGGGTTTCAAACCTCGGAGGCCCAAGAGATCTTGTTACCAAAAATGAGTGTGTACCTTTCATTGTGTTTTTGTCGACAGATGCAGTAGACAGCATTGGAGTCATAACCCTTACGGCCTGATATGCTTGAGGGCTCTCCTACATTCTTATCTCCTTTCTTCTCCTCCTCAGGTGCATCGTCATACTGGCCAGGGATTACATCAGCAGTAGGGTCTAAATCAGAGTCTAGAATTATGCAGTCTGAGCCTGATCGCTGAGCAGGGCTAAGACTTAGATCAGTGTGAGCAGGTGATATGTCTGTTTCAGCAAAGCCCTGTTTATCATTTACCCTATCTTCATCTTGCTGCTGCTGTTCAGTTGGATTAACAATTATCACGTCCTCATCGTTGTCTTCATCATCTGCAATGCTTACCTGAAGCTCTACTACCCTGCCCCTACCTCTGCCCCTTCCTCTACCTCTGCCCCTACCTCTTCCTCTGCCTCTGCCCTTTCCTCTGGCCCTTCCTCTTCCACCTTTCCCCCCTCTAGCTTTCATTTCTCCCTGCCTGCCTTCATTTGCCAGTTGCTCCTTAATCTGTATAAGAGTCATTTCATCACTGTCCTCATCTTGATCAGCGATCAACACCACATTATCCATTTCCCCTCCTGCCACATTGTCAGGAGAAACAGACTGGGAAATCTCCATGTCATCAGCAGGCTCCATATTATCAGGTTCCTCAGTTTCATCTGCAGCCTGTTGAGGGGGGGACTCAACGGCTTTAGTGTCTTCCAAAATGTCAGGGACTGTAAGTGAATCTGACATTTCCATTGACAAGCCCTCTCCGCCGCCGAGCAGGGAGAAGGCAG
This sequence comes from Acanthopagrus latus, assembly GCF_904848185.1. NCBI lineage: Eukaryota > Metazoa > Chordata > Actinopteri > Spariformes > Sparidae > Acanthopagrus > Acanthopagrus latus. The sequence continues at coordinate 10,400,744 of NC_051045.1, forward strand.
TATGGAAGGCAGACCCAAAATCTTGCCATAAGCTTGGGTCAAGGCTCCCTCCTGCTTCTGAAGCTGGCTTGCTCTCCTCTGATACAGGCGAGGATGGGGCAGACCACTCAAGGTCATCTATAACACTCCTGGTTGAGTGAGTAGCTTTCTGGGTGTCGCAGGTTTCTGAAGAGGCCTGGGGTGTGTGAATACTACGACGACCTCTGGTTTTGCGTAAAGGTGGAGAACTGTGAGCGAACTCTCCCACTTCATCCAAGAACTCCCTTCTTGCAATGGTTGTCCGCCTGAAGCCCCAGGATTTCTTGACCTCAGACAGGGACGGCCTAGCAATCGACCCATCTGATGTGTTCTGCTGTTCCTCTACAGAAAGACAGGAACAGACATGAGTAACAAACAAAAACACAAAATCTTTCTCGTGTTCTCTTAAAGCAGCCGTCTGTCCATTTAAGCATCTCATAGCTGACAGTTACATATCGGTTTTACCTGAATTATCATCAGTGATACTGTTATTTTCCATTGGGTCCATTGTGACATCCATAGGTAACAAGGCTGTCAAAACACAGACAATGTCATTTGTTAGTACACAAGCTTGTGAGAATGTTAACCCCTCAACAATTTGGACATGGGTTAAATGCAAAAATATACAGGTACCTGCCAGAGCCCAGTTTTCAGGATGTTTTAACTGTCATTCCACTTGTTTCTGCACCTGGGTAAATATAGCAAGGCATCCATGTTAGAACATCAGACAATAATAAGCCACAAACTCAACAGTTTAATTCAATTTTGAATGTCATCTGCTGTGGGAGATGCCAGTCCTGGCCACAATGAAAGGTTCATTTAAAATGTCACAGCTCTACTACATGTATAAATGCAATAATTTATTAGTTCATTAAGGCCACTGACCGAAAATTTAAGCGGACAAATACAACAGCAATTTAACATATCAAACATTAATAAAACGCAGAATGTTCAGTTCTGAAACTGTTGTAAAGAGTTTATATTTTCACCCGTGTACATTTGTTTGTATGTTGGTTGTTTTGTCAGCGGGCCATTTTTATTGCCTTCTCAGGGAATAACACAGGGATCTTGATGAAGAAAAAAATATCAGACTTATTTAGATCTGGAGTGGCTAATTATGAGAGGTGTCTGATTTAAAGTGATGCAGGGATGTTGAGTTTGACACGAGATTAGGTTTGATTGAATTAAAGGGGACTGTGGGTCTTTGCGGTGGTATGCACTCTAGTGTTTAGAGAAATTAACAGCACCATAAACAGTTTCAGCAAGGTTTCTTGAATCCACAGGATCTACAGGACTTGTCTCAGATTCAATCAACTTGGAGCATTACCTTAAAATTTGTTACAGATTAAGATGCGAAAGGTGAAATGGTTGGGTTGTACAAATTTAAAATAATCATCAACACATTTGACTCAAACATATAATGTGACGGTCCAATTTTTTGCCAATGCTGTATGCTTAACAAACTCATTAAGGTAACAGTAAATGTAAGGACAGCTGGCAATATGTTTACACTGGTGTTACTTCGGGGTTCAACATATAGCTACTGTGTATTTCAATTCTAATCTGAGGGAACACTTGATTAAATAAGCTCTTCGTTTTAAATCCAATTATATACAATATCCCGTGTAAATTGGCTGCGGTATTAAAGCCCAAAGACCGTTATTTCTGACAGAAATCAGTCTGATGCAGATGGTGTAGTTATGCAAAGAGCCAGGAGTTATATGTAGGGAGGCAGTCTTATTACAGTGTCGCTGTTCTCTAAATTTAGCTAACACACTATAAGACACTAGAGACGAAAGAACAACCCATGCTAGTTTCACTACCTGACTTCAGTCGAGTGTAAAGGTGCCAAAACAAAATGTATTTGCTCTGCAACGCCACAAATAGCCGTTACAGTGATTATGCAGTCAAAGGAGCTGTGTTAGAGGAGTCCTTTTTCCTTGACGACCGACATTGTTCTCTGGAGCTAATTTAGCTAAACGCTAGCTGCTATGCTAACGTTACCTGGTCATATACGTAACACGCAGCGCAGATAATTGTCTCCAACGGTGCCGACACAAAAATTTAATAAGTACGCGGGTACACCGACACCGTGAGGAAAACTTAAACCATACCTTGCATGCAAATATTTTAGTTTCCAGTCAATAAAGGACTCGTTTTAAAGCCACAGCCTTCCATTTTCTCTGCCTTGCTGTTACGTAACCTCGCGAGAATTACTGACCGGCGCGATTCTACGTGGTTTCCTGCTCAGCTCATTCAGATCAGGGTCAGGCCACAGACAGTCTTTGGACCAGGGCAGAGTTTGGAAAATTAACCATGTCTGAGCTATGAGGCTCAAATCGGTTAAAACAATACACTGCTTGTTGTATTGTCTGGGCTTTGTTAATTCACTTTCACAATTAAAAAGTATCTATAGGAAAACATACATTTCAGAAGTAGGTTGTCAGTTTAATTTCTCATAAAGAACTGCTTTAATTGACTTGACTTGACTTGACTTTAATTGACTTTATTATTTTTATCAAAATAAGAGTATTTCTGCACATAAAGACAGACATATCTAATGCATGGGTTATCTAGCCTACTTACAATCATGATCAAAGAGCCAGACTGTTTTACTAAAAGGGCCACACTTGGCTCATGGGCCTCTAGTTGAGTAGGTTTGGTCCACTTAAATTTCTGAGTGATCATCGAATGATTAGTGGCCATTTCCACAGAAAGAGGTCTGACAGACGTTATAAATGAATCAACCTGTACCAAGTTGATCAGAGCATTTTTATTTTTCTTCAGGAGTCCATTTATTGTATGTACAATATGTAAACACAAACGAGACACAAGCTCAAAACAGACATGCTCACAGGAAATATCCAGCCAAAATGCAGTTTCTATTAATGCCTAACCAGTTCAAAGTCCGATCAGGATATACCTCAGCTTTGGATAACCGGTTTAACAGAGATTTGCTCAGAGCTGACATTCATGTGAAGTAATTTATTTTCAAATAACTTTGTTTAGACACATAGAAATGTGATTTCATTAAACATACTATAAAAACATATAACACTATAAATATCGTTCAGGTATTTTCTTACAAAAACTTTGTACATTTAAAATTTTTTAGTTTTTAATAAATCAGATTTGTTTTTTTCTTTTTTAAATGGAGGTCTATACAATGTGGAACGACAATACAAAACTGGTATGAGCCAAAAATGCCACATGAGGGACGTAGTTGAAAACATGTTTAAACTCGTATTATTCAAAATACCTCAGTTGACATGAAGCGAGCATTGTATAAAACTTAAAGATGAAACTTGCATAACTCAAAATACCTCTGATGGCAACATGACAAATAAGTATAAACTGTTGATGGCTGTTTACCGTTTTTGTCTCATATGGATAGCAGTCAACAGAATAAAACAGCAATGAAGTACTTATGAGCAGCATTCAAAGTGTTAATGTAGCAAATAATCTGTGTTGATACAATCTTGTTCAGACTTGAAACAAAGTGGTAACAGAGCTATAACAAACTACAATATGAAAAGACTCACAGACTCACATTTTATTTCTCAAGACAGACTACTTTCACATGTGAAACCCACCAAAACACAGACTTGTGGAAATTGTGAGAGATGAGAGACGAGCGAGAGAAAATGTCCACCAAGCAGATGCACGTATGGGAATGGAAAAATCAAAGTGATGTGTCGAAAATGTGCAGGCCTTCAAGCTTTTAGGTTGACGAGACAAACCCTGCAGCCTTGCAAAAACAGTGAGAGTATCTGTAGTGTAGCAGTTAGGTCACAGTGACGCCAGCACTGTCCTTGCTCTTGTCCATATACGTGGGAGAGTTGTTTTTGTCTGATATGGATCCTGCTGCTGAGGGAAGGGTCTGATTGGCAGGAGAGTGGCCTGATGATTTCACTGGAGGGTCTGAGTTGGCCTCGGCTTCTGGCTCCTGCTGCGACGCCGTGGCTAAAAAGGAAAGGCAAAACACAGACACTTCATTTCTTTTTGTGTTTGCAGTACTCATTACCTCACAGGATGGGTAAACCACAAGATAAATAAAACAATGATGAGGTCACCTACTCATCACACTATAGTTTATATTGTATGGGCCTATGAAGTAGTGTTGTCTCAATACTGGAATTTTCTAACTTTCAATACACTACCTTAAAAAAAAAATATCAACATAGGATACACAGGGAAAAACCACTCGGGGCACACATTTTATGATTTTGAATAAGAGATCAATAGAAACAAGGCTTGTGTACTCTGTTAAGCAAAAGCCTTTAAGAAGAAGTGGTTAGAGGCAGGTTTATATGGACACAGTGGTGTGTATTGACTCGCTTTCGAAACAAGAAAGAAAAAAAGCACAGCTGGGAAATCAGTATTAAAAACAGTTTACAACTTTCAGCACCAAATATGTCCATTTCCCAACAATGCATAACATTTGAAAACAATGAGTTTAACAGCAATTAATTCGGTAGTAGAACAGATGATCTTGAATTAATTAATGCAACTATATGCCACGTGTCAAAAGTTTTGCTTAATATTAAAATTGATATTACAAGTCAATGTTTATTTTTTACATGTATTTCACATTAAATATAATGTATTCCTATATTTGAACTTTTGCAATATCATGTCATCTTTTTCTGATTCTCACTTACTCAGCATTCATGTTGTTTTTTTTTTATAAATATTGTATGAGCATAGTAAGAGACAGCCTGAGAACAAGAACGTCTTCGCCAGCGACCTCTTCCCTATAACTGTATAAAGCAGCGAACTGTCCTTCGTGTCAAATAACATGACAGTATTGAGGTCACACTACTTAAGGAGTAAATACTGGGTGCTTTGTTTGTAGCATGAAACACAAACACTGAATTGGAGAGGCATTCACACTGAGAAAACACAATCCAAGGATAGCTCAGAGAAAAGAGAAGTGCCTTTATTCTGCCTATAAATTCACTTTAATTAAATAATTAAGCATAGTATTTTTGGCTGCTTCCCCATCTTGAAAGTCTTTGTTAGGCAACATTCGATAAGCTGCCCGACCACCGTGTGTCAGGTTTGTGCATCACAGTGTCCAACATGTTAAGTCAGTGTAAGCTATATATTGGACACACTAGCGAACATGATAATTTTACCTGACTGTGTGCAGGACTTCATGTGTTCTGGCCAGTGAGCTTGCTGGCAGGGATAGTCACAGTAACTTGTATTCCAGCAGCAGTAGAAGATGGCTTCTTTCCTGCAGTTGGCGCACCACTGTTTCTTTTTGGTCTCGTCCACTGCCTGCTGCTTTTCAGACTCTGTCTGCTTTTTCACTTCAGCCACCAAGCGCTCTCTCTCCTGTTCCAGACTCTGCCTCATCTCTGCCATTGTCAGTTCTGCAAGCGAGACAAAACAAAACTAACTTGAAACTGATACCATGTGTGAAAAGAAGAAACGAAAAAAAACAAACATCTGTGTTTATTAAATATTCTTAAAGAGACTGGTTCAGTACAACATCAACTCTCAGGAGGAGTGAGGAAACATTCTTGGAAGCAGGAAACTTACCAAGATTGTGCTTCATCTCTGACAACTCTTGTTGATGCAGCCACTGGAGCTTTTCAATCTCTATTCTTAACCGTCGAATCTGTGGCAAAAACACAAAGAGTTTGAAACTTTGCAAGTATTATGACAAACTAAAAAAACATTAGTCTATACGCCAGGATTTACCTCTGCAATTGTGTTTCCTGATGTGCTTTTGGAAAGGTCATTGTAGATTTCGGTCATTGTCCCTTTTATTGTATCCATGATCTGCAAAAAGAAAAAAGAAAATTTACTCCACTGTTTTAACGACTTTTCCTGACCAAAAAGGAAGTCAGATCAGGAGTAACTGAATCAATCAAGTTACACTGGAATGCAACAGATGAGGATGGCACCTTACTTTGTTTGTGTACTTTGCTATATCTGCAGCCACATCTGCTGAGACTGTGGGGATCTGCACGTCTCCAGACATGAAAGAAGAGGAGCTTCCAGAGGTCACGGAAGCTGTTGATGAAGAGGTACTCTGAGGTGGGTCTTTATGTTGCACTGCAGGAGATGAGGGTGGGAAAAGTGAATTTAGGCATCTTTCAATTTTAGTGTACTCTGTTATGTGAAGTTTGAAGTTGAGATGAATGATCAAGCTTGTGTAGTTACCCTTGGCTGCTTGTCTGGTCTGATAGCGGGTACTTGATGAGTCCTGCTTTTGTGACTGCAGCTGCTGTGGGCTGCGTGTCTGCCCCTGACTCTGGGCCTGTGTCTGCACTGCTGACTGCTCACCGTGCTGCTGCTGCCTCTGCACCTTCTGCATGTGCCACTTCTGAGACGACGTCTGGAATTTGGTCGGATTCCAAACAACTGCCCGCTGCACTGCCTGAGCCGTCTCTTTAGGCAGTAGGGGGCGCTGTTTCTTTACAGCTGCAGGTACTGGCGATGCGGAGGAGACCGAGGTGGAGGCAGAAGAGGAAGCACTGGTGGATCCGCTGCTGGCTGTGGTGGCACTGGCCTGACCAGATGCTGCAGTGGAAACGAGGTTGAGGGCTGCTGTGATGGTGGGTTGCAAAGAGTCTTTCAGGTTAGAGGCGGCTTCCCGTGACGGTGCAGCTGCTGCAGCAGATGAAGGCACTTTACCTACGAGGAAAGAGAATAAGATTGCTCCTTCAGAGTGGCACTCCAGGTTCAACTTGAAGCTATTTTTAAAGGATTATTTCCCCCCCCCCAAACTGTCCTTCGAACTGAGACACAAGTCATGATGATAACAGGAGAATACATACACAGTGTGTCACACGCCCTCACCTTCCAACTTAAAATATAAACTCCTCACACATTTTTTTTTAATCTCTGTATTGATTAAGGATGGGTCATAATTATCAGAGAAATCACCAGACTGTTTCATAAGCACTTAAAAGTTCCTCTTAGTCACTTTCAAATAAAGGTCAATGTTGCAGATACCAAGACCGTTCCCAACACTCCCAAGTCTTGCTGGATAAAAAAAAAAAAAACAGGGTGGGGGATTTGATTCCATGTAACATAAAAAAGCAAGTGGTGTGCTCGTGTCTTCAACTTGTCTCACCTTCCAACTTGGCAACATTAGACTCTTTGGGAGTTTTGGCAGCAGAAGCTCCTGGTTCTCTTCTTGCCCTCTTTGAGTCACGTCCTGCATGGTCATCCCCCAGGTCAATCACCAGCTCCCTTTCAGAATCAGAGTCTTGCTCGCCCACTGACGTAGCAGCAGCTGCTCTGCCCTCCTCTGGAGCTTTGGCCTTGTCACTGTGGGGCTGAGACTGGGGCGTTCTGGGCTTATCCTGCAGGTCCCTGTCTGGGCCATTGCTGCCCTGCTTGTCTTTGAGCAGGGCTTCAGGGCTGGTTTTAGCCAGTCCCTCCTTAATCTCTCCCTCTGTGCTTGTTTTGGGCCTTTTTCTCTCTGCTTTGTCCTTGTCATCCTGAGCGGAGCTCTTTGGCTTGTGTTCCTCATCACTGAGATATTCGCTGTCACTCGAGTCAGATTTCTCAGAGTCTTCGGAGTCACTGTGGTCCACACCTTTATACACATCCTCGGAAATCTCATCGATCCCTGTGTAAAGAAATAAAGACATTGATTACATGTTTAAAAGAGTCAAATGCATTTTGTCAAACAAAACAGAATTTTAAAGAAATTGTTTCTTATGCAATAGCCGGAGAAATAATTTATTATACCACACTATAAAAATCAATCCATCTTGGAAATGGGCCATAATCGCAAAAAAAAAAAAACTTCTGGTGTGAGCACAGTGTGACAGGTAGAATATGAGGTGATTGTGCATGTACCGAGCTGTGCCTTGCAGCTCTCAATAGTCTTGTCCAGGCTCCTGATGGGTCTCTTTGGGGTAGTGAGGGCAGCTGACCCTCCCTGTTGCTGATTTTGCTGCTGCTGTTGTTGTTGCACCGTCTCACTCAGCTCTTTCAGATCCATCTCAGCCTTCACTCGATCTGAAAGGAAGAGGGAAATGTTCAATTTCAGGTCAAACTCATCACAAAGACACATTCATCATGATAATGACGATGACGAGTTGATCACTAGCCTTTAGGACAACATCATAACAGTGTATTTGTACTGTCGGTACTGACCCAGATTGAGATTGAGGATGCCCCCTGTGCCTGCAGTCCTCTCCTGCTTGGGCACCAGCCCAGGGTTAAAGGGCTTCGGGCTGCCGGCCACACTGCCTGCAGCACCCATCTTACCCGAGACAGGAGACGCTGTAATTGCAAGAAAAGAAAATGAGTTCACAATATTTGCTTATTGAGGTGAGATGTTTTTACAATGGCATCCATACATATCCTTATACAGAAGTTTACTAGAGTAACTTGTTAGTAATTTAGTTAGTAAATGGCAATTTGCACATCAAGCAGTTACGGAGCAGAAATATCCTTCATTTGGAGTTGTGTTTCTTGACACCTTGTTAGTCTAAGTCCATTTTCACTCTCTTAGCTCTGGTTTTGGTCTAAATTGACTCCTGAAGGAAATATGAGACTCTTTAGCTGCTCAACTATGTTTACCAGCAAGATTCTTTCTTCTTATTTCATTTGGCACTGATCAGGTAGTGTACCGCGAGTTTCCACAGCTTAATACTGAAAACTGTTGCTAGCTAAGGCAAAAAATGACACTATGAGAGCAGTTAAAGTGAATCAGAAGGGTAGTTCTATGGGCCAGACAGCCAAGTAAGTATTCCCTGAAGTTCATCTCTACAGGAAAAAGACACACACCCCTGTCTACATCAGTGGAGCTAAGGTGGAGCAGGTGAACAGTCATAGGTTCCTTGGAATTACCAACGCTGAGAACCACCGTGGCCAAGAAAAAGCACATACAAGACTCAACTTCCAATGGAAACTTAGGAAGGCTACTTTCCAGAAGAAGATTCTGACCAGCTTTCACAGAGCAATAGAAAGAATCCCAACTGGAAACATCACAAACTGGCATGGTTCATGCACGGCCTCGGGACAGGAAGGCTCTACACTGGGTGATTAAAACCACCCAGAACATCACTGGTACTGATCTACAGTGACATCAGTGAAGTGAGATGTCTGCACAGAGCCAAAAAGGAATTTTTCACATCAACCGTTGATACAATGCTTTGTAAAAATACTGACTTTAACATTTATTTACCAGAACAGTCCATCGATTCCTCTCCAGTGCTGTAGTGGAAGGCAGGATTCCTGCTGGCCTTTTCCATATCTTGCTCCCCATCTGAGCCCGTGTGAACCGAGGAGTTCGTGCTCATGGGAGAACGAGGCATGTCCGTCATGGAGACTCTCCGACTCATGGCACTGGGTGTGGAACTCTTGCCGAGGACCATCTTAGGAGAGGCGGTGATATCAAAGTTGAAGCGAAGTTTATCCGGTTTCTCTGTTTTCACTGTCCCAGCACCGGGGTTGGCGGGGTCCAGTAGCATCTGTAGCTGGTTATTGGGAGTGTAGGGAGTGCGGAAGGGTGCATAGTTGAAGACACCAAATTTCTTGCGAATGTTTTCCACATAGACTTCCATCTCTTGCATGGCACTGTTGAAAATGCTCTTTGTTTTCTTCACAGAGAAAGGGATCTCTTTGGACATGAGGTAGCAGTTGTTGATGGGGACCCAGGCCCTACATAAAAGCACAATAAAATATTTACCAAATCAGAATAACCATGAGACTTATTTTGGTATAGTTTTGGTCAAACAACCATAATACATACAACAAATGTCCTCTTCAATACTTCAAACCATATCTCACCTGTCATGTTGCCCAAAGAAGCGTGCGTCTACCTGCCCGTCCTTTTCCCGAAGTGCTTTTGCTGGCCAGAAGGGAAAGCCCTTCAGCTTAGCCCAGACCAGCGGGTGGGGTTGACTCTATTAGGGACAGAACAAAACATTTCAATGCCTCAAATTTCTAAAATCTGACCACTGTGTTAATACAATATGCAAGATTGTGTAAAGACCTACACATGGCTCACAAAACCAGTTGTCCCTTTTTTGGCATGACGACAGGTAGCACTCTGGACACACCTCAATCTCATTCATCTAGAAAAGCACATTGATTAACAAAGATGGAATTCATGTATAAAATCAGACATATCTACTCAATTGTTGCTATTATTTAGTTAGTAAAGCTTTGTTACCTCATGTTCACAAATCTTGACGATGACTTTCGCAGTTGCTGTTAATTTGTGATTACCTGGAAGAAAATAAGACGATTAATTTACATTATATACTACTGTAGTTATATAAACGACAGAGGGAATACTGATCTATATATTGAGATAGCCTACCTCCATTGTAGATAATACAGTTGTGTAAGATCCATTTCATATCAGCGAGAAATGCTTCAGTGCAGCCATACATTTTCTTTTTGATATTCTATGAAAAAAGGGGAAATTTAACAAAATTAAAGACAAGAAACTTGAAAGACAGAACAACACATTGATGAAAACTGAGCCAGAAAATATTGCCCCGCATGTACTGGATGATATGTTTTCATTTGTTATGCTCTCTGTTATTCTCATACTTAATGTGACTCTCGAGTCATAAGAATATGAATTTATAGGTTTATGTTGTCTTTTTCAGCTCTTTGCAACATTTTGTTGTCTACATTTATTTTTACTCTATTTATATAAAGAAAGTAAATATTTCAAAAGGAAATAATGGACATTGTTTGTAAAATACCTACCTTTCCCAACTTAAACTCTGTATTTTTTTTTTGGTTTATTTTATAAACCTCATCTCACTATGCACCACACGTTTTTTCTTCCATCTTTAATTTTTCATGTCATTTTAAATTTGACTTTTTTTATTGCTTCTTTTTATATCTTGCGCAGGCATCTGAGCACATGCATAAGTACAATATGCTGTTTTGCATTTTTTCTTCTTATAAGCTCTCCTATACTTACAATCGTCTCATTCCCACTAAAATGAATTCAATTTTTGCCACTCCACATACGTGTAAGACAAACTTACATTTTGTCAATCCAAGTTACCAGTCTAAGTGTACAAAGTGTAATTTTACCAGGCAAATATATAAAAAGTTAGAAAAAAAAAACAAAAAGATAAAGACAATAAATATTGTTACCTTTTCTAAAGTACATAGGTCCATGGGGTGGAAAATGTACTCTGCATAATCTGGGTGCTGCTCCAGAGACACAGGCTTCTGAAAAGGCTCAGTCTGCTCGATTTAGACACAAAAAAAAAAGAAGAAAGAAACAGATGCATTAGACACTTCGAAGATTTTGTATTTGAATATAAAACACTTTAATAAACCACTTTACAAAAAGGATCTTAACAAGTCTTACCCCAGGCTGTTTAATCTTTTGGAGTGCGAATTTGAGCAAGTAAGAGAGTTGGTCTATTGTCAGCATTGTCATTGCTTTGCTCTGTGTTTCAATGCATTCAGCAACTGTTATTTTCTGCAACAAGAATTACAAGTTCAATATTTAATAACATTAATGAACATAACAAAATTAGCCCAACACCATGCAAAAAAGAATGAACACTGATACTAAATGAAATTTGCATGTTAATTTTGCAAAGTTAACATCATCATTTGATTTAGCTTGTACATTAAAATTGTGCCAATGAAAAGAAGTGCATAAAAACAACTTGCAAAACTCAATTTTCTAACATCTCTCAGACTTGTAGTGTGCGTAACTAGCTTGCAAGGGTGTCACACCATGTGTCATGAGGGCTCACAGTCTATGGATTGACTACAGATGACAGCAGGTGATTTAACCGATTTGTTCATCCTTGCTGGCAGCTCGTGGCACATGGTATGACACCCCTTTCATCAACTAAGCAAGCAAGATTAGCCTTGAGTCCCACAATCACTTGTGTACACCCACAAACACACACACGTCTTCAGCGAGATACCTCACACTCTGGACAGAACCAGTCGCCCTCGGGCTCGGCTGGTAGTTTGAGGCACTTAGCGTGGTACACCCTGGGGCAGAGCTCACAGCAGAGCACCTGGCCCTCGCGGTGGCACAGCCAGCAGTAGAAGTCATTCCTTCCGTCCTGCGGTACAACATCAACAGGGTCTGTGGTGAGTGCTGGCTGCTTCATATAGTAAAAGGGACCATGTCTTAGCTCTGACTGAAATGCAGGCAAGAGAAACAGGGGGGCAGGTTTCAAAAAACACGCAGGAACACAAAAAAGGTGCAGTGCAACAGAAACAAGGCCACGGTAAGGTGGGGTAAGCAGGGTAAGCAGCATAGAGTAAAGCCAATAAATTACAATAAAGATGAGAAAAGACTTGAATATACACGTTAACTGTCTGAACATGGGACATGTCATATAACCTGTCATGTAACCGTTTCACCTATGAGTCAAACAAACCCAACAGGTTTTTTTTCTTTTTAGGCGGGGAGCTTAAGCCTCTCACCTGAGAGTAAACCCAATCCATGATATTGTTCTCTGGTAAGTACCTGACTGGGACTTTCTGCTACTTAATGGATCAATAGAAACTGATGCGTCCGCTTTCATGGCTTCACATATTGTTTCATTTTGAGCTTATTTCACTTGAGCCGACGCCAAATCAGAGTAATGGTGAGATTCTGTTGCAAATATATGAGAATCAAAGCATATCAGCAAGACTCTGAAACTTCAAACACCAAAATATGTATGAAAATTGCACAAAATTAACTTTTTGGTCCTCTAGCCAAATGGCTAGTGAATGATTGTATGATGAAGTGGGAACTGGCAAGTGTTGTCATTTCAGAAAATTGCATCAGTTTACTATAATGCAGTCTTTAAGACAACATTATATATGTCACAATATAAAAATATACTAAATGGATTATAGTCTCATATCAATCAATAACAATAGAATATTAATACTGTATACTGTCCAGCCCTACTCTTTAGTGAGCCCACTTGCTTATTTAACCAGTCTTTGGCTGGCAGCTAGCACAATTTGTGTGCCATGTTTCTAAAATATTTATATTGTGTTTTAGTACCACGCATGTTCAACATTGGACTAAAAGGTTAAACGGGAATCACTCAGCTCCAGATTAATGAGGCAAACAGATAATAAAAGCTTCTGCATCAGAGTCATATATCACCAATATTTATTAAACTTGAATACAGCAAGTAAGTGAAAAATGACAATTGATAAGAACACAAATATAATGTCTAAAGAAAAGTTATGAAGTAACTGTGAGTTGATCATGCAATGATTGTGCCGCTTTAAATATACACAACACATCAATCAGAATAAGAAAAACTAAACACTATCACACGTTTGTCCAGCTTTAAGTTGACAGTATACTACAGTCAAAATGAAATATGACGTGCTCTCAAAGGTAATGTGGCTCAATCTTGTTCCCCAGATTAGCAGCTGTATTATCACCTTTCAGATAAATCCCACTAACACCGACTCACATGCTGCTTTTGTTTTTAAATGGGCAATGGCAAAAATCAGCATTCATTCCCGAGTTAAATGACTCTGCGGTAGTGTTGTGTACTTTTGCCTCCAGCTCCAGTCCACAGTGATAGAAATACAACACCTGAGTGCACCGCTATTAGGTTAATATTACAGACGTTGGCACGTAAACAGTTTTCCATCTGTCTCAGTTCAAGTGGTGCTCAAACGTCTAGTTACAGTGAGTTTGAAAGAGAGAATGTTGTAAAGTAACATATGGAAAAAATCTTCTATTGCTCCTTTTTTTTTCCTGGTGCATCCATGACATTAACAGCGACATCAGTAAAAGAAGAAAGGCTAACTTTTCTACGCAAAATGAGGGAATCAAGTATTTAAGCAGTTTTACCCACGTTGACATAACCACCCTGCATTTACATGCATATTTTGTGCACTAATGGTATTCAAGAAGATGACAACAAACACCAGTATGACCCTGTCAGAACAGTTTGTTGGACAGTCAAATATCTCCCTCCCTTGACAGCTCTCCAGCTTTGGATTTTCAGATCAGCCTGTCTAACAATTTATGCAACTTTACGATAATGACAATCCCATATTCACACCCACTTCACGCCATGATCTGCCTCTTTTTCCACCTCTTACATAATGACTTGTGGCACACAATATGAACGCCTTCCAAGAGAGACAACACTTCTATGATGGCAGGCTTTTAACTCGGTACAGCCAAACTGATATATTGGCTGGCATTATCCGCCAATATTGACCTATCATAGATATATCAGTATCTGCACATATTGTATCAGAATATTTTACTCCCCAACATCGGTATCGGTATTGAGATTGACCCCAAAAATTGATCAAGCCAGCTAAAGCATTCGTAACTACTACAAAACAAATTTGATTCCAATGAGATCAGACGAAAGGACATAGAAACTACTTCTTTTTGGGCATAATCCGGCCTTCAGCATTTTGTTAAAAATGTAATTGTTAGCTGGGTGGAAGACAAAGCAACCCAAAGTCAGTGCGGGTTTGTTTAAGATAATCTGGGGCGACATTTCTTTTGCTCTCTGGTGGGGGAGGACAGACCTTCTGTCACAGCAAGTACACTGACATTTGGCCACATCCTTTGAGAACACGCCAGATTTTGAAATGAGCATACTGCAGCCCTTACCTGGTCTTTGCTGTTTGAGTTGATGGCCCCCGGCTTCTTCTTTTTCTTGATAGGGCTCGGGGAGGTGTCCGAGGGAGAGTGTCCATTGGAGGAATGGGTGGGGCTCGACACCTTTCTCTTCTGTGGCGCCGCTGGTCGTTCCGCTGACCCGGATGGATCAGGGACTGGATGCAGAAAGACAATCAGGCGGTCACACAACAGAACAAACAGGCTTGTATTGTTCACTGCACTTGAGTCAAACACATTACAGCTTCAGAAGGTTAAAATGGGCATGAGAAATTTAATTTTATCATCATCATTGTAACATAAAAATCAGCTGATCTAAAAACACAATATCTGAAGATGCCATTTATACAGATTAAATTACCACAACAAATATCTAGAGGGCTCCATTCAACTTAACTAGAACCTGTGGTGATACACAAAATCTTGACAGACAGGCAGCCAGGCATAATGCATTGTCTTTACACTCCTAAGAGACCGACAAAATGCCTTACACTGCTCTTGAAACTTAAGAGTAAATAACCTCAAAGATGCCCTCGATGTTTTGCGAGCTGCTCGGCCTTAGAGACTTACCTTTGGATCGTACAGACGCATCCATCCCCTCTACCACATCAGACTCCGTCTTTACCTCGTCCTCAGCCAGACTGCAGAGCACCAAACAAGAGCACACAGAAACACAGAAAGAGAGGCAAAGTCAGAAAGGGTGCTCAGAAACCACATCAGCATAACAGTAAACAAGTGGAACACCACCTAAGGCACCCCGGTCCCAGAGGATCTGTCAATAGGGACTCTGCAGATTTCCATTGTTATCATTGTCATTTGATTTCTATTCTGATTTCTGGCATTGTGCTGCGAAGTTCAATTCCTTTCCATATCATCAGTGACAAACGAGTCTGAATATGGTCTTTATGTTTCCGTTCTCTCTCTTGAAACAATCACCATGGCAACACTCCCCTCTGCTAAGCACAAGTTGATATTCACAACAACACATAGGGCCATTTAGCTGACATTACCCTGCACCTCTGTTCTTCAGGAGAGATGTCAGCTTCAGATAGCAGCCTCTCTCACTATGTCCTGATCTTTGCTGTGCTTTGTTTATAACAAACAGAGAATAGCCTTATAGTAAGGAGGGAGCCAGATGGGAGTTAGTCCGTATTACTGGAGGGAAAGTGTCTCATGGTGATTAACGGTATACATTTCTGCCATCTCTCAAGCCCCTTCAGTAACAACAGAGAAGCCTCCAAGGATTTGGGCCCATTCTTGGAGACCAATAGCAAGAGATGCATCTAACAAGCTTCAAACAGCGCCTAAAATGTTTAAGTCACTATACATCACCTGATATGTATACCTTGCACCACCCATATTTTCTATTCAGGAAACAACATGCATACATAGTTGTGGACTTACGTAAAATCAGAACTCAGTACATCTCCCTGTCATATTGCTGTATCACACATTAGTAAATATATAGATTTCGAATCAATCCATAAACCATCTATAACCTATGAATACAGTGTCTCCAACAGACAAATCTAATACAGGGAAAGCCTGATTTCCCAGGTCCCCACTCCTGCTCCCATCTAATTTCCTCTGAGGTAAAAAAAAAAAAGAGAGAGAATAAAGGGACCCAGACGATAAATGAAAGTCTTTGAGTGTTTGGCTCCTCCTTTGTCGGTGCAACAGAGGCCCTCGTTCTAAGGATGTAGCCTTTATTCACAAGCCCCGAGAAGAAAACCCTCGCGAGGACCCCTGACAGGTCACACACTTGACCAGTTCATAGCATTGGCTGCAGCTCTGGTTTCCAGCTAGGATGATGGGTTTACAGGCTACGACTCAAAGGTCAACCACATTTGTGGGATAAGCTTCTTTTTTTCCCCCTCTTTTGAAAGTGAAGGAATGCTCTTAATATCCCCTCCTCCACCCTTAAAGAGACATTCAACACAAAGTTGATCAAATGTCAGTTCGGTGATAAAATGCATGTCCTGAAAGCTCTCGTGGATCAGCAAACTCTGGAAGAAATTGGATGTGATCACATCAGCCATTAAACCTATACTGATTTAGACAGCATGCCAACCTTGATGTCTGTGACACAATTCAGAGGTTTAACAATGATTGAAAATAAAGAATCCTGTTACCAAGCCAACACTGTAGCTCACAATCATCAAGGCTGTTAAATACATTCCTCGTTCTCTCTCAGGCATTCAAACTGGCGATCACAGACAGCTCACCAAACTGAAATTAAGGAGAATAAATGCATCATAACTTTGACACGGCTCGAACAGAGTTCCTTTAAAAACATGGCATATGCATATCTTGTTTCAGTCTGCCAACAGTCACACACGAACACACACACACACACACACCCCAACCCCTCCGGGGCCTTCCTGTTCCGGACTGAGTGAACAAACGAGGCCCACATGAAAATAAGAAAACCAAATCACTCTGCTTCGTGTACCACAGCCCAAAATAAGACAACATCCGCCATCACCAGGCAGCCCCAGATCTGCTGAACGGAGTGCCACAATTAATACCAAAGGCAAGACAGAACTGCAACTACCAGGAAGAGAGAATGACCAGCAGAAAAAAAGGTATGCTGATCCAAAGGGCATTCTCAGATCAGGAGCTGTGATCCATCACACAAGGAGAGTAAGGCAAGTAAATCCTCAGCAGATTCTGGCATGTATTCCAGAGAGTCGTGAGTTCGACAAAACACTGACTGTATCTTCTTCTCCAAGTAGTACCTGATGGACAAAACGGAAACAACACTGAATCAGTGCCTTCAGATTCCTCTCCTGTGAGAGAGACGAGCAGGGTTCTCTCGTCACAGAAAATGGAGGCCACAGCTTGCTCCCCTCCCCCCTCTCCCCCATCCCCCACTCCGAGGCTCAGACTCAGGCACTGGCACATCCATGCAGGAGGACCAGAGAGATCTGTGGAGATTACAGTCCAACATTATAAAAAAACAAAAAAAACAAAAAAAACAAACAGCTATGTCAAGACAAACCTTCACGGCTGATCACCGAGATAGAGGAGAAACACTGCAGAGACACGAGGAAATCCAGCAATGTGTGAAGCACTCATCTGTTTGTTTTTTTTTTCATGTCTTCAATCTTGGCCTCCCTCCTTCCCTGTGAATACTGCTGTCATAGAATAATTAAAAAAATAATAATGGAAAGAGAGACCAACACTGTGAGGCCACGCTCAGATCCTGGCAAAGCTATTCTCTACACGTTGAAGAATTCACAGTTTGTACACATCCAACAGGCAAATATCTGATTAAAACGGCCACCAGGAAAGCCACTCATTGCAAACATAGCATTGCACTCTTTCCACTGGAACTGCCTTTGACACTTGGGATTAATACCACTGACTAGAGAACATCCCACTCACCAGGCTACACAAAACCCCAGAGAGGCTATTAAGCTTTTTTTGAAATGACAAGAAACATTCAGCCTTAACTACACCGACAACTGAAGAAATATTTCCTGGTAGCGTTAGCTTTTCCTGCAATCAACATCAACAAAATAATTAATTAAAGAAGCATAAAGGTACATATCAGGAATTATTTAAACACATTATACAAGTCCTGTCTTAGCATGATTCCTTTTAAACAATGACAACACCAAAAGTATGCACAGACTATTCTGTATAAAAGAAAAGATTTGACCTGGATTTTATATAAAGCTGTAAAGGGTGAATCAAAGATGGCTGTGGAATTTTCCAGAAGGCCCTTGCTCTCCCTGCTTCTCTCCCTCTGATTGTCAATCTTTAACCTCAACTGCAGCTGCAATTGGCTGGAGGGCCAACAGGGTGGAACATTATTGGTCGGCTTGTGCTGTGCCACACAGATCACAGTGTGCAGGCTCCCCTCTTCCTCTTAAAAAGCATTTTTGCTGCAATGCAGAGATTTCCCCCCGTATTAGACGCTTTATATTCCTTCGGTTTAGCTTGCCCTTTCTGATTATGACAGAGTAAATCAGAGGGGATTTGAAAAAGGCCTTTCGGGAGATTATATTCCTGGTTGTGGTGCATAACTCAATGGTTCAGCACAAACTCTGCTGTCCTGTTTATAGCTTATGTTGCCTCAAAAAGAGGCCCAGATGATTAGTCCATGCACATTGTTAACATTTCTAACTATCACTGTCATATTTGTATCACAGGCTCAGAGAAAGTTATTATTATTGTTCAATTGGAACGTTTCACTTGTCACAGAGAGCTGACTTAGTCGTCCTCCAGGAGGAAACAGTGACTGTAACGCTACTATTTTCTGTAGAGGAAACATGCCATGTGTCAGGTCACAAGGGAAAGAAAACATTCTTTGTTTCCCCCACACAGTCAAGCCTGCTAAAACAGTGATACATGCAAACACAAGTCTATGCTCTCAAAAAGTACAAAATGGGAAGTAAGTAGTCTTTTCATACAGCTTGTCATTTTGTGTGTATTTTCCTATTAAACGTTGTGATAGAAAAGATGCTATTTCTTATCTGTATCTATATAACATGTCATGTAGAAACTTGTCCTGTGGAAATATGTAGCGTGTCATGTCGTTTCTCTGTCCTGCTGTCTGATCAGTGGAGAGAAGAGCTCTCTCAAACACAAAATGGCCACTGTGTGGATCAGAGAGTGAAGGAAGCAGTTTCACAACAGTGCTGCGGAGTGAACACAGCCCTGGAGAGTAAATGGAGTTAACCTGTGTCTCATATCATATTTTTAAAGATTAAACTGGAGGGATTGGTAAGTATTGCCCTCCAACCACAGTCTTGTTTCACGTGGGCTCCTCCTCTGACCAATATGGAGCGCAGAAACCCCCTCCTCGGTACAGCTTTCATGCAGGATCCATTTTAAGCATACATTCAGTATATAGGATCATTAGGCTAAAACAAGTATTCAGTTATGCTCTGGACTCCATGTCGTCCTAACAAGCACATCTGTTGCCCCCTGCGTCTGTTCCCCCAGCCTGGCATGACACACAAGAAAAAAGCACAGAGCCAATCCACTTACAAAGAGTACATAATACCCCCCTTCCTCCACCTCCACTGCCCATCCCCCATTCTTTTTCTCTGCCAGGCTGCAACACAAGGCTGCCACAACAGAAAGGAGATGTGGGTGCCATTTCTGAATCTAACTCTCTTTTGCATTCTAAAAAAGAAAAAGGATTTGCCATGGATCACTCTGCCTCCTGTATGGCAGCCTGGTTGTCTGGGGCACCCATGTGACCCTGAGACACAGAGAGAGAGCAAGGGTGAGAGTCGTTACCCAACCCCCCACCCTCCTCAGCGCTGTGGAGCAGAGAGGCCTGGCGAGGCCTCCAATCCACCCCAGCTCCTCCTCCTGCTGCTGCTGCTGCTGCTGCACTCTATACTGATTTTAAGGTGTGCACATTTATCATGAGAAACCAACATTCACAACACCAATAAGAAGGAAGCCATGTTGTTATCAGAGAGATGAGATAGAAAAACAGAGCTTACCTCTGTGGATGCATGGCTGCCTGACACACTGTTATGTCAACACTTATAAAACATGGAGGACACTCTCAGCCCTCAGCCGGGGAAGGCTCCGCTCTTCAGGCAAGGCGATCAGGCCCCAGTGATGTTAGCCAGATCCTGACTGGTCGCTCTCCTCACAGGCAGAATACAAGGCTGCGTCTGATTGGCCGAAATGTTTCCTGAGTAATTATCTTTGTTCAGTGCAGGCAGGGGCAGCACTGAGAGTGTCAGAGACAGGGGAAGAAAAATAAGCAGAGAGCTAGGCCTAAAACCACAAAATAACATGATTAATGTGAGCAGTTGTGACATACAAACCCCGTGTAACAACGGTTTAGAGGTTCCAAGAGTAGAATCTGTCGGTGGATGCGTCATTTGAAGGCTTTAAAAGTAGAATTGGCAGCGTGTAGACTGAGAGGAGCAGGACACCATGGCTTCTCTGCACAAGCCTCCATTTTTGTATGTGGAGAGGGCCTTTGTTTAAACTCCACCCTCCCTCTTGGCTGTTTCCAGAGAAAAGACAGGCTGTAGCTTCTCACCTATTTTGGCAATTCAGTCTGAAACAAAAGGAAAAGAAATGGAATAAGGCACCAAAAATGAGAAATTATACAGACAAAACATTAATGGTTTGTTGTAAAGGAAAGGGAGGGACATACAGAATTTTGAGGAAGCTGTGGGTTTTTACACATTACTATTTTTACTGTAATAACCTTAATATTTCATGTCCGAGTGAGTGTAAACCAAACATAAATAAATGTGCAAGCCTCTGTTGAACAAAAAGTAGTAAATACATAAAAACTGAAATTAAATATAAATCCACCCATCTCTTCTTCTGTGTGAACGAACGCTAAAATTCAAGGGCGATTTGAAAAACACTGGAGGAGCATTGACATTAATAATTAAACACAGCAGCATAAAGCACAAGTTTTGTCCCTTTCACATTCAACAGCAAAAAAAAACTGTTTATACTGAATACAGAAATACAATGTCATGAAATCTTGATTACAATCTTGGGGACACTCATTATGTGTTCTCATTTGGCTGAGATTTAATCAATTGTTGACTCAGCTCTATGTTAGGCTGTAATTCATAGTGATACTGGACTGCATTGTATAACAGTGTTTACTTCTCAACAGATTTAATATGAGCTCTTCAAAGATGAGAAACAAAAGTTTTGCAGTCCATTACTACTGATATCTATATCTCTATTTGCATTTAATTTATATCAACATTAAATCCAGAGAAAGAGTTATTCTTACCTGGACAGTTATCATATCTTGAACAATTTAAACTGCCTCAATTTGCACACACTCAAATAAAATGACAGTAATAAGGACTGGTGGCTTGGCTATAATGTTCCTGTGGTTAGTGTTTTTATCCTTTAAATCATGTTAAATTCTAGCATGCACTTGTATTCTTATATCAATGTGTGTATATGGGATTATATGTGTTGTATGAGCTACTGGATCTATCTATCTATATAAATATATTTGTCTATCTACATATCTATCTATCTAGAGCTTAGATCACATAATTGTGTTAGATTGTTTTGTGCTGTTTTAGACTATATTACACAGTTCCCCTGTCTTATTCTGAAAAGAACTGGACAGTCCTGAATGGCAATTCCTATCGTTGCCGGTCTGTACCAAACAAAATGTTCTCCGTGAGTCGCGTATGGAAAAGACTTGCCGCCCAACGTGGGGCTCGAACCCACGACCCTGAGATTAAGAGTCTCATGCTCTACCGACTGAGCTAGCCGGGCTTGCCTAACGATCAGGCCCGCTCTATAAAGTTATACTCCATGAAAACAACTAGTACTTCCGCTGTTATGTAGCAGCAGATTGCTGTGCTGATCTCTCCCACTGTGACTGAACTGGGAGCGAAGGGGTTAGCTATGTCCCGCTGTCCCGGTTCTGTCTCATACTGACCTCTAGCGTCGACTAGCAGGAAGTGTCTCATCTGACTTGAGTCTTTAGCTAGGCTAAATTAGGCTACTTGTCAAGTAATATACATCAGCGTTATTAGTCGTTAAACGGACATTAAAGACTAACGTTCCCCCCTCAGTAAGAAACGGCTGGCTTTCGCTGACAAACCTGTTTTGTTCGCAAGACTGCACCACCGCTCCAAAAGCCTAAACTTCACCAAAGCTAGAGAGGTGACGGCAGTGAAGAGCTGACGTGTCGAGCCAAGAGTCACAGACTCAACCATGAGTCACGTAGTTAAACGTTAACGTTTGTCACCTGACTGTTGATATTCTCCGCACACTGTCTGAAAATCTACGCTAGGCTCGAGGAAAAAAGACAACTCAACCATCACATGACTTATTATCTTGGACCTAATAAGCTAATTGTCCTGTACAGGAGCACTGCCAATGTAATGCAGTGTATCTTCCGGTCACGTTTGTTTGTTTGTTTTTTCAAAATAAAATATTAATACGGCAATAGAATAAAGGCACCTCCACGATAGTGCACAGTATATTGTGGGGGTTTTTTTGGTTTGTTTTTTTTGTTTGTTTTTTTTTTGTAAAAATGTGTACCCACGGTTCAACAGCAGGCATTTGTCTACACGTCCTGAACACAAAGTCTTACTTGAGGCAAGATACTTTTTTTTATTATATTTTGTTTTCATGTCATGAATGCAACCAACCTAGCTATTACAGACAACTATCCCATATTTTGGGATATGGGTGCATATTTGCATGTGCATGGATATGCAATGAAATGTGTTGCATTATTTTTGGGGCCAGAAATATTCACAGCAAATGTATGAATAGGCCATGAATATAAATGATACTTCTGAACAGAGAAAATGTCTCAAGAAAAGTCAAATAATCCTTGAGAAAATATGGCCTATGGTCAAATTATCTTAAACAGTGGGGATTTCAGCTTGGAAACAATATTTTGCAAAAAAAAATAATAATAATAATTGTGAAGGAACTACTACAACCATTATGGAGTTGAGGTCTGGTGAGTGTGGAGGGAGGTCCATGACCCCAAACACACCGCAAAGCTTTGCAAGAACTAGCTGATGACCAGTGAAGACAAAGGAGTCCTGACTGTGATGGACATTCCCCTTAAAATCACCTGACATCAACCCTGTTGAACATTAATGGGGGCATTTGAATACTCAGAAAGCCAGTTATTCTGTGTCGTCATCAAAATCTATGTCGAACACAGATATAACATGACTCATGATTCACAACATGAGTCATCAGATTTTGCACAAACTTGTGTAGTCATTGCCACTTCCAGTGCCCGCTGTCATTAAAGCAAATGGGAGACATTTCGAATACTGGTACATTTTATTCAAATTCAAATTTTTCAAAGATTCAACTTTTGAATGCAATTGTAATGTTGCTATTATCGTTTGTAAAGAAAAAAAGGTGTTGTGGCTGGTGGTCTAAGACTTCTGGAATTTACAGAATACCATCTGGGCATGAAATAAAATAGATGGTGCAGTAATGATAAAGGTCTCAAAAATCAAGCATTTGACCTTTCAGGGCATGAAAGGCTCAAAAATGTGGGTAATTACAGGACTATTCTTATGTCATACTATACTTTAGTGGTGTGAAGTCTTATCAAAACTACAATTAAACAAATTATAATAATCATGGGGCTCTAGGGCCCCCTGGGGGTAACTCAGCTGTGCTATTTTGATTGATATATTTTATTACGAACATGTAAAAACAAAAGTAAACAGTAAAATTAAAGCAAAGTGAAGAACAAGAAACATTTAATGAATAGTAAACCTCTACAACAAATCCAATAAAGAATAAAGTTATCAAATAAGTATAATAGAGTAAAAGTACAATATTTATAAGTTTAGTGTTACCTATTACCTCAGAACTCTACCGTAAATGTACTCAGTTATATTCCAAACTGTATGTGCAGGTTCATTTACTTACTGATTTTCTTTATCTTTTGATACACAGTACCATTTCCAAACAGACCTGCCATTTCTGTGAATATTACCAATCCCCAAATATTTTCTATCGCCCAAATACATACAATACAAATATATACACATCCCTCTGTAGTGTTTGGAGCGTTTACGTGGGGTCCGTGAAGGCACCACGGACCTGGGTTCTCCTTCTACGTCAATGACACTGGGCGGTTCATGAATGGGCTTCTGAAGTGGGAGGGCCCGTCATCTGACTTCACCAGGCAGGCAGCAAAAAAAAAAAAAAAAAAAAAAAAAGTGGGTGTTGTGCTGTAGTGTTTGGTCTGGTGCGATGCATCTTCATGACTGTTTTTAAACACACGAGCAGCGGGTTCACTGTGCTTACGGACCGCAGCGGAGCGACGAGTCCCGAGCCGAGCCGAGCCAGCCTCCATCAGTTGAGACGTTCAGGCCGACAGCAGCCGTGCAGCGGGGGGACAGCTAGCTCCAGCCCAGGCAGCCCAGAGCCAGAGGAGGGAGAGCCGAGTCGGTGAGCCATGGGTTTCCGCAAGAAGAACAAGAGCCCGCCGGTGCTGAGCCACGAGTTTGTGATCCAGAATCATGCCGACATGGTTTCGTGTTTGGCCATGATTATCCTCCTCGGCCTGATGTTCGAGGTACTGTCTGTTTGGACACGAGCTGTGAGCTGTTAGCCCAGAGATGTTAGCCGCTGCTAGCCGTCGTTAGCTGACATGACAGCCGCACTCCAGGGGCAGGGCGCTAGTGTGTCTCTCTCCTTCCCTTCTCATGTGTCTCACTGATTGCCAAAGAAGATGGCGAGGAGGCCCACTGGCACACAGCTAACGGATTATTTTACCAGTCGGCCTGTCCATTGCCGCCATAGCTAGCCAATACATGGATCTGGCCTTTGGCAACAAGATAGTCAGGCTAAAAGTGAGTGCATGCTACACATTTGATCAGCAGCTCTCTGGCTCCACTGGGCAGCTATAGCTGACTGGTACCTAGCCGCTTTTAAATGAAACAGATAGCTTCCCGGCACACTAACCTGTCCTCAGTCAAACCTAGCCTCCAGACCGCATCTGTGAGGATCAGGGTGTGTGATAGCTAGCTTGGCACAGAGCTATGAGTGTATATACTCATGATACACATTCATACTGACATAATGAAAGCCTCTGTAGCAAGCATGAAATATACCTCTTTCTACAAGGGCGCCCCTGTAGGTACCCAGACCCCTTAGTTAAGGGGATCTGTAGATTGAGGATCTTGCAGTGACACAGCAGTCCTCACTTCTCACATGTGTGCACTCAGTGATTACTTTACAGTGTTAATTAATGAACCCAAAGGCTTGGCTTCCTTTGCTTGACACATGCGAGTGATCAGTGACAAACCACTCCTGCGGCCCATTAATCATGTTTGTGTTTTGTGTTCCAGGTCACGGCGAAGTTTGCCATCATGTTCATCACAGTCCAGTACAACGTAACACAAGTTCTTGGTATGCTGACGTTTTATAAGTCCAGTAATCGTCATCACTCCCCTGCATCTGATCTCTAACTGAGTGTCCCACACTTGTTCCTCGTATTTCCTTTGTAACCATTTGCTCTGGATTTTTCTTTGATTCTCCCATTTTTGTAGATGAGAAGAGCGAGCCAGTGAACCTTTACCAGTACGGCCCTAAAGATGTGGCCACTGTGTTTTTTTACCTGCTTATTGCCGTCATCCTCCATGCCTTGATACAAGAATATATTCTCGATGTGAGTACATCAGCAGTTGACAGACAACAGTGGCTCACACTGTTGTTTATTAGCCCATGAATGTGTAGCACGAGGGGACACAGAAACCAGTGTACTCGCTTCAGGTGTCTTTGTTTAGTTTTCCATTTCAAAAGCATCTAATAATGCCTCATGCGTCGGCTCTTTTCTGCTCTCCGAGAGCCACTTGTAGGTAATCGGTTCCAATCCCTCCAGCTGCGTGTGCACAAAAGCAGAAGGGCTGAAGCTGTGCTCAGGTTGCTCGTGACTTCTATTGTCTTCACTGTCGATTCCCAGTGGACTGTAATCAAAAGATTTTTTAAAAACATACTTTTTATATCCAAAATAAAAATCCTTTTATAGAACAAATTCAACAGTGTACAAAGGCTCTTTAAAAATATATCCGTTTCTCTTAAAGGAAAGGATAGCACTTTTTTTTTATGTCAGTCTTAAATCAATAGTCAAGCCAACTCTGCCTGATGTAATACTCTCCCTGGCATAACTCCTGAATGCACAAACTGTTTAAGAAATTGGGGGAGAGATTGCTGTCAGATGTTAAACAACTTTCAACAAATATAACAAAAAAAGGTTGTAAAATAACTAACCAAGCCTAGCTTAAAGGTCAAATGACTACAACCATAACGTTTGTGAAGAAACAACTCAGTTATAACATACAGCACCGATGCTATACACGCAACCACTTGTTGCTAATTATTACATTGAATTCATAGATATCTTAGTTTTGAACTGAAAAAAATGACACATACTTTTAGAATAACAAAATTATGATACGTCTGTGTGTTCATCTTGTCTGACATCTTTGTTGAATTTCAGAAAATGAACAGGAGGTTGCACCTGTCAAAAACCAAACACAGCAAGTTCAATGAGTCCGGACAGCTGGCGGCGTTCTACCTGTTCTCCTTCATCTGGGGCTGCAGCATCCTCACAGCGGTACGAGGCTCAGGACTCACAGAGACACATTCCCACACTGCATCAGGCTCCATCTTATATGTGCCTCTCTTTTTGTCTTGACAGGAGGACTTTGCAACAAATCCTACCTTCTTATGGGAGGGTTATCCACACACTCGCATGGTGTAAGTAAAGTACTACGGACTCTAACACATCCCGAGCTCATATTTTACATTTGAATGATTCAGTGCAGCGCTTGCACGGAGGAGTGTGTTGAGCTTCTACAGTTTTTGTACTTCATTTAAGATATGCGAGTCAATGCGAATCACCTTTTTCACTTGTTTGGAATTGCCGGAATCTTTATTTTGTCCTATCAAAGTTAAGTATCACTGTCCGAACATAAAGGACCGGTTAACCCAAAAATTGTTTGGCTCGTTCATGTCACATTTTTAGAAACACGTTACAGAACAGTGCACCCAGCACAACATGATCTATTCAATATTACCAAGATATAACTTGGCATATATATATATATATAACCTCTGCACAACCTGTCCTCTGTCTAGTTTTCAGGTCAAGTTCTTCTACATTTGCCAAATTGCCTATTGGCTCCATGCACTTCCTGAGCTGTACTTTCAAAAAGTACGGAAGGTGAGTGTCATTTCATCTTAGTTTTTAGTTTTATTTCTTTTCTTTTTTTTAGGTTTTACATTTGTTGCTTTTCGGTTTCTTTATCCAAATATGGGGTCTCGTAATCAGCTGCGAAGTGGCTCATTGGCTCAAGTGCATGGAATTGCGCCTGTAATTGTTACAGTTTTTGTGCAAGGGAGCAGTCTGTAACCTGCGAGTACAGTCATAATACAGTCAGTCGGTATTCAGTGCTTCTTATCCCTGCCGGGGGTTTCACGTGTCTCCGCGAGGAATCAGCTGACGACTGCTCCAGATGTGCACACGGCGACTGGGAATACGTTAAACAATCACACCTCTGTTGCGGTACTTATGCACCAACAATTAGAAATGCTGTCTACGCCATTAAAACGGCGTTTTCATTTGAGGTCTTTGTTGGATAATGCCTGTGTGTGAAGTTGTTCTGTCGATATCTATTGCTGCCATGAATTTTTATAGAGTGAATTGGCGCATAACTGTAGACGAGGCTCAATTTGCATAGAAAATGTGTGATGGCGTCGAAGCTAAAAGGTGGTTAATGAGTCCCAGCTGTGTTTTGAAGGTTGCTGGCTTTTTCCTCAAGAATTGTTTTACCGTACAGTAAATGTAGCGACTCGGATCTACATTGCCTCTAGATAATTCTTTTGACGTTGCTGCTGAGACCAACACAAACTTCTTTCCTCCTTTTGTTTTATTCCTGCAGGAGGACATCCCCCGCCAGCTCTATTACATTTGCCTTTATGTTGTCCACATCACTGGTGCCTATGTCTTAAAGTGAGTAAAATGATTAATTATCTTCAGAGGAGGACATATTCTTAAGACGTGTGGCTCATGAATATCTTAAGTTATCCTGACAGTGAGTTAGAGCGTTTCAGCTTCTTAATGGTTGAAACTTTTTTGCAGTTGCTGTAAAGCATAAATACAATCTTGGGCAGCGTAACTGAAAGTAAAGCTACGACACAGGATTTATGAGATTATGGCATGATTTTTTTTTTTTTAATCGTCTTCAAGTGATGAGGTGACGTTGCCCAGTTTTCTGTTCTTATCTTATTTCTAAAGCCAGGTCAGCTGATGTTTCCTCCCTATGAGGAACTGAAACGTAGATATCAGACTTGTGTTTTCTCCTGTGAGCCCCGACTGTTTTTTTCTTTGCTCTTCCTCCTTCTCTAAGATTATTGATGTATAAAACTTTAATGTGAGGAATACATGATATAAAAATTATCTCCTGGTCCACAGGTAGTTAACCGTCAAAGAGCCAGACAGCTGCCAGGGGCTAAAAATACCTATTGTTCTAAAATGTTAAATGACTTTTTAACCTATAATCCTATCATATCTCTTTAAAAAAAAAAGAGTTTATTCTGAGCTTTCAGTCGTATCCTACATGTCTTGTTTTGGGCATTCAGGTGCTCTGTAGTAAACATAATGATGCCAATAGCCTCTATTATGATTTAATAACATTTCTGTTTGCCAGGGATCCTACTATAACAAGTGGCTGTAACCTGCTTAGGAAAGACAGAAAAAAGAAAATCAGACAGAAAATCATATGGAAGTCTTAAAAATAAAACATTTTAAAATAGAAAAATAAGATAAACTTCCAGATGTTTACACTGAATTTTGTTTGGTGTTTTTTGGTGTATGGTGTTTTTTTTAAAATTCTGGTAAATGTATCCATCGTCTGACAGAACAAGAAAACATTTGAGCTTTAAATGAGCCAGACTGACAATTAAGGTTCTCCCAAATTAAAAATGATGCCGTCTGCCAAAATAAGGTAGGAAAAACAACACCACCAAACAAAAAACAAAACAAAAAAAACCCCAGAAGAGTCTGGTGACCCAAAATTAGTGTAGGGCCTCTGAGGGTTAAGAAGAGTGTGTGTAGCTCATGCTCTTCCTCCATGTCCTGAGTCATCCTCGGTAAAGTCTGCGTTGCTGTCTCTCTCTCTGTGTCTCGTCATGTTTAGCCTCCACCGGCTGGGCCTGGTGTTGCTGGTCCCTCACTACCTGGTGGAGCTCCTGTTCCACGCTTCACGCCTCTTCTACTTCAGCGATGAGAACAAGCAGAAGGGGTGTGTATCGCTTTTATATTTGTCCAATTAGTGTTCGGTGGTTCTGATCTGAACAACCTGATGCGAGCTCTCCTCTCTCTTCTTTTCCAGTTTCACTCTGTGGGCGCTGCTGTTTGTCATTGCCCGCCTCCTCACCCTCACACTCTCAGTGCTGACGTTTGGCTTCGGGCTACCCCGTACAGAAAACCAGGGCTTTTCTCTAGCGGAGGGCAACTTCAATGTGCTCACCATCAGGCAAGTCCAGATGATGGATAACAAGAATGTCTCGTGGCTCGGCTAATGTTTTCCTGTTCACAAGTTAGATTGCTTTTTGCAGCTCTTAAAGGATGTCTTCTTCGCCCCTTAGGATGACTTGTCTGGCAGCTATCTGCCTGACACAGGCCTGGATGATGTGGAAATTCATTAACTTCCAGTTGAAAAAGTGGAGGGAGCACAGCCAGAACCAGGCCTCAAAGAAGAAGGCAGTCAGCCCAAAGAGCAAGCCTCACAAAAGGGAGACTACAAGGGGTAAGTATTCAAGAACCTCAGCATCTAGCCTGTCACAGAGGTTGACTCGATGTAATTCGATCCATCTTGAGTGATCAGATCATGAGAAAAAGGTATATGTACGTGTATGAGAGGAAATTAGATTTTACTGACAGTAATAATGTAAATTTTTACAAATGCAGCAAACGGCAACCGATAACGACTACTGCTTTAATGCAATGGAGAAAGTCCCCAGACTCCCTTCAAAAATTGTTCAATTTTGTGAGTTAAGTGTGCAGAAACTGTATAAGCATTTGTGAAACGGTCTCTTCAAAACATTCTTTACTTTCTTGGCCCTTTTGTAAATTTGGCCAATGTTAAACATGAACATTTTTCGCTGTGGTGTTAAAAAAAAAAAGTCTCATCCATTTCTTTTACAGTTGTGTGTTTGTTTGTTATACAGAGCACGGAAGTTAGATTCGATCACAAGTGGTCACTTGACGCAAGGTGTGAATTGAAGTTTCTTAAAGTTGTCCACCCGTGATCTGGTCACTCAGGACAGATGTTGAGACCTTGTCGAATTCCCCTTTTTGCCTCACGCTGCTTGTGTTTCTAATTATTTGGCTTTAACGCTCATTGTTGAACACATTAACTGAAACTGTTTTCACGTGTCTCGCCAGGAGGTGCTACTAACGGGGTCGTGAAGTCTGACGATAAAACATCACCACAGGCAAGAAAAGCCAAAGCTTCGTAAAGACGGAAGAAGTGAGGGAGTTCTGACAATGTGACATTACGTCTTTACACAACTTCAAATTTTGTTGTCTGCTCTCCAAATCAAATGTTTAAGCGCACTAAGAAACCTTACACAACTCTCCTTTTCGGGGTTGACACTCCTTTTTCGAGAAAGCTCAGTGTTACTGTCTCCTAGAAATGTTTATTATCATTAATTTGGGTTCAGGGCAGATGAGATGTTGAAAGGGCAGTGCTGGTTTTGATGCTTTAACGGGATAGATTAAGCTCTTCAAAGTGTCCTTTAGTGTAAAACTACGATCACTCGGCGGGTACTTCAAACTGAGTTGCTCTTCGGCAAATTTGACGTGGAATCCATTAACACAGTACCTTTTTTAAAAAGCAGATTTTGACTTCAGGGCAACTTAATGTAAGGTGTCAATGTACAGATTAAGTGTTCGGGGTGTCATTTTAAGTTTGGGCCAGTTAAACTAGCGGAAAAGCAGGCCACTGGCTCAAGTCCCAAAATAAAAGCCTTTCTTCCTCTGCAAGACAGCACTTCAATATTCTGCTGATGTCAGGAAAAGATCTTAAATTAATTGCTCCAGAGGGATATTTGTGCTATTTAGGTATTTGGCATGACCGCAGCCAGAAAACTGAAGCTTGTACTTAACTCCTTGATCATTTACTGCCATTATTTGACAGCCTTCTGCCTTTGAAATCCAAGACTTTACAGGATTGAGGCGACCGGTGTGTTTCTGTCCGCTTTTCTCACTACCAGCCTGGTAATCAGCTTCACCCTGTCCCAGGGAGGGCGCGGCCAGGTCAGGTGACTCACCGGGAGGAAGCTGTACTGTAACCTGTGATGCTGTACTGTATGCATACAGTTAAAATTTTATAGCGGCATGATCGGAAACTTGAGCAAGAAAACTGTGTTCGAGGCTGCGATTCAGTCTTTTATATGGTAATGTCGATGCATGATGGTTTAAGGCTAAAGACTTTATGGCTAGTGACTACCTGTGCTGTTGAGTTTGCATCTCTCTCTCTCACACACACACACGCACTCGCACACACACACAAGCATTCAGAGGCCTTTTTAAAACTGCTGCAAGAGGTTTGAGTTATTTATTTTTGCCATATACTACAGATGGTTATTATTTTCTATGCTTTGAGAAGCTATAACCAGCAGACACGGCGGTACATAGCAACTGCGTTTAGTTAATCCAAACAATACAATCTTTCTTCAAGTGTCCTTATGATGGCAGTGGTTTGTATCACTCGTTTTGCTTGTGTTGCGTTCTGTTTGCCTTCTACGTTCTTCTACGTTTTGTTTTTTTTATTATTCTTGGGTATCAGGGGACAAGCTGTTGATCACTTACACTAAAAGTTACATCCCATGGTGCAATGGGAGGTGTGTTTGTATGCCTGGGCACTTCGTGTGTGTGTGTGTGCGCGCGCAGTATTGTTTTGCCTACTGTGTGTGTGAATTAACTGGGCGTGAATGATGATGATGATGATGATGATGGTAAGGACAGCGATGTTTATTGCTCGTCTCGTAAAAAAAATATATATATTGCCTGCGTGCAGAGCATGAATTGTGACAATCTGTTCACCGACTCCTGCCCCCGCGGGTTCGCGGTCACACCCTGTCTTTTGGTTCCCTTCGCTTCTGTGAGTGAAACACTGAGTTGTGGATAGGTGTACGTTCTATAGGTTACTAAATGCTTATGTGTTCAATGTCTCTGCCCCTCAGATGCCCTTTTTCCTGAGTGAGAGAGATTCTGTGATTTCTGTTTGCCAAACGTGGCATGTCTTGTCCTCCTCGCTCCACCTTTTCAATGATCCTGACATTGCTCCGGAGCACACGTATTGTACTGTTGGCCAAAGTCTTTCCTCTCACGGACAAGGTCCCGCTCTACTAATAAACCACTGTGCATGTGAAGCTCTCTGCAGATACGACTGTATCACCTGAGAGTTTGGAGTCCTTTAGTCTAGAGCCAGGGAGGAAATGAAGATGCCATCCATTTTTGCTCCCTTTAGCGCTCCTTATTGGGACTGTGGTGGTCTTTTTAAAGCCCGATGTCTGTGTATGGCAGTGTCATAGGAGGGAAGGAGGAGCAGAGGACGTATGTACCAGCCTGTTACTAAACTGTCTCAGATGTAAAAGAGAAAAAAAAAAAAAGGCTGACTTAACCCTACACTGTACTAAAATATGTGTCAGATTTTTAAGCTATTTTTATAGAGGGGGAAACTGTTGAAATTCACTGTTGTTCAGTACACACGTGTGAATATTTGTTTTGCATCCATATTGATATGAATTGTTTTTTATATAAGAATGAAGCTTGCTGAACTGTTAGCGTGGGTATACGTTGTGGTATGACTGTACAAACTGACTTAGCCTAATGGTTTATTTAACTTCATGGCCTTACTAGAGCAAAGTGAACTCGGTTGTATAACAGCGCTCGGTCGACTGCAGCTCTCTACAACTACATGTTTTATCAGACACACCGTCATATTGACACTATTGCATCAGTTTAATACTATACGTTCAGAGGAGCAAATGGTCGGTATAGTGATTTATTTGTGTGACGATTACAGGCCTGGATGCAGAACCGACAAACTACATGTTGCGGGGTGAGACCTACTGTGAGCTTTTCTCGCTCATCAGATGTCACACTGTGCAACAATCGGCAGACGTTACTGCTCTGAAACGTGTGCCGCTCTGCAGTCCCCCCCCCTTGCTTTGAGACACAATAGCCTGTATAATCCCACAGGAATGCACTTTTTTTTTTGTTTGTTTTTGCATAATATGCATCACGTCCGGGCACCGTAACACTGCTCACTTTTGCTGTTTTGTCTGCATTGATTCTCGATGATTTTATGAATTGGAGCTGCTCGATTTCCAAACTATGTGCATTTTGTAATTTGTTGAAAGCTGAAAAACTGCAATGATTCAACTGTATGAGCAGCCTCTAGGTGGCAACAATCATTAATGCATCTGACCACAAGATCACTTCTAAAAATAAGGAAAAAAAAAAAAAGAGAGACCTGCACAGCAGAGACACACACGTTCATTGTATTCTATTAATTCATCCTGCATTGTCTTTGATTTGTTTTTTATTTTGCTGCTTGTTTATAGATGTGCCGGTATATTTCCTTTTTCAAGATATGTTGTCTCTGAACTGCTCTGATGGTATATATTTATGCAAATTCTCGTGAGTTCTGATCATTTTTTTTCTTTGTCATTGTTTTTTTTAATTTCATGTTTGAATAAAGCTTTTATTCATTATGCAAACTTGTGGAGCCTTTTTTTTTTTTTTGCCCGCACAGTGCCCGCAGGTTTAGTCGTAAGACCATCTCCATGGAAACGGCACGCAAAAAAAAAAAAAAAAAAAAACAGGAAAAAAAAACACATTTGCCGTTTCAAAGTGCACAGTAAATTATGAGAGCTGTAGATAATTATCCACTTCTGAGGTGAACCAGCAGTGAAATTGTCCTTCATAAAGCAGGCATATGCACAACATCCTCCCTCTCGTTCTCACTTAACATCTTTCTACCTGTTTAACTTGGAGATATATTTGATTTTTTTACAGACATTTTTCATTTCTCCTACCTTTTTCGGGGGACGGTGGCAGGAGCCTTGAGGAAATAATGGCCAAATCCTATTTCTTCTTGGCTAATTACCACCAGGGGGCAACAGTGAGCCTTTAGCCTGAGGGACAGAAGCAGTCTGCAGGGACATAGCTGCATACAGACCTGCATTAATAAATCACCAGTCAGAGTGAGGAAGACTGAAACACTGTCTTATCACAGCTTTCAGCTCAACACTTGAACAGACTTTGCTGAGCAGTCTGCCACTAAAATGAAGTAATTGATGGTGTTTAGCCAAACGACGGGACGGGAGACCTCCACCTCGTCTTCGCTGTTCAATTTAAGCTGACAGGGAACTGTAAACATGACATCTGCGTCCATAGATTGTGAGGAATGAGCACAACAGAGGAGAGACACCTGCAGCTCACCGCTAATGTGTCGTTGTGTTTCAGAGTAATGGCTCCTCGCCGGCCAATCAGACAACATGATGGATCAGTGGGAACCGGGGAGGCAGGCTAGAGCTCTACAGGGTCAGCACAAGGACAGGAGTTCACACACACGCTCTCCATCACACACACACACACACACACACAGATGGCTGTATCCACAACCCAACCATACATGACCTGAACCCGACGAGGGAGGCAAACTTGCAGAAAGAATCCGACAGCAATGACCTGCTGAAGGGAAAAAAAAAATCACTATCCCGCTCTTTTTTTCTCCCCCTTAATTCCTCCCCTTCATCCAATGAGGATAAATCTCTCGCTGAATCGTCAGTATTATGTGTAATTTCCATATAAATTAGCTTCATTAAAAGGGGAGTACTTTCTTATTTAACGAAGCTCATTTGAAATTCTGTATTTAATAAGACATGCAATCCCAGACTTGCAGACTAATAGCCAACAATTAGCTGGACCAGAGCATGTGTGTGCGCCTTTGTGTGTGTCTCTGTAATCCTCTCCCGGTATTGTGTTATTTCCATTGATTGTCTCAAATGAGCAAATTGGGCAGCAGCTGCTCCACCGGCCAGGTTTACTTGCAGTGATCCATGAAGCATGGTGGAGATCTGAGAGACGCTCACAACCTCACAGCTATTTGTGAGCCAGCAGATGAGAGGGGTGTGTTTGAGGTGAGCGATGGAGCAGGTGTAGACCAATGAGGGAGAGTGTGGAAGAGGGTGGAAACATCTGGATAGATCAGAGGGACGGGAATGAGAAGCAGACGAGAGTGAAGACGAAACGGTGAAGCAAGTGAGGGGAAGTGGGGGAAAAAAGCAGACGGAGAGCAGAGAGCTATGATTTACATTAGAACTAAGCAGCATAATGGAGGGAAGAGTGTGTGTGTGTGTTTGTGTGTGTGTGTGTGTGGTGTGAAGAGGAGGGCAGTGCCCTATCAGTGTCCATCAGAGCCAGCAAAATGCAAATTAGTGCAGACTCCTAAATGGTACGATAAAGAAAGGAAAGGTGAAATTAAGAGGCTACAGACAACAGAGAGATAAATGAGAGACACTAAATGACCGGAGGGGAGGGAAAAGAAAGAGATGATAGTATATTCAAATAGCATCTTCCCTCATTACACACACCTCTTTAAAAAGTCCAGCCTTCTACCATTTAATGTGCGCATGTTTAAGTTACTGTCTGTCCATTTAGAACTAAGTCTTATTTAGTAAAAAAAAAAAAAAAAAAGATAAACACGGCTGCTTTTGGTTGGAAGTTCATAAATGTCAAACAACAATGGAAAGGGCATGAAACAAATTGAAATAGAAATCAGTCTTGGAGAGATTTGAGTAAGCACAGGGACAGATTCAAAGAAACAAGTTCTGAGAATAGGCAGAGTTGAGAGTCGACTAATAGATGTTCTGATTGTGCAAAAGGAATGGGGCCTCTTTTGCATCGTTTCCTGTTTCCTCTGCACTTTCAGTTTTGGAAGTTTGATCTCATGCAACCATTCCCAAGCTTCA
Organism: Acanthopagrus latus; assembly: GCF_904848185.1. Classification (NCBI taxonomy): domain Eukaryota; kingdom Metazoa; phylum Chordata; class Actinopteri; order Spariformes; family Sparidae; genus Acanthopagrus; species Acanthopagrus latus. The sequence continues at coordinate 10,436,850 of NC_051045.1, forward strand.
TAACGATGCTGCTCAAAAATAAAAACAATATCTGACATAACTCCATTGTTTAATCAGTTCTCATGGCCGCTTTAAATGTAAATACTTAATCATCAACTCTCTCACGGTAATATCAAACACAATTACAGAAAACAAAAATTAAAATGATATCTTTTTTATTGCAAATGACCCCTCAAAACAACAACAACAACAACAAGTTTCAAAGTGAAATCAATTCATGTCAATGAATCTGTAACATTTTTCGCATTTAGTGTGATTGATCAGTGAAATTCTGACAGGTGAATTAATGCAGTTGACCAACAGCAAGCTGTCTGTCTCAACTTGGCTTTGAAGTGTATAGAAACAAGTGACAAATACACATATATGAGTTTAGAAACTTATAGCGCAGACATGTCTTTACAAAGATTATCAAGGATTGTTTTCTCATCAAGTCACTTCCCAGGCTCTTAAAAGCTTAGACTGCTCAAAAACTACAGGTGGATATGATGAGAGCACATGTGGCGTGTAGGTAAAATCAGGATTTACTTTTTCTTTTTGCTTTAAGGTGCACTATGTAGTTTAGGGGAAGAAAGTGTAATCAGAAGAAGAATATCTTTGAAAAGAAACCAACAAACTCTACTGGTGAGTGAGTAGAGTTTGTTCAGTGAGTGAATAAGCTGAACAAACAAACTGACCTTAAAATACATCATGGTTTCATACTGTTTCAATTTGTTAATATTCGGTGGACCGTGCAACCTTTCTAGCTTCAAACAGTGATCTGGGGACCTTATTTTCCTCTGAGAACATGGAAAAAAAAATCAAATATTTCTGAGTTTGTGTTATATTGAAATTCTGAGTTCCAAAACTACATAGCACCCCTTTAATACATCCAAACCTGTATCCTCCTGCTCTCAACTCTAGAGTGATTATAGATTGAATGTGTTCTGTCAACACTCAATAGTATTGCAATTAATAGACTGCCCTACATATGGTCATTACGTTCAGAAGAGCTTTTCTAATCGCGGTCGGTCTTCGCTGTCAGCGACAGAACCAAAACATGACACCATGTGGCATGTTGCACTGAGAGCTTATGGCGCCAGTAAAGGCCTCAGTTCTGGAGTCAGCACGTGTCGCTTTCGCCTCGAGCGTTTCACATTGAGCAACACACACATTTGAAATTTCAAAAAAAAAGGCAAAAGGAATATGAAAATGATTTATGCATGTCCTCTAGACTGTGTGGAATGTTTCCTGTGTGAATGTGTGCATGCAGCTGTGCAACAACAAGCTGTGCATCTGGAACATGAATCATTGCACACCTACAAACGTGCATATACACACACACACACACACACACACACACACACACACACACACACAGCCCCACCGCAACTGGGACAGCTGACAGCACTAGCCGGGTCACGTGTGTTTATACACTGTCATCTGTTCCTCAGTAGCCTGAATGCTCTTGGTAACACTTTGTGCACTCCTCCACTGTGACGGTAAACACACAACTCTACGCTACATCTTCCCCTCTCATTTATCCCGCCACATTTGTGGGCTTTGTTGTTCCAAACAGCACCTTTATCATACACTGAGCTGTAATTTTACCCTCTTTTGATTACCATCTGATACATTATATATCTAAGTCAGTGCTCACAGGCTGACTTCAAACTGTCAAACACAGTCGTATTGACCAATATTTGTGTGTGTGAAGTGCTGTCACAACTACAAAACCCAAATATGTGTTAGTATAACCATTATTTCAAACTGCCATCTTGTCAAACATCACCCTGATGAAGACTACACCAAGAATAGATAAGATCCCAACTGTTAGTCAGTTATTGTTGGAGAGCAGTGTCTCAATATAATATTATACTAATGTACTAAAATACTGGCTGTACTTGCTGTAGCTGGCTACTGTTAGCTAATTAGCTTGTGTTCAGGTAGCCATAGAGCAAGCAGCCCTAGAGTTGAAAGTGCTTGACACTGAACTGGGACTGAGGACACCCAACCAAGACCAGCACAGGTCAGTTTAGACAACAGAGGTTACAATACAGAGGTGATTTACAGCAGCTCTGACCAGGATAACAGCTTCAGGGATGACAGGATACGGCAGGCAGGCGCGGGAGATGCGCGTAGCAGAAGAAAAGCGAGTCAAAGAGTTGGACTTCATCAACAGGTGAAAACAAAATGTACCACTGTAATATAATATTTTCACTGTCTTTTTCTGTTTAGTTAGGAAAATGGAAGTAAGAATATTTTATTTCTTGACATTTCGTGAGTTTATCTTGTTCATTTATTCCGCTGTCACTGATATGCTAGCCTAAACTACATGGGCTAGCAGACTGTCCCCTATGGTACAAAGTAACCAGAGACAAGACGGGCCAGGGCTTGCTGGTTAGCATGCTAACTACAATAGACATGCTAACTAGGATCATAACATAACATACAAATAGGTCTGCAAACAATGGTTATTTTAAATGTAACTTTTTCTACCAGTTACTTTCTAAAAATGATTAATTATCTCATCTGATCAGCAGCCCAAAATCTTTCGATTTAAGATAAAGCTAGGAAATGTTTGTTATTTCTGTGTTTGCATGATCACTTGATTAATTAAACAATTCAACAAAGTAGTTGAGGATTCGCTATTTTTTTAACCATCACCTCATTGAATCAACAAAGTGGTTAATCGACAAATAGTTTCAGCTCTGCATACAAGCGTACAGTATTTCATGAATGTGGGTTGTCTCTTTTCTCCTCTGCATGTCTCACATCTGTGTGTGTGTGTGTGTGTGTGTGTGTGTGTGTGTGTGTGTGTGTGTGTGTGTGTGTGTGTGTGTGTGTGTGTGTGTGTGTGTTGCTTGTAGCTGTTCCACTACCCTCCTGAAGCCTCATCCCTACCTGTTTGGAATAATAAACAGCTTCCCCCGTTCCTCTCACCTTCCCTCAACTCTCTCTGCAGTCCCCTAAATTCTAACTGAGGGACTGTCTCAGCAATAAACTGCCTGCTGGTAAATAAAGGATGAATATCTCCCATCCACCTAATCTAATGTATTGATATTAAACAGTAAAGTGTGCTTTTAATGTGTCTTTTCATGTCTGAGGTGCTAGTGCAGGACAAATAACTCTATTTGGTGTGTGTATGTGTGTGTGTGTGTGTGTGTGTGTGTGTGTGTGTGTGTGTGTGTGTGTGTGTGTGTGTGTTTCTTCACATTACATTTAATTTTCTGCCATTTCCGTGTTCTCCTGCCTGAGGCAACACTACAGAATTTTTCCAAATGACGGACAATAAGTACCATAATAATGTGGTTTTAAATATTGTGGAGCTGCAACCTGAAGCCAGCTGGCTGCAGAAAAATAATTCTCCTCTGTTTCACTCTATCAGGAAAAGGGCCTAATGAATTAAAGTGTTCCACTCCAAAGTGCAATGGCAGCACAGCTACTTAAAAATACATGCAGATATACTCAACAGCTGTTTCCAAACAATATATTCGAATTAAATTATTTGCAAGCAAGGGCCTGAAACGATCATGAATTCCAATAATAATCCAATTACAGTTTTGTCGTTCATGTAGTAATCTTTTGTGAAAGTATACAAGAGTTCTTAAGAATTACTCAGTATAATCACACTGGCAGTCCCAAGAAATTCTGATGTCTATTTAATGTTCATGCTGGTGGTTTTGCCTGCATTAGTCCAATTATTACAAATATACTTTCCATTACTGTCAAGCCATTGTTGACAGCATATGGTAATGTTTTATGATTCTGAATGTCTTTTTCCCACCTTTTAAGCCGGTTCCCTCTCATTTGGTAAAGAATGGAAATCAACTTGTACTTTGTAGCTAAGAGGCTTAAATAGGCACTTAAACACTGTTATGGTCCTCTAAAAATGGAAGACATTAATAATATAATGACTACAACACCTAGACAATATTATTTCAGTAATGAAATGGTCACAAAATGACAATGACGCTCTTTTTCTTTAACGGCCCCCCTCCAGAATACCTAGTCTGCTCTGATTGGTCAGCTCTCACAAGCCTGAGCCAGTGTCGCTCACCGTGTCTCCAGTTGGCCTTGTCATGTTTTCAGCCTCCAGTTAGCTTTGCTTCTATGGAGAATATAGGCATAAATTATGCAAATATATGACATGATGATTAAGTGTGATGTCACAGCGTCAGAATTAAAGAGATGTTACGTATGTAACCAAACACAATCTTTTCCAAAACCTAACCAAGTTGGCCTTGTTATGGTGCTTTAACCTAACCAAACTGTAACCGCTTCTCAAACTTAACCATGTGAACACAAAGGTCTGATAAGACAAATGACTGATACAACGAAGGTCCAGTATGTCTGTCGCTGGTACTCTCCAGTGGTCGTATTCGGTAGGCCATGTCATTTTGGGAGTCTGTATATCTATTCAGTCAGTTAGCTATGAGGATGTGTTGGTTTCAACAGGCGGGTGCTCTCCTGCACATGTAACAAAACCCAAGAGTGATGTCACGGTGTAGCTACACCCTGAAGTACACTTCTACATCACTGCATCACTGTGAGAAGTTACAGAAGGTGTGAAGGAGGCACTCAGACGATTTGACACATTCAGCTGATATCATCATGTCATCCAATTAGTTCCCTGATGATGTAATTTAATTTAACTAAGTGCAATACACCTTTTAGTCACGCTTTAATTCATTTCCTGTAAAAAAAACAAAAAACAAAAAGAAACCTTGTTGTGATTCATTTCTACAGTGTCTTATTGTCACAGCTCTCCAAAATACAGCATCTTATCTGTGTCCTTACCCTCACAAATACCAGACACACACAACACAGATAGTGAAAATAGAAAATCCAGCCTTTCTTGACAGTCACATACTGTACAGCAATATCCTTCTATCTCCATTTAGCTGTTACACTTGCAGTTATTGGTTCAGTACAGCCTGCCATAAACCTCAAATGTGCTCTAATTTCTTTTAAAGGAGGCTTAAAGTGTCTCTAAATCCTTCAGCTTGGACTCTCTCATCCCTGTATCTCTGAGTGTGTGAGTGTATTTCAGGGTCGCGGTACGACATGCAGTGGACACAGTCATTTGATTGGTTGGTTTCTTTGTGTCTGAAATGCACGGAAGTAATAAAAATGTTCAAGTAGATGTGTTCGACGTTTTTCCAGAAGTAGTAAATTCTAAGAATCTCCCCAGTGTTATTTTTGCTCTCCAGGAGCATCCACATTTTTGTGCTCTGAGTTACACTCTAATCTTCTTCTCTTTAGCTGTTCTTTTAGTTTTGCCTGATAAATTATGCCTGACCCCAGGGCTAATTGCTTTAAACCTTCTCCACAACCCTATTTCAACATTTTCTTACTCTTCTTCGTCTGCCCCTCCCTCCCTCGCTTTCTGAGTCAAGCTGGTATAGTTCTACCTTATTCTCACCCCGTCTGTGCTCCTTCGAGCTACAACACTTCCTCTCCTCCTCCATCACACTGACATCTCCACACTTGTGTCCTCCCTCCTTTTCTTCTACTTTGTGTTTCTTTAACACATAGGTTTTCCCAGCCTCCTTTCTCTATGGGCAATAGGCGCCATTTATCATTACCTGTGATCTTGTCTCCGTGTCTTCTTAAACTGCCTTGGAGTAAACTCCACTAGCTCATCATCTTGTCTCACTTCTCTCTCACCTTCCTGTTCTCATCTTCTTTCATTCCCACTGTCATTGACACCACAGGAGTCGAACTCACCCTATGTGTGTGTGTGTGTGTGTGTGTGAAGGGTGGGAATGGGGGGTGGGGTTGTTAGAGCCTCTGTCCATCTATCATCTCCGCCTGGCACCACCATCGAGACGGATTTTGGTGCTGTCTGTCCCCGCCTTGTGCATCTTGGCAACAGTCGGGGCGCTGTGCCGATGCGTCCCAGTTCATAGGCCACCATGACGTCACTGCTCCACGCTGACCTTGCCAGCTCGCATATGGAGCCCACATATGGGCCTCATCTATAAGAGATTGGTGGCCTGGAGGAGCCACAGTCCCGCCAGTGAAACAAACTCAGTTCACAGAAGGCTGGCTCCTGCAGAAAGCCTGCAGGATGTGAAGTGACATTTTAGCATTTGTCTCTTTCATGAGGAAGAAAAAAAACTGAGTTCTGGGAGAAAACAGCCCCTTTCTTGTTTCTGTAACAGACACTGAGACACACCATACCCACACGACATCCCATCCCATCTTGCACTTATACAGAGATAGAAAAGACAAGAAAGAAAGGAAAACATATACAAAGAAATAGGGTATTTATTGTGACCTATTGTGTTCATTTCAAAGTCTCTATTCTGTCATCTTATTCACCCATCAAGTGTGAACTAATATAGTGTTGATGTTATTTTTATATCTGAGTCTGGGCACGTGTCACATAGTGAATCTGATGAGGGTTTCACTCACACAAATACCAAAATGTGACAACATTTCTCGTCCCTCTAAAAAACATGAGTATATACATCTATCGTCAGAGTCAAGTCTAAGCATTTGTTGTTGACAATGTAGGCAGCCACTGGTTTCCATTAATTTCTTTACAGTATGAAAATCAAATAGCAGACTTTTAAGTCTAAGTTCAAGTTAAACTTGCAGAAGTCTGCAATAAATTGTGTCTCTGTGAGCTTGTTTTTGCATCTTAATGTAAGGCTGCAGTTAATTTAAATATTATCAAAATCAAATAACATGGCTTGTGAAACATGCAAATTACAAGAAACTGCAATTATTAGAAAAAAGGTAAAATGTGTGACGTGAAGTGTTATGGTGCTGGCAGGAGAGATGTCCAGGCCAACAAATCTTGTTCTCCAGATTGTTAGGTACACATTGTCATATCTTTAATATTCTTTCTGTGAAAATTTGATTTCCATTCAATTGCAAATTGCAAATCAACAATTTCTCAGGAATTCAGGAATATTAATATGATAATAACACAAACTCAGGTTTATTTATCTAATAAACAGTTTTTCCATAACTGAATAAACAAGCTGTTCTCAGAGGGGAGTGAGGCCTCCAGAGCTGTTTAAAGGGGCACTTTGTAGTTTAAGAGAAGAAATTCAAACCCAGAATGATGAAGTAAAAATACAACTTGAACCCCAAAACTGAATAAACAAGCTGTTCTCAGAGGAGAATATGGCCCACAGAACACAGTTTGGAGTGGCAGGGTCCGCCAAATGTAAACAAAGTAAAACTGAAAATGTATGTTATCCTTTTTATTCAGTCATCAAAATGAAGAAAGATATTTTCTTTGAATTGTCTAGGCATAACAGAAAAAAGAAAAGTTTTGGATTAAAATGTCTTCCCCAAAACTACATAGTGCACCTTTAAAGCTAGAAAGGCGGCTCCTTAGAAAACAGGAATAAAGTAAAACAGTTTGTGTTGTATTTCATGTCTTACCATATAGTACTTACAGTGCAATGTTTTGTTTTACTAAACTGTTAGCTGTAATACTATTGAGATTTTTAGTGAATTTGCAAAAAAAAAATATAATATAATATAATATAATATAATATAATATAATATAATATAATATAATATAATATAATATAAATGCACTGGCATGACCCTTTAAAGTTATTCCCGCTCCAGATAAAGTGGGCGCCACTGGCACATGAGCGAGTATTTATCCACATGGACGTTATCAGACAGGGATAAGACCTCCGCGTCCTGATTTGCTCTCACAAGTTCAGGCAGTCTGCTTCTATGTCAGCCCCTCCAGCCAAACGACTACTTTTAAGTAGAAAGTCTGGTGGCTGCTTTTAACCTCTGGGCTCCATCACACAAACAAGTCGGTTTGCTTTCTGTGAGTTTAACCAGAACTACACCTCTTCTGCTGCTGCTGCTGCCGCCGCTGCTGCATCTCTCTCCGCGGCTGGTATCGTCACAGACAGACAGTGCCTGTCCAACCCTCTCCACCTCCACCTCCACCCCCCCTCCTCTTTACCCCTGCGGTGGTGGAGTCCGCCTGTAGTCCGCATCCGGGTCGGACGAGAAAGCCAGAAGCGCGGCGCTCCACTCGAGCGAACTCTTTTACCCAGAAGCCCCCGCGACGCCTCAACTTACAGAACTGGCTTCTTGGGCTCCGGGAGTGTTTCCCATTTAAACAAACAGTGCCGAAGATGGCGGAGAGTTAACGGTGTAAAGAAGAAATTATCGATCCGGCAGAGCGATACGTCCACAAGGTAAGCTCGCGCTGCATGTTTTGCTCACGTGCGGCTGATTTAGCCGGACTTTTTTGCATTTGGGTTTTTTTGCATTTCGACAGAGGACGGAAATGTACTGACTTGGGTTCCCAGCGACGGTGCACACATACACACACAGCGCTGGCATCGGTGCGGTGCGGAGCGGAGGGCACAGTGCATGGTCATTTGGTACATGACAGCGAAGATCCAGCAACCTGTCCGTGACGGCGACGAGCCGCGTGCTGCCTGTCAGGTGCACGAAAATGAAATAACGTGGAGCGGGTTTGTTGAACTTATCGCGCAGGCTGCACAGTTGGATCATAGAAAGTGTTCCCAATACAGAAGTTTTTTTTTTCTCTTCTTTTTTTTTTAATGAGAGCACTGACACTTACACACACTTCTACCCTCGCGTGCTCACGCGTAAGCACACACTAACGCGGTGAAAGTCAGCACTTTTATTATTGGTATTTTCCTCTTGTGTTTCCCTGCTGCTGGCTGTCCGCGATGGCCGGTGCAGAAACTGTACAACAGCTGAGCCTGACGCTGTCGAAACATGAGGGAATTTGGACAGAATTGTGTGTTGATCAGCTGTGTGTGTGTGGCTTCTGTTTGGGGGGTCGTTACAACAAACACGCGACGTTGCGGGGTGCACGCGGACGTGCTGACTGTCTGTCTGTCTGTCAGTCAAACAGTCCTGATGTTTTTTTAAAAAAAGTGCACCGTCTCTGCTGTCAGTGCGCTGGACGGAGCATGCACCGCACAGAGAGAGAGTAGACGATCGTTTCCTCCACCACAACCCCTCCTGTCATCTGCTTCACCCGTCTCACTGTATATCTGCAGGGGGCAGCAACGTGGCCCTGTGCACATCCTGTAACCCTGAAGGTCCACGGTTTGATCCCATACACAGCCTGTGTGTGTGTGTGTGTGTGTGTGTGTGTGTGTGTGTGTGTGTGTGTGTGTGTGTGTGTGTGTGTGTACATGTCCTTGAGCGTGACACCAGAGCCCTGCTAGAAAACCTACTGGTTCTGGGATAATAGCAGTCTGCTCATCCAGTGTGTGTAAACAGTGGTGAATGGAAGTGATGCAGATGGTGTGTGTGTGTGCGTGTGTGTGTGTGTGTGTGTGAAGACAGTGTGGACAGGCGAGCGGTGTCAAGTTGAGTTAATTAAACTCCAGACTGTGTTTAAATTTAGCTTTCATATCTGACTCAAGGACTTTTTTCATTATCTAGTAATCTGTCTGTATTTTTCAATCTATGTAACGTTAAAAATAGTAAAAAAAAAACAAGAAGGGCAGTCAGCAGAGTGAAAACCTTCGCCAAGGCCCAACAGTCCACTTCATCCAATATCATATTTTATAGCCCTGTTTCACTCTAATGTTAACTCTGCTTAACCATGACTTAAGCCCACCAGATCTAGTATCCCCATCTAATCTTACTCACTCACAAGCAGGGATAGAACCGTAAGGATTTTATCGTGGACTGTGATTAAAAAAGAAAAACTCGAGATGAATTTTCATTGTTGGGATAATCATGAATAACAATCATTTGAATGAATTGTAAAAGCTGTCCAGCTCACTGAAGTACAACACGTACAGTCAGATGTGTGTAAATGCTCCATTCTGAACGAATAAACGAAAGAGAGATGAGTTGATCAATGACCATTTATTTAACCTTTTAATATGAGCAGGAAGACCTTATAATATATGATTACACTTCTCAAAATTAGTCACAGTAGGCATATTTGGACATGGGTGCATATTTGCGTGCACATATGTAGTAAAAGTCAAATGACGTGTTGCGAAAACACAAAATAAAAATTCAGATATGTCACAGAAAGTGAACACCAAAATATCCCTGTGTACTTCTTTTTTTAAGATTATTTGATTGTTTATCACAAAAAAGGTCTGTGTCCTAACTTTGATGCAATAAATATATTGGTTTCCTAACAACATGTGAGGTTGACGTGATTCCAGTATGTCTCAGTGCAATTTTACATTATATTTTCAAGTTTTAAGAATAACTGCAGAGTAATTATCAGGATAATATCGTAAATAGCACTTATGTGGGGCAGAATCATTGGACATAAAGTCTAGATACCAGCCACTTAAAATGCCTGATTTATTTATTTTGTCTCAAGATCCATGCATCATTCCCTGAGAAATTAATGAAAATGTTGAGTGCTCTATCTTGCTGTGTTAAAAAAAACAACAAAAAAAATTACCTGGATCCATCCATCGATCAGGATCCACGCCAAAAGTCACTGGGGTCTATTCTGGGCAGAGACCAGACCCCAATCAAAGTTTCATGGAAATCCGTTAAGTAGTTCTCGTGTAAACCAGCCAACCAAAAATCAGACAGACGCGGGTGAAAACACAACCTCCTTTGCAGAGGAGAATAACAGTAAAATAACGTCAACTTCTCCGAATGTCTTGTTTTGTCTAACAGTCTGACACCCAAAGATATTCAGTTAACAAAGAAAACAATCATAGAAAAGTGGCAAATACTCAGATTGGAGAGGCTGCAATCACGGACTGGTTTGAGTTTTTGATTGATGAATGACACACACACCCCATAAAATGGTTCCTGTTCTCAACCTCCTTTTAAATTATAGTCAAGCCATACACTTAAAAAGTCCGAATTTTGCAAAAGTGTCAGCAAACCAAATTGTACAGCGGCAGGAACATGGATAAAGGTACTGTGAGACCTGCTCTGTGTATTATGCTGCTCTGTTTTGTGTGCATTGTTACTGCAGGTGAATTCTTTGAAAGCAGAAAGCCTCCTCGTTCTTTCTGCTGTCAGTCGATGTGTAGCCTCTCTACTCTTGTTTAACCAGCTGCTGCTTGTTAAGTGATTTTAAATCTATTATCTAAATTCAGCGATTCGTTTTTTTTCTGTCAGTTGTTTCATGAACAAGTCATTTCAGCTGTGCGGCTGGACTGTCTGTCTGCTGCCCGCGTGGTGGGGTGTGGCGGCGGATGGAAGCCCTCGCCTCGTTCCACAGCACCCCTCTCCTGACAGATTTACAGTCAGCTCTGTGGCCCGAGTCTCCGCACACGTGCAGACACACACGCGCCTGCAACCTGCTCGAGGAACCCAGTGGACTGGGAGGGGTGTGGGCAAGCTGCTCGGACCCGTAGGCACCCGAGAGGGGTCTTGACTAAGCGGATGGCTGGATGAATGCGTGGACGAGGAGGAGGAGGAGGGTGACAGTGATGCATGATGTTTGCTGAATGGGAAAAAGGGGACAGAGGTTAGCAAGGGATGCTGGTGACTGGGTCAGACACAGGGGGCAGGGCTCACGAGGCTTAGCAGGAGGGCAGGGCGACCTCACACACCAGTCTGGGAGCATGGGAAGCCCTGTGTGTGTGTTTGTGTGTGTGTGTGTGTGTGTGTGTGAGAGGACAGAGGGGGGTGTGTACGATGAGGGGAGGGGCTCAGGTGGAGCCTCTTGCTGGAATTCTACCTGACATATTTGTCTTCAGCGTCCTTTCTGGTATTTTTTTGCTCAAATTGTTTCTGCCCTCCTCGGCGCTGCGCGGCCATTTGTGGAGTGTTTTTCACCTCTTTTGTGGAATCAGGAAGTTTTTCTGACTCAATCAGAACACATTCTTCGCTGTGCCCTCTCTCCCTCTCGCTCTTTGGTATGTCCTCCTCTGTCCCCCCTGCCTCTCTCAGTTGCAGTGTAGTGAGCTGAACTGTTGTGCTGTTGTTGTTGTTGGGGGCCCTTCTCCCATATGTCAGGATGTGTTAAACAGGAATTAATCTTCACCAGCTCTCATTGATTTCACTCTGTTGAGGAAGGGTGATTTTTTTTTTTTTTTTTTTCTTTTGGTCACTCATTTTTTTTCCCCCTGTTGTCCTCTCTAGTTCAGTGGTGGATACTCCCCGTGTCTGATATGATGCAGTCGTACTAGATTGTATTCCAAATAAAAAGAGTTAAGTACCTTTTCATACTGTTGGCGTGAACCCTTTCCTTATAAGATGATCTGTTACGTATCTTACAAGGGCTGCAACGTGTTTCAGGGAAAACATTAAAGGAGGACTCGATACAATTGTGGTACCATGTAATCTAATTTGGTTCTTATCATTTATGTCATGTGGTGATTTGTTTTTACTATTAAAGATTAAAATAAGCCAATTCTATTAAAGTGACCATTATTATCTAAAATCTGATGTACTTCAAGTATTTTTGGTATTTTATGGCATGGAACACAATGGAAGACAAAAGTATAATTTCCGATAAACATGTCATCATCGCAGACTTGTCGTATGAACAAACATTGTGAAACTACGAATAAGTCGGTCTCACACAGTAGAGCCCAGGTGCCTCACTTTGGCAGTTAAGGGAAAAAATATAAAAGATATCATTTTAAAAAACACTTTTTAACACAACTTTAATCTCTTCAGTACACTGCCGTTCATAAACTTTGCAAAGCCCCTCTAACACGGAAAAAGTTATAACTCAAATGTAACGTTGTAAGTCCTTTAGTAATTATTAGATGCAGTGACCTCCGTGAGTTTTGACTGAAAAAAGTGATTAATATCCGTGTCTTTATCTTGAGTTTTCTCTCTGAGGTGAGTGTTAAGAGTGTCGTGCTTCTTGTGAGCCTAAAGCTTTTTAATCAAATACATTTGAAATAGCTCAATAGTCGCTCATTGTTATAGAGTGGTCAGTAACCCATATCTTCCCTCCCACTCTTCATGAAGTAGAAAGAGAAAATGCATTTTCTGGTATCCCTGCCCACTTTAGCCAATCAGGACAGAGAACTTCATAAAGAGGCGGTCCTGTCTGCTTGTGAATGCGCAGAGAGCAGGACCCTTCTGTTTGCTGCGATGTCTGACGATTAGTGCTACTCGCTCATGTGGCCACGTAGAGAGCAGGACGAGCACCAGGCTTTGAACCCAGTTTTTGCATGTAATTACATCGTCACGTGATGCACTGGTGCCCAAAATACTTTTTTCTCATACGCTACAATTGTGAAAGAGGAGTCTGTAAAATGGTGGATAATCTTTTTTTAGAGCACGACAACCCCCACGAACTGACTCCTTTCACCGCCAGAATTTGAACCGTTCGGTCAGCTAATCTTGCAAAATCTAGAAGAGCTGCACGATTAAATGATTATGTCCCCATTCAAGCAAGCCGGGCACTAAATCAGAAGTTAGCCGGCTTGGTCGGCAGATATCAGAAATGTCCTTGGTGGAGGGAGAGGGGATGGCTGATTGCAAAACAAACAGGAAGTTAGCTAAAATGGTGACAGCGCTTGCAGCAGCTTTAATTGGTGTTGTGTGGACGTTAACAATGATCAAGTTTTGTCCAGTTTTGTTATTTCTTATGAAATTCAAATGTCTTCCAAACCTTCAATTTTAGATTTGATGGTGCAATGTAACCATGTCAGTGCAGATTAACCTTTCAAATGTGATATATAACATTAATTGAATTTAATCAAGTAGATTAATTTAGTTGTCATTATCCAACATTTGTGGTTCAAGGTTCATCTGAGTGTCACTCTCCAACAGGGTTGCAGAACAACTGTGGCACACTGTGGGTCAGTTGCAACAGTGCACATAAAGGCAGTGCAGATAGTTTTGGGACCAGCTGAGATTTACATCTGCCTCGTGAAATCGTCAGTGTTTGGTCAAACAACCTAGGATATGAACACTTGGTTGTTGTTAAAGGTAGTATGCTAATTAGTCATACATTCTAACCATCACAGCTTATGTTAGTTTAGAGAAATAACACAGTTTACTCAGTTCCTCCCTTGAGCCCCTTGTTCACCGTTGGCATTGTAGAAATCTCTGTGGTTTCAGTCTCGACAGCCCTGCTGCCCAGCTAAGTTTGCTGAGCTGTGACCTGATGGTAGTTGTTCAGAGGGGGTGTTTAGCAAACAATCAGGCTTGACCAATGCGTTCAATGCTAACTTTTACTACCATATTTTTGATGAGCACTTTTTTGTGGATAACAAAAAGTATTTGACGTTCAGCATGTCCACCCTGACAGCCCTCTGTAAGCTTGATTTACATGTATCAAGTCAACATATACCATTTATGGTTCTGCTCTTGAGCCAGAAACCACAGAGCCAACATTCCCGCCTGTGTAGTTATCAAGAGGCACATTTTGCAGCTGCTCTTCTGATAATGAATTGGATATAGACGGAGGATTTATGCGTTGGCTTTAGCTTTGACACCCAAATGAGCTGTATTTTATCATACAGCTAACAGTTTGAAACCAAAAATACTACCCACATCCTGTTTAAAAAAAAAAAAAAAAAAAAAAAAAGCCAAACATCTTGGCTGCTTTCAAGGCTCATAAGGCCACTTTCCACTTAACCATCAATGAAAGTCCTTCACAGGGTGTCTTTTGAACGCTTGGAGCTTTATTTATTCAGCATTAGAGATGTAATGTATCTTTAAGTGTTGTAGATTATCTTAATTACTTGTTGATCATTTTGTTATCTAGCTCCATCTGTCTGTCTGTTCCTTCCCTCTCCCTCCCATAAGTAGACCCCCACTCGTGTATTTTACATTCCGAGAAACAGAAAATAACACTCCTAATGATTCAAGTGTAACTGTCTTTCTTTATTCATTTCTCACGCTGATGACGACCTTATTGTCAGCAGTGTTGTGTGTGTGTGTGTGTGTGTGTGAGTGAGATGACTGCTGTGTGTGTTGGCGTCAGGTCCCCAGTAGCAGTAGGAAGCTGATGCGCTTTCATGAGTCAAGACGGTACAGGAAGAACTTCAGTTGCCAGGCATAATTTCTGAGCGTCGACACCGCCTGCTATTTCACAGGTCATCATTATTGGAAAGATGCTGTGACACCAAAGTGGAACCCTGAATCACTAAAAAAAGTCTGTCAGTCTGTCTTTACAAAGCACTCCAAATTAACTTACACCTATTTTATTGTTATTTTTATTTACTTTCCCAAACAGTGATTGGTGACATTTTTATTATCCACAATCTCCAGGAAAATATTCACTTCCCTGTGTTCACTAGCTAGTACTAACTTCTTTTGGGCATGTTGCACACAGTGAGTTGTGGAACCACTTTCCCATTACACATAGTTGTCTTTCCTCATTGTTACTTTGGAGATATTGAATAAAACAACTTTTTTTATGTCCAAACAAACTAAGTGTTCGTTTTCATAACTGAATAAACAAACTGACCTTTAAGGACAACACAGATTCATACTTTTTTACTTTGTGTATATGTGGAGGACCCTGCCACCTTTCTGCCCTCACGCAACTTTATTTTCCTCAGAGAACAGCTTGTTTATTCAGTTATGGAAAATATGAATATTTTAGCATTTGTATTATCACCTCAATAATATTGTAAATATTACAAATCTGAGTTTGAATTTCTTTTCTCAAAAACTACTGTATGACATTTTTGCATGTACTCGGAAAGACAACACGTGTTTTGTATTTGTTGTTCCTCCACTCAGGTCCTGATAGTATGGGTTGAAATTCAACGATGAGACCAAAGGCATCATAAACCAAAATAATTATTAGAGGGACTCACTCTCTTTGTATGGGTCGCTGACGGCTAAACAAGTCATACTAATAGTTCATTGTTTTGTGAGTTATCCAACAATTAACTCCAAAAACTCTCTGGTTCTGGCTTTTCAAATATTAATGTTTTCTGTTTCAGACTTTTTTTTTCTTCATATTGTTTAAAAAATATTTTAATTATTACTTATTAACTATTAAAAATAGTTGTTTCAACTAAATTAGACAACTTAGCAGTTTAAAGTATCACTTTGGAGTAATAATAGATTTTTTCTTACATTTTATAGACTTACACTTTCAGTCAAAATAAAAGATGGATGACATAAAAAATCCCTAATATGTATGAATTGTGATATTCAGTTGTTGTTGAGGTGAATCTGATTATTGATGCTTATGTTATCTGGCCTCACTCAGGCCTGTGTTAAACACTGATCAGGAGCGAGTCGTGGAACCAGGTCACTGAACATGCTTTGACCCGTTCAGACTAACTGCAAACACAGGTCATGTCCTTGTACCGGTCGGAGAGTGATCCAAGAGCCGTATCGGTCATTGGGGCTGTTTGACATTTGTCCGTAGTTTGAGTTAGAGGGAACAACTGATGAGAAACAGGGAGCCTACAGAGGGATGACTGTGTATCCTCAGTTTGGGTTTCCTTTCTTTCCCCAGAATGTCTCCGTGCAGCTCATGTCCTCTGCTGCTTGATTTTTCTGAGAGCTATTTCTACTGTGAGAGGAATGTCAAGTGCCCATCTTGGTGCGTTTCTCCCTGTTCTGTGTTTTGTTTTGTTTCCGTCTTTTTTTTTTTCCTCCCCCTCTGGTCTTGTCTTTTCCACCTCAGTCTTTGTTTTCTCTTCCGTGTTACTTTAACAATTAGCTGGTGCCCTAGCCTGAAAATAACTAAATGAGTTTACGTGTTAATTTCAAACATATTGTCTCCGTACAACGATGGCTTTCTTTTGTGGTAGCGCAGGTTCATGTGTGTGAGTAAATGTATGTGAGAGATGAAGGAGGGGGTGGGTTGGGGGGTGGACACACGGAGTGAGGAGGAGAGGAGGGGGGAGGAGACGTGGAGAGTCGTTTTATTAACGTGGCGACTCCCGCTAAAATTCAGGGAGTGCTGTTGCATCCAGCTGTTACTGGTTGCGCGAGGCTTGGTTGCCATGGCAACACAGCCCTGCGCGCCTGCTCAAGGTCGTTCATCCAGTTCTGAACCGAGCAGCGTGCTGCACACAGGATGCACACGGAGAGAGGGAGGGAGGGAGAGAGGGAGGGAGAGAAAAACAGAAAAACTACTTCAAAGTGACCAATCAAAGCACTTCAGTGACGTCGTGGTCGGTGGATAAACTCAGCCCTCCCTCCACCCGCCCTCTGACACACACACACACACAGACACACACACGCACACACACACACACACACATACACAAACATACGTACACTTACTTTCTTCAATAAAGAAACAAACAAAAAAGAACCTCTGGCCTTGGGGCTTGTAGGTTCTTTTGCCAGCTGATAAAATATTTAGCTGGTCAGTGGGAGAGTGAGGGATACGGTGGCTGGAGAAGAAGCGAGCAGTCGAGCCTGGCTTTGTGTTTTCCTTTCTCTAATGGTGCATTGCTGTGAGGCTACCTGGGGCTTCTTCCACCTCCTCTCCTCTCCTCTCCTCTTCCTCGCCTCTCCTCTCCTCCCCTCTCCTCAGAGGGCTACAGCATCCCTCGGGGGGGGGGATCTGCTGCATGTTTGCCGGCACTGACTGGACTCGGCACAGCACACATTGTACCACAAAGGCCCCATTTCACTTTGATAGCAGCGATCTCACAGGTTCATTGCATATCACACTCTGTGAAGCTGGGTCTGATTTAGAATCTTGGCCTCAATATGTGACAGAAGACATCAGCTGTGATGCATGTCACTGTGTGATAAATACCAAGTGAAACGCAGCTCTGTGAAGTTAATTGAGGTTACAAGAGTCTGCAGCTGCTAGTTTAGTGTCTTAGCATGCTAACATTAGCACTGATGATTCAAAGTATGACAGAGGCTGATGGGAATGTCATTAGTTTTTAGGGGAATTGTTCATAAATCAAACTATTGGACAAATGAAACATTTTTGCTCTGATGGTAGCGTGAGATTAAAATTCATCAAAGTCAGTAGGGTTCATGTTCTGGGGACCATGACTGATTGAGTGGTTGATTGACAGACATTACTGTCTGCAAGCGTTCTTAGTTCCTATAATTACGCAAATAGAGACATGTCATCAATACAAGTGTGCCGTGTCATATTATTTGTGCTAAACATTTCTTATCATTATAGTAACAGTATTCGTTAAGGGTGTCAAGGTTCTCCCGATCCAGTCCATGCTAGACTACTGGGTCTGGATTTGTAAAGATCAACATGTTACATTTTCAAATCCTCCTTAAAAGAGCTAGGAGTATTTCACAGCTTGAGTTTATCCAACAGGCTTTTTAAAGCTTAGGGCAAGTTATGATAATACAACCAAAAACACCCAAAATATGTCCAACGAACAAATACCAACCTTAAGGGAGTCAACAATTAAAAACAAAAGATACAAATTCAGTTACAAAGTTCAGTTTCTTTGTCTACAGTCAACCCTATTCTCAAAGAAATCAATAAAGGATCTCTGAAAAAGAAAGTTTAACTCAATATTCTGTAGAGGTTGTTTGTTTTCCTTCACACAGTTTAAGTGTAAGTGCAGCTGCACCCTGCCATGATGTAGCTGTGTTCTAGTCTTTGCATTGTTATTTTGTGCACTGGATGATAAAAACAAAAAAAAGTGGGAGAATCTCTGATCCTGCATTGAATTTCGATGCTCAAAATTGAAAGCTCATTTCATTTGATTTTCAATTTGGAATCACAATCGTGGCCCCCATGGGCGTGTTGACTTACACCATGACTACGCACAGCAGGCGTAGCTGAAAGCTGAAGTAACACAGCTGATAGAATAACAACAGTTTGACATTAACCTTTAGAGAGAAAGAGCAGAAGGTGATACGTCACACTACAAAGGCCACACAGCTTCATCTTGTTACTACATTGATCACAAGACAGTGATGCGAGCAGGGATCTCATTCAGCAGACGTGGCAGTGACTGATCAATCACACTGTGTTCACTTTGCATATCAAAGATGTACATCACAATGTTTGATTATAGAGAATGATATTTCAAGTTTCCAAGTATGGTCAAATCAGTCATTTTAAGGCGGCGAAGTGTCACAAGCAGTCCAACTCCGTTCTGAAGATTGTTCAGAACAGTGAAGTTTGTTTCCCATATGATCTACTTCAGTATTTTAAAGTTTGATAATGAACAGCTAGTCTGTCAATATCATAAATATTAGTATCACTAAAATACAATTTTGAGGGCGTCAAGGCTCCAAAGGTCGCTCAGTCGATCGGCTTTTGAGTTGGTCAGTCGGTGCACTTTCAAACTTCCACCAACTTTCACTGCGATACGTTTTCTTCCAGGAAGGTGTGTTCAGAGTTGTGTGTCTGAGTACTTGTCATTTGGCTGAATGGAGATGTGGCACCAGGAGTGGCCTGTAACAGAAAGGCACTTAAGTTCTCAACCAGTTCGCGCATTCCACAAAAACGGTGTGTTCCCAGAAACAACTGCAACTTTCTACCTATATGAGGCTTAATTTTGAACTTCTCTTGTTTTGTTCTTCAATTGGAGCAACAACATGAGGAATAGACTTTTTATACAGGAGATAGCAGAAGGCCAGTGTCAGATTGGCACTTCCCCAACCTGTTTTTCATTGTGCCACAA
The DNA here is from genome assembly GCF_904848185.1 of Acanthopagrus latus. Lineage (NCBI taxonomy): Eukaryota > Metazoa > Chordata > Actinopteri > Spariformes > Sparidae > Acanthopagrus > Acanthopagrus latus. Next base: position 10,456,301 of record NC_051045.1, read on the forward strand.
AATTGGGTAAAGAAAGCATGCGGTTGTGCCAAATTTGAAGGGGTGGGGGCTTTCTTCATCGCCCTCAGTTTTTTGTGTTTTTACTCTTCGAAGGGTGCACGCAGAGTTCAGCAGGATTTACACAAACACATTGAGTCACTATTTTCTGGGAGAGTGGTGACGAATCGTGTCACTTTTTGTGGTTGGTGATGAGATGGTTCAGGGCAGGCGTGTGCATGTGTATGATTGTTTAAAAGAAGATTAGAAAAAACACAACATGTCACCTTCTTGTGAGTCCCAAGGAGGGTGGGGATGGGGGCTGAGGGTGCTAGTGGGGGGTGTTGCGGGGTAGTTTCAGGTTTCTTTTTGCTCTGTAAGGTAATAGATGCTTATTAAAGGGGTCCTCACAGGGGTGTGTGTGTGTGTGTGTGTGTGTGTGTGTGTGTGTGTGTGTGTGTGTGTGTGTGTGTGTGTGTGTGTGTGTCCAAGAAGGGATTTTGTGTTTTTTTTGTTTTTTTGTTTTTTTCACCTACTTACTTTCCATTGTAAAAATCCAGGCCTGGTTTATGTGTTTTAGAGCTCTTTTTTACATACCCGTGCACACACACACACACACACACACACACACACACACACACACACACACACACACACACACACACACACACACAGCAACAAACATTTATGGGGTAGGAGTTGAGGTAAATGTTACCAGCTGCAGCGCAGCGAGCAAGTGGCTTCAACTCTGCCTGAACCCAGCTGTTACGTGACCACCTCCTCAACTTAATTCACTCCCGTCCTGCCTTCCCCTCAGCTGCCACACCTCCTATATCACTCTACCTCCACTACACATGCACACACATAGACACACAACCACCTATACACACACGACGCCATCTCCACCCACGGGCTCTTCTCTCAAGTGTCACCAGCAGTGGCATCACTCATCTCAGGAAAGTGGGAGAGCGCTCCAAGGTCCGCTACCCCCGCCTTGTCACCTTGGTGTGGAGCAGCGGGCCGGCCAAGCTGGCTTCATTTGATTGGCTGCCCCTCTACCTCCCCTCCGAGGTCACACTGTTGCTGCTGTGATGTCATAGAGGCTTGTTTATCCGAACCTCCAGTCAAGCTCAGTTGCAACATGTTGTACACAACAGCCCCTTGAATAAGCACCAAGGGTGTTGGCCATTGCTTTATTCATTATTTCCATCCCCATCGTCGTCATCTGAAGGTCCACAAAAACGATATCAAATCACACAGTATAAGTTAGACAAGAAAGAGAGCTAAGATAATTGTAAAGATCAGAAAATAAGTGAAATAACTCTACATATCCTGTGTTTATCTGTTCGAGTCTTTATTGAGACAACTGATCCAACAGTTTAGATCAGAAGTCTACAAATAATGACCATGCCATAGCCTGACATGGATCTCCTCAGAGAACTAACTGCAAGTTGCAGCGATTCAGGCCACAACATCTGACATTGTTCTGCTTGGTAGCATAGCACACCAGCTTCTCTATTGGTGCTTAGGGGCGGTGCCAATATCAGGGATTGAAACTTGTAGTTTCCCCAGTGAACACATCGTCCTCTTCGGTGGCTGCAGTCCATCTTGACTAACCAGCTGTCGCTCTTCTTGGGTTACACTCTCCATGTTTTGATGCCACAATCACTCAGTATTTAGTGGCTCAGTGTTTGACCCCTGTAGCCACTCACAGTATGCTCAAAACGTCAGGATTTAACAATAATAATGATGATAATAACAATGTATATTTACCTAACTGATGCAAAAGAAAGCAGCAGAAAACTTAAGCTGTCTGTGAACACAATTTGTTGAGAAGTTTTGTAGTTAAACCTTTTGTTTTGATGGTATTTAACGTCCTGATTGTCTAGAAAAGGTTTTGCAGAATCTCCTTGACATATTTGTGCGCAGAACTCTCTAAAAAAATGAAATAATTTGGTAACACTACAGTGAAAGTTAATGTGCAGGTTTAAAATGAAGGATGCCGCCTTCTGCATACAATTTGGCCATAGGGAACAGTTCTCATCATCGGATGAGACATAGCATCACATACTTCCTTAATGTGCATTAAACCTGTGACAAATACCAGTCTAGACTAGTCTTTCACACAGAGAAGTTGTGTGTTGTTCCAAGAAGAGAGAGCAGGGGAGAACATAACCTTTTCTTTCCCATCGTGCGATGCAAACAATCCAATGGCTCAGTGGGTGATATCAACGGCTTTAACCCCATGAAATGGTCGTGTAAATGACACTTTTGATTGCTCGGTGAAAGTTATGACTCAGGAGATTTTGAGAAACATGCACATGACATGCAGGGAAGACGCAGGCTCAGGCTTTAGTCAAACTGCTGAATTTCACATTCTGCTGTGGAGGGGGGGACGGGGCAGAGCTACCACCTTCACCCATCTGTTTCTGCCAAGCCGGAAAGTGGAAAGAAGCCCTCCGCGCATCGGCCTCAGCTCAGGGAGGGAGGGGAGCGTCTTTGGTTGAATCAGCTTTTCCCCTCTCTCTTTTTTTTTTCTTGACTGCCTCCCTCCCTCACAATGAATCTGTTAGTCCTGTGAGAATCGAGTCGTAGTAAACAGGCAGTGACATCTGCATGCTCTCGTTAGAGAGAAAGGGGCCAAAATTTAAATATTGATTTGATGCAATGTGAGACAAAGATTCGGCTTCTTCTTTGTTTTTCTCTTCTTTTTATAGCCGCTGTTTGTTTATTTTTAGGTGTTGTCCAGAAAAATCAGACTTTACAACAAGAAGAAGGCTTTGCTTGTGTTAAGGTTTCTCCTCGCCTTCTGCCTGTCGCTCTGCGTGCATACGTGCATGTTCCTGTGTCTCAGTTAGACATGATGCCCAGGATGAAATAACATCTCTTGTTGGACTCAGCTGCCCACTCAGGTAACCATCAGGTGAACAGCCTTGACTTTCCTGCAGACCTAGAAAGCTGCTGCTGATATTTAGTGAGCTGATCAAGCCCAAACCAGCAGCAGACTTACTGACAGACTGTTGACATCGCTGTGAGAGCCGGGTGTAGTGTGCTGGAGGGTAATGCTGCCTCTTCCTCTCAAACAATTTGCTACATGATTTACTCTGCTGTGAAAAACTGACAAATACGTATGGGGGGGCATTATGTCACGGCCATGTAACTGTGTTGCAGAGATGTCTACTGAAGTTTGCATGCTTACCAGTTAGCCAGCTTGGCCACTTGTGAATTTCATACTCAAAACACATAGGGGACCCCGTATCACCAGAGTAACGGCTAACTGAAACTGCCCTTCGCTAGTTAGCTTATTTAGCCATGTAGCTAGTGGTTCTGGCAGGGAGCCTTGAGTGGGAGTAGTGTTTGGTTTACACTGCTAGCATGGAAGCTTTGGGCCGGGATGGGCGAAGGCTAGCTGGTCAGGAAGCTCCAGGCAGCGTTCAGGAAGCGAGTAGGGGCCACCAGCTCCATGGCTAACTGAGCCACTTCAGATCATGACAGCTTGCCCCAACCAAAGATGGCTACAGCACAATGAGCAGCAGTTAGCAGTTCTGCTAACCATAATATTTTTGCAGCTACCTTCCAGTTCTGGCTGTATCTTACTAGTGACCATTAACCCATAATGTTACTATTGGGAAAGCTTTGAAAATGATTGATGTAAATGAAGGTACCAGTCTTGTTCTGAGTTTTGTCACAGGTGCCGCCCTTTGTTTATCTCAGGAACTTTTCTGTCTACTCAAGTGGAATATCAGCTGAGAAATGTTGACTTGACACTACAATAAACGCACACACACACACACACGCGCGCGCAGTAGAAGCAAATGTGTTAACTGGTAACTGTCTCTCGCACGTCGGTGACAGGCCTCCAGTAAAGGCCTTGTGGAGAGTACGTGTTAGCCCAGCATGAACACTCTCCCTATCTCGCCGCAGCTAAAAATAACACCTTTTCCTCCACACTAGACATACAGAGAGGGTGGAGGGATGGGAGAAGGAGAGGGTGGAGATGACGGGATGAGAGGGAGGCAGAGTGAGAAAACAACAAAACGAAAAAAAGGGAAGAGGAGGCAGAGCAGAGGTGCGGCGAGGAAAAGAAAAACAAGCCATTAATAATTTACCTGGAGGACACCTCCAGCTCGACCTTTGGTTCTGGTCAGTGGTGTTCGGCAGAGTACAAAGTGTCGTGACAAATGCGGTGTAGTGTTGGGAAGGTCTTTCAGATGATCTGGCTGGTGTGCACTATCTGGTAGTTGAGCTCCAGGTGTGCTCAGCTGCTTGGTGAGAGTTGAGAATAAAAAATTTTAAAAAAAGCACTGATTTTTAAAAAACAGTGAGGTGATAAAATGTGATCTAGACAGAAATGTAACTACAATGTTCAGCAGTTTGCAGCTGGCAGACAGCTACTAGACCTGATTTTTAGAATTGTGGAAAAGTTATTTGGGCAAAAATAGAAGCATCTCCCATCGTGGCAAACATTCACGTTACAAAGTAATCAACCAGGAAGGCGTGCTGGACAGAAAATTGCAAAAACTCTAATAAAATCTACAGTGTGATTGGTTTTTGCCTAATAGGCTCCATCTTGTGACAAAGGCTGCAGGTCCTGATATGGACACATTAAAGATAATGCTAAATGTTTGATTGTTTTGTAGCAATGTTTAAACTTTTTCTTTGTCGGCATGTGGTGAGTTTTACCAATTTCCATCAGACAAAAAGGAGTTCCCCTGTTTTCTGGTTTCCTTCTCACCTCCACAGTTCTTCCTGCAGCTGCTGCTCGGTAAAAGCCTTCGGGGGGGCTTTAATAATCGTACTTAATTCAAGAACTACTTTGTTTGTTTCTTCCTTGAAGTGCTTGTTGGATTGTCTAACAGTGTCTGAAAACCCATCCGTCCGCACCTTTTTTGATGTCGGAATTACTTCCAGTTGTGTCCGGCCGTTTTATGTAACCACCTGAAACAGACGAGGACACCCACTTAACGCAGCAACTGGCCAGGTGTGTGGAGGTGTGAAAGTAAGCGGGATTTGAATTTCTCTCTCAAACTCTCCTTTTAATTTGCCTCCCGTTTATTTATTTTATTTTTTTTTATGAATGACTGCAACCAACACAAATGCCTTCAAGCAGTGTGCCGTTATCCCCATTTGTACAATGTATTGCTTCTCTATCCTCTGTGTTACAGCGGGTTTGTCTCCACCTTCAAATGTCCCCGAATGAAGTATAAAGACTTTTCCCTTTTAGAAGTGACAGCCTTGTTTAAACTTTGTTTCAAGCACTGAAGAAGTGCTTCCTAAAAAGTTCAGAAGCATTTTCTTTTCTTTTTTTCTTTATCAATTTTTTTCTTTTTCTATCTGTGCCATATTTTCACATGTTTTATTGTCTAAAACTTTGAATCAGTGTGGCAAAATTTTGAATCAGTCCGGTGGATCCCCTCAGCCGGACGCCACGACACGGTTGCATTCGCATTAATGTAAACCTTCTGGAGCAGCTGCACCTGTCAAAGTTACCACCACTAAAAGTGTTTGTTTTTGTCACTGACCAGCTGAGGTTGTTTTTCTTCATGCCTGACAGCATTGCAGAAACGTTTCCTGAGGAGAGAAACCTTTTAGTTAAGGAGAAAGTTCCTTTGTGTAACCAGAAACACTGGTTGCTCAAGAAGAAAGTCCTGCTCTGAAACCTCACAAGAGGTGAGTTGTTTGAGAAAGATGGCAGTGGAAATGTCAGTCAGAGTTGAAGAGAGGAGTTTGGAGTTAACCCAAAGGAACTGTCGGCGAGAATTTATTTCCGAAGTGCACGCAACTGATTTTGACGACCTAGATAAGGCAACAACTCACCTTTCAGACTTCACCTTCAGCGAGACTTGATTTTCTGGTTACAAAAAGGAACTGTTTGTCAAAAAAGGACTCTGTAGGAATGCTTTCCTTAACATTGTCAGGCAGTGACAAGCTCAGCCTGTCAGTGGCCAATACAAGCACTTCCGTAGTTGCCCCGATGGATTACGTTGCAGCCACTGCAGATGTGTCGCGGCTGCAGCTGAGGTGATCTGCTGGACCGATTCCAAATCTTTTGGCAAGTATGAATCATTCAAGACATGTGAATATAGGGCCCAGGTTTTAAGATACCAGAATTCCCCTTTTAAACATTGTAAACAGGGTTGGACTGTGGGTATAAAGAAAAAGCAGAGCAAAGTGGTGTGAAACACAGACTGCCAAGTTTAAACCATCTGGAGAAAGATAAATCAAATTCACTGGACTGCAGTTTTGATCGAAGACTTCTCGCTGTCTCCAAGAAAACGACAGGAAGTATTACTTTACACAGGAACTGAAGTGTAGCGCACAGTTTATAATCCTGCCAGTTTCTGTGACAGGATGAGGCGTCTTGGCAGGATTGACGCTCACCTTGAGTTTTCTCTGTCCACACTTCAGAGAGTTTGATTGGTGAACCAGGAGACCGGTCGCAAAGCTAACACGCTGACAAGTCCTTCTTTGTCGTCACCCATTTTTCATTCTTCGCGTTGCTGCCAGCCGCATGTATTCTGAAGCTTTACTCGTCCTTTTAACGCCACATTAGACAGAGCCATATTCAACTCTGACTAGTCGGGACCAATTTGTGACTGCTCTGCATTTAACCTTTGCCCTGACACACTTCAGCTGCACAAAAGAATTGAAATATAGCCGGAGGAGTTCAGTGGAGGGTTTGGGCATCTTGTTGCTGTGTGATTACGGCGCTGTGACAAACACTGTGCGGTGTGTGTTTGTTTTTCTTACAGTTTGTATTTACCAACAAAACAAACCGAGGTCCTGGTTTAAGGGTTAGGGACACGGTGATGCTGATTTTTCCACAAGCTTTGCTCCGCTTCACAGTTTCCATTTGCTTCTCCTGCGCAAAACCTTAAAAAAAAAAAAAAGGCAGAGAGGAGAGAAAAGGGTTTTTTTTTTTGGTTTTTAATGCCACAGGGGGGTTGGGGGATTTCAAGCAGCAGAAGAATGGGCAATGCAGTTGACATTGTTAAATTTCAAGTGTTTTTTCAAACAATCCATTTACTGTGTAACCCTAAACCCTAGGGTAACACTGGGGCCTCTCTCCTCCAGGCAAGGTGTTACAGACCATTTCACTATAGCAGCGATAGTCAGGTTAGATATCCAGGCTGTTCGGACGATTGCTAAACTCTTATTTTTTTTAAATGGCGTTTTTTTCCAACGCTGTTTATTGTCAGTGTGGCACCAAACATAAGAACTTACCGAGTAAATATTTTAACTGACATGGCTTTGAGACAACCTCAGGCTGAAGCTCACCGAGGAGGAAAGACTTGCACTGATCACATTGTGGATTGGACTGACAAGAACATCTTAGGAAATCATTTGTTGCTGTCGGCATCTTCTCACAGCTTCATTGCCGCCATCAACCCCAGTGAATGTGATACAGACACAGAACAAACCACTCCTCCTCCGTCTGACCTGAGAAATGGCCAAACGAGGGAAAGGCATTGAGAGAAAGATGGATGGAGCACCTCTCAGATGTAAAGTGATCTGTTGTCTTTGTGAAACTGGAGTTGTTTTAACGGCTGGTGGTTGTGAAAGGAAAGAAATCTTAGAAATGGACGATTCCCTACTTGTTTGGTTGGCCGTCACTCGCTGGATTTTTATCCAAGTACTTCTTGGCAAAGTGTGTACTGTCGTGGGGTAGTTTGAAAGGTTTGCAGAGACACAAATTGTGTGAGTGAAATGTGTTTTAACATCTACAAGAAATACTGGATTGCCCAAATTCAGTCAGCCCTTTTTAGATTATTAATTGTCCCAGCAGTATCCTGTGTACGTGACGGCCGTCAGAAGAAGTGGTTAAATCTCTGAATGTTATTAGAGAAATGCTTCAGTGCTGTCACTCCTACTTCCTCTTTTTACTTTGGGTCCAATCCTGTCTCGTAAAGAAAATTTGTGAAGTGAATAGGATCCTTACTTGATAGCGTTGCTGAAAGATAAGTTAAATAATGCATGTTTCATTCATTCAAGTCATTCATTACGGAAAAATGCCAAACATCACAGGATCCTGTGGTCGCCTCTCCTTTAAGATTTGATATGTGAAACTTCTGTGTTAAAATGTCAAAGGCCGGAGCTTTGTTGATATTTTGTTGTGTACTGACATTATCCCAAATCTCTCCAACAATGATCGAAATTCGTTAAGTTTACTTAAGGCAGCTATTGGCTATCGCTATACTAACTGTAACGGCAATAGAATTAAAACATTACCTCGTCTGTGGACGTATGTGCCTGATTCAGATAGATTTTCATCCACAATGGTGGTTGTTTTTGTTTGGTCACTACCAGCAGTGTTTCTGCTCCCCAAACAGCCAGATTACCTCACTGTGCATTAGCCGCTGATTACTGAACTCAGCACTCACCATAGACTCGGGGTCTCTCTTGTCTGGGCTCTGTAGTTTCTATCAAAAGTTACTCATACATGAGTGAATGTTGTAAAAGGTGTATTTGCTGTGGACTATTTTAATATGCAACTTGATGTTAACAGCAGCAGCCTAACCCTGTGTGTCAGTATACCAATTTTGGCTCAGTTATGTATTTTTAGTAGTTTCAGTTTAGCAGTGGAACTTGGAGAGGAATAAGATGTTTCAGGCTTTGGAAAGATTTATTGTTGTTTTTTGGGTATTTTAATGGGATTTGCTGACAGGAATAGAAAAATAAAATATCACCAGGCTTGTCTTTTTACATTCCAGCTGATTGAAACAGACACATTTTATGTTCTGGGTGGAGGAGCTGGACGTAAACGTAGTGTCTGTGAAGAGAGAGTCAGCCACAGGTGGAGGGTGTCTATGCATCTCGTCACGTCTGGGCTGTGTCCACACTTCATCTGGTGATATTCACAGCCTGCTGCTCTCGTGAGGATGTGTGCTGTCGTGTGTGTGTGTGTGTGTGTGTGTGTGTGTGTGTGTGTGTGTGTGTGTGTGTGTGTGTGTGTGTGTGTGTGTGTGTGTGTGTGTGTGTGTGTGTGTGTGTGTGTGTGTGTGTGTGTGTGTGTGCGCCTTATTATCACAGTCAGGTGGATGGAGGAGGAGGAGGAGGAGAGCGGGGGCAATTGTGCGGTAGATGTGGGGAGAATAGAACAACGGGGAGCTTCTTCAGTGACCGAGGCTGTTAATTAATCAAACACACACTACGCATACAGACGGTGATGAAGAGGCTATTGAAAAACACACACACACACACACACACCCCTGGCCTAGTCTCCTTACGAGAGGCTTGAAACCATTCTACTTACCGACGCCAGCCATGCCGACTCTGCTCGCTCTATTTGCAGAGCCGCCCCTCCCCTCCCCTCTCTGATGCTATGATCTAACTGCAGCCTCCTCCCCCTTCATAGACACACACACACTCGCACTCCCTCTCCACGCTCACATGCCGGCGTGCACACACACAAACATGCACTCATTATTCAGCACACTTGCAGCATGCGGGGTGTGTCCCCACATTTGTTCTTTGATTATTTGAGTGTTTATTATTATTATTTTTCTTTTTTTTTTCCTGATTATGTGGTGTGAACATGGACTGTGGACTCCTGTGTGTCAGTGCTGTGGCACGCCTCGTTCATCCTGTTGATCTTGTGGTTCCGTCGACCCCCACGCCGCCTCGGTGGCATCTGTTTCGGGAAAGGAGAGGAAAAGTACTAAAATGCAAAAAAAACCAAAAACCAAACAATAAAGCCGCCTATGTTTCCTCTACCCCCTTCTCTCTATCCCCCTTAGATCAAGAACAACCAGGGTTTTTTTTTCTGTCCTCTGTGATCAAGGACAAATAAACATGCGGGGGGGAGGAGGGATGGTGTTCTGCTCGGAAAAGGTGTGAATATAAAATAAAAACAAGAATAATATTGGGGAGAAGATGGGGGAAAAAAAGAGAGAACAAAGAGAGTTGGTGGGAGAAGCGAGAGTCGAGCTTCAGATCTTTTACAGTCAGATACTCCGAGTGGGTCAAAGTTCCCCTCAGCAGCCGGAGACGCCTTCTGATTGGCTGCGGAAAGGTGAAATTAAAACCACAGTAAACTTTTGACCTCGCAGGAACCGGGAGAGGAACGCCCATCACTGTAGCGAGAGCGAGCTTCTCCCTCCTCCTCATCCTCATCCTCCTCCTCCTCCTCGTCCTCGCTGCTCTCCCACCGACCCACTCCTCCTTTATCCTTTACCCTCTATCCTCGCATTCTCTCTCTCTATCTCTTTTCTATCTGGCCCCTTCCTCCTCCTTTCATTCCCCGTTAGTCCATCACTCGCTCTTGTTTTGCTCTCTTTCAGTTTCACTGTTTCAACCCCCCCCCCCCCACGACTCATCCATCCACCCCTCGCCTCCTTCAATCTCCAGCTCTCCTTTAGCTGTGTCTCTTTTCCCCCGATGAATTTGTGCCTTGCTGCATATAGCCTGATGAGACAGAGCGAGGGAGGGAGGCAGGCAGGGAGGGAGGGAGGGAGGAACAGAGCAGGAAAGAGCTGGGGGAAGGGTATAGAGAGGGAGGAGACAGCCAGAGAGGGGGGATGGGAACAGAGACAGGAGAGAGAGAGGCAGTAGAAGAAGAAGAAGAAGACTCGGGGAGAGAGGGGCAGGAGGAATGCAGCCTTGTCGACTGAGCGCTGCACAAACTGCTCCCCGTTAGAGAAGAAGAAGAAACTCTAAAGAGGAGAGAAATGTATAAATAGACATGTAACTGTGGCTCTGACTAAGATCTGTTGAGCGGCAGGGTGGGGAGAGCCCATTTTTACTGCTAATGGTTTCTCTCATTACACATCAAACGACTGGAGGGGGGGAGTGTGTTTATGTGTGTGTGTGTGCAGAGTGGGCTGATTTTAAATGATTTCATGAGCCAACTAAAAGAGCAGCCCTCTCCTCGCTCTCTTGCCGCTGCTCGTGCGTGCACGTAGACACACAAGCTCGCAGCTGCATTCGCCTATTAGCAATTTGCGAGCTGCACAGTGCGGTGGAGGACTTGTCTACTGTAATTGTTGTTGCTGTTCACAAGTAGACAATCTAGTAGAGATATTCCCCAGCTGATCCTAAGTATAGGCATCAGGGGGGCGATCCAGGCATATTTTAATGGATCCGTAACTGAACAGAAAAATCAGATCCTTTTTCTCACCAAAGCTGCTTTTTTTTTTTTTCTTTCACACAGCTGGGCTCTCACAGTGCAGCATGTCGCTCCAGATGTGTGAGTGACAGGGTATATAAATGTGAGAGAATGATTTGCGTTGGCAGCCAGGCGGGCGGCAGTTTCGGTTTCAAGAGTCTCGCAACTTAAGCTTTTACTCATTTTGGTTCAACTTGATATTTTTGAACCGGGACCTTCAGTCGTTCAAAGTAAGCTCAGATTGAGGAGCTGTGAATTAGATCTGGGGCCAAAAGCAATCTCGGAACAGGACATCCCCGACAATCTAGCTGGCACACGCGCAGGTGTAAGAACGCGCTCTCAACGTCTGTCATCGCCGAGATGGCGCATAGCGAGGGGCGTCAGTTTTTTTATGATTTTAATGCGATTGAAGTAATCCTTTTGGGTTCGGATTAAGCTCTACGATGAGTGCGCAGCATCCAGCGCGGGGAGGGGGGGGTGGTGGAAGGTGCGCAGGAGACGAGAGCCGGAGCCCGTCATTGTCGAGGATGAGAGGAGGCAGGAGGAGAGAAAAGGAAGGCTGAGAGTTTTTTTCTTTTTTCTTTGCTGCTAAAAAAACAGTGAGTTAAGAGAGGATGCTGTGGATGTTATTGAGTTAACCAGACAGAGAGAGAGGCAGAGAGGGAGACGGACGGAGGGAGGGAGGGAGAACGGTGAGAGCTGGCTCGATAGACAAGTGGATGAGGGGCTGTGCTGTGCTCCTGCAGCACAGTGGGCACCATATGGTCTGATAATGTATAGAGCACATGTTTGTCCTGCATCCTAAAAAACTTCCCCCCCTTCTCTCCTTCTAATTACATCACTCAAGAGACAGCCCCGTTAGATAAAACACACACACACACACACACACACACACACACACACACACACACACACACACACACACACACACACACACACTCACCATGCACCCCATTAGGTACGAAGCCCCCCGCTGACACACACACACACACCCACACCATCTTCAAGGTAAGAGGTGCCCCCAACAAACATTTAGGTCTGCACACACACAAACATATTTGCCAAGGGCCCCATCCCCCCTCTAATGGGAGAGAAGATTGATACCGACAGAAAAACAAAGATTTCTCAACATGTCGCTCTGGCCCTCTTTAGCTCCTTCCGCTTTAAATATTTAAAGCAACCACGCTATGCTTTTTTTTCCCCCCATTGTGATATCACAGAAGTGTTGATTTTTCTCTGATGCTTAAAGCCGGTTTTGCCGGGCGCACAGCAGCAGCAGCAGCAACGGCGGCGGCAGAGGACGGGAGCGAATGAGCGGATCCCCCGAATGTACGCTTGATGTGTGCTGACAGTGATGTGCGTGCAAGTGAATGCAAGTTGATTTCTGATTGGGGAATATTGTGTGTGAGGAGGGATTGCTTTCTCCACGCACGCTGTCATCTGGTTTCAAGGTGTGTTGGCTGCTCTGTGACCGGCTGCGTGTTTGTTTGTGGGTGGTTATGCATGTTGCCATGCAGTTTCCGTGCCTCTCCGCCATGTGCTTTTGTCTGTGGGAGTGATGGATGTCAGGCAGGCAGCTAATGTGATTTAGATGCTCCACCAGGAGTGTGTGCGCGTGCACGTCCCCATCCACGTGTGTGCTGTCGGATCTGTAGTGTATGTTTGTGTATCTGCCTCCCTCCCTCCCTCGTTCCTCTGCTCTTTTTCTCTCTTCTTCTTCCTCCTCCTCTCCTACTCCACTCCCTCTCCTCACTCCCCCCCCCCATAATTTTTTCCCTGTGCTGTGCAGTTTTTGGACCCCGAGCAAATAAATAGAGGGAGGAGGGGGGTGGGTAGGAGGAGGAGGAAGAGGAAGGGAGGTGTTTATGTGGCAAATCTGCTCCCTCACTGTCACCGCGGAGAACGAGAGCGCGAGGAAGGAGGCAACGAGGAAAGTAGAGGTGAAGGAGAAGATGGTGTTCTCTCGCGCTGAGACCACACTGATGGGTTATTGTGAACCAATTATGTTCCATTCCCACTAAAGGAAGTCTCACATCTTATTCATACACTCAAACACACTCGCTTGTCTTCACACACACGCATCAGCAAAAGAAGTGCTCTTTCTCCTGGCGGCTCAGGCAGTGAGGGGCTTGAGTTTTATCTGCATGCAATTATTCCTGTGAGAAAAAGCACCTTTATACTGTCTGGCTGTTCTTTCACACTAACTCCACCCTGCTTCCTTTCTCAGCTCCACCAAGTTCCATTTGTTGAACTTTTATATTAACTTTTCAATGTTGCACCACTGAAAGACACCCATCCTCCATTTAGATACGGGACACTGAATAGGGATGGGAATCGCAGAGTTACTCCTGATATGGTACGATTCATGATACATTGCCTGCGATAACGATGATATCACAATAATCGATAACCGATGTATTGTAATACAGTCATCTAATGATACTCCTAACAAATCAAAATGCAGGAAAGATTGGTCTTTTCTCTCCATTGTGGGGTCAGTTTCACAGATTTTACACTTGGATGAAACAATGTACAGGAACTGCAGTCTTAGCTGGTGGTTTCTGTACATTCATGGTCATGTGTGCCATTTTTTTCCAATGTGTCACACATATGAATAAAACAAAAAGTCGATATTTGGCACCAGCATATCAATTATCACATCTCAAGAGGAAGCATCGTGATAGATTGGGTTAGGGTTTGACCATTTATACCAAAAAAATTCAAATCATTTGTTTCGAATTTCAACTGATGAGGCACCAGACGTCTCGCACAACACACTGTGTGAGACAGGACTTGAGGTGCCAAAGTTTTCAGAAAGTCTCTTGCGCAGCCGTCAACAAAGTTTTCTAGCCTTCATGTTTGCTTCCTGGTTAGATGTACCATAGACTTCTCATTGCACTCTTCCCGTGCACTGATTCACTGAGCTGAACAGCCAATCGGAGGGATTTCTCTCACAGTAGTAGTTCCATAGATTCAGCAGGCTCAGTTAGTCAAAAGGACGTCATTTGGTGTCGGCCTGGTGTGTCAGGCCCCTTAAACTGAGCTCAAAGAGTACGCTGATTTAAAAGTTGCTGAGACATCCTCTTAAAAATGTTCTCGGCTTGAATAAGTCGAGACGAGATATTTCCAGTTCAATTTATTGGAGTTTAATAGGCTAAAATATTTGATTGATTTAAAAGTTCAGCACTTGGCTGTCAACTCCACAGACAGAAAAAAGGAAACGACTTCTTTTACAGACCCACCATTTGTCTACTGGCTCAGTCATACAGGAAGTGTAATTGTAGCAGAGGCAGGGATGCTTATCTCTTCATCCAGCAGCAACTTCAGTGGCCCACAATGCAAAGCAGTGAAAACCCAGCATTAATGCTGTGTACACTTTCTGCAAAAGCTGAAACGCTCAGGCAGACAAAGGCAGCTTTCTGCAGTACAAAGTGTACGACTAAATAATTTGCAGCAGCGACAATATTCAAATAAGGCTGTTATTATTGGGTTGAGCACCTTTTCTAAAGTGCTTTACACAAATAGGAAATAACATTCAAAATAGATTACAAACGGTGCAGTTTGTTTAAGAAACCTATTCTTTAAAGAGCCTCTCCAGGCATGTTTTAAAACACAAAATCTGCTGCCTCATGGAAAATGAAAAATATATGGAAAAGTAGTAGTAGTAGATTAAAAGTGAGTGCAGAGAAACTCTATTGCACAATATAGACGGTGACTGAGGAAAACTTGTTCTCGTGTTACTTCCTGGTTTCACGTATTGTATAATTACAGCAGTTCAGTCATTTGCATAGACCTGTTTGTTGCTATGGCAGCAGAATGATCATCAGAGGCGGGGTTAGAGGTGCAGGGGCGTGTCTTATTGATTGACCCGTTCCACTTATTAATCATGAACGGTCCAGAAAGTTCACCTCCTCCTCCTCCTCCACCTCACTGAGCCTGTGTTGAATCAAAGAGGTCTCATTCTTTCCCTCATTTTTTATTCATTTCACAACCAGTAACTAAAAGCAGGTGACAACTGTTTTACTGCGAATGTCGCTGCTTTTTTTTTTCCTCCGCCCCGTGAGGCCTGTAACAAGGTAATTTACTCTTTGTGATGACAAGAATGTTTTAAGTATTTACCAAAGCCGCAGTCATTCATCGCTCTCGTATATGACAGCCTTCCCTCTCGGTTCATTGTTAATTAACTCACAGAAATGGTCCTTTATGTTATGATAATGCACAGCTCGTGCATAATTGATGGCTTCCAATGAGGCGTCTCATTCAACCCGGTCCCCCTGCTCGGCTGTGCAGTCATGTTAGACTGTGAGTTTAGAACATGTTACGCTCTCTGTACATTTCTCCGGCCACGTGTTCGATTTCTTCCTGGTTCAGTTGAAGGAGGCAGATGAGGACACGTGAGGTTCACTGTCTTTATCTTATCAGGTCTGTTTATTGGCTCTGCAGCGTTACTGTCAGGCTATTCCTTCATATTGTCTCTCGCTCGTCTCCGAACACATGATCAGCACGTGGCCGGGTTCAAACAAAGTAGCAGGAGCTGTTGTTGACAACATGCCCATTAATTTTTGTCAGGGTTGGACTGAAAATGCAACAATCCGGTTCAGCAAAGTTTTTTTTAATGATCTGTCATCCCTCACTTACTGCGCATCTCACGTTACCGGAGAATGTTCCTGAAGGTAGCGCAGAGACTCTCATCTGCTCTGTGCCAACTCAAACCTCACCGACTGTTGCACACTAATTTACTGTACACACAAACTCAGTGTCAACCCGAAGACTGTGAGCAACTTGGCTGATCGTTTAATTGCACTTCAGTTCGCATCATTGTAAGCGATAATGATAACAGCAACATAGTGTATACTGTGAATCTGTGATATTTCCTGAGACAGTTATCGTGCCGTAAAAATCTTATTAGCTCGCTTACATTTGCTGATTAGCACTAACCGCAATGGGCTTGTCAATTGGTTCTGAAGGTGTTTAGTTGTTGACAAAAATATCACACAGTGTTCACCCAATGATGGCGCTGTATGGAAAGTGAGGTGTTACAACCTGGATCAGAGGTTGCAACAAAAAGGGAGATGACACAAAGGCAAACATCTTAAAGGATATTTTTGTTCTATCAAATTAGAACAAATCTAAAGCTAATCTAAATTAACACCACCAAATGAAAACACTGGTTGGGAGCACGAGAGACTCAGAGAACTAGGAAGATCTCCAGCCTTCTTAAAGCAGCTTCAGCAATCAGATCAAGTTACTTCAGGTGCGTTTCATTCACCTGACACTCCTTCCACTCTGCCTTAATACAGAGCAGGAAAAAACACAAGGAGTCACCATCAGAGTGGGAGGGATCTTCACAAAGGGGATAACCAGAGTGATTGCAACTCATCCTGAGGGGAACATGACTGTCTGTAGTAAATCACTGCAATCCATCCAGTGGTTGTTGAGACATTTCAGTCAAAAGCACGAATGTCATATTCATGATGACGCTGTAGGAACAGTCAAAGGATACCAGATGTCTGAACAGTTCATCCTCTGGGGACAGTTAATGTCTCTGCAGAACGTCATGGCTATCCATCCAGTGGTAGTCAGGATATTCCAGGATGGACCAAAGTGGTGGACCGACCAGCTCTCATGACAAAAACACTAAATAATCTAAAGTCTTGCTCACGAGCCATCCTCTGTCGAAGTACACTATGATAGGTACACATAGTTCGTAAGCATAGACATGCTCATCTATAACTATATAGTCTCTGTATTTACTTCACATCAGACCAAATAATAGGCATAAATGAGCTTACAGGCTGATAGGTCCATAGATCACTCTGGTGAGGTCGATCAAGATTAGCCTTTTTCATTGTAGACGATGAAGTTCACAGCAGAAACAAGACCATAAACAGAAATGAAGAGCTGCTGAGGACTAGCTGTGCGTGTGTGCAGTGATCCCCCTCAATTTTTGATCTTCAAACGTGGCCTTACAGTATTTGATACTCCCTGAATTCTTCTCGAAGAAAATTGCCTGTTTTATTACATTGAGTGTCAGCCTGGACTCAAAACAGATGTTGCGCCGTAAAGTCATTTTAAAGTGGCCTTGAGCTATTATCACAAAAAAACCTGATGCAATAATTTTTCTTTCATTTCTTTTTTATGGTCTCTTCTTTTCTTTTCCTTTTTTTCCCCACTTTCTTACAGTTTGCCTTCTGTGTGAGCTAAGTGAGTTATTATGTGGCTGCACATGCACTGTTGTGGACTTGTGGACAAGCGCGGCACAGACAGTGTCGCTTGTGAGCTCGGTTTCCTCTACCTTGGAAAGGATGAGTCATGCAAACGCCCGTTTCCTTTTTTGAATATGTAAATGCATGTTTGACGGCAGCGTAAAAGCAAGACACACCCCGGATAGCTGGATGAGTTTTAGTTTGTAGACCTGCCTGGCCTATTTCTGCCCTGAGCCAGACGCTCTCCCTCTGCTTTTTTTCGCCCCCTCTATCCCTCTCTGAAGTGTGAAGTTTGAAGCAGCAGGCTGTGTGCTATGATAGCGGTAATTGGTCTAAAGATGGAAAGTTCGCTCTCACTTTGTCGCTGAACTAAGAAGCAATTTGTTTTCAATGAGTGTTTTTTTTTCTTCTTCTTTTAGCGAGTCTAGTTAGGAACTATATAGCATCAAAGCACCATTTAAGACCCGAGAAAAGGGGGTTGGCCTGATGGACACAGTGGAGAGCTTGGCACTTTTTGTCCGAGTTGAAAAGCAGCGCTCTGTCTTGTACGAGTTCATTGTAGACGGAGCGGGGGTAGCCAAGAATGGCTCCCCTCTTCGGTACCCCCTCGTCTGTGGAAGGCGAGCTTTGGACTTGGAGTTTTTTATTAGCCTCTGTGGTCTGATTTGTTTAAGGGGAGGCAAAGTGCCAAGATGTGGCTTGGCTCCTATTTTTGCTCGAGTGTGAGTGCTGGATTTGTTTGGAGGGGACCGGGCAAAAGCAAAATAAAAAAAACTCCAGCAGAGTTACCCAAAGTACACACAAACACACTTACACACAATGTACTTTTATGCGCTCCGCACTGTGCCGTGGTGTACACTGGCACAGCACACACATTTCCCCTTATTCACAGCTTATTACAGAAGACAGACACACGGAGAGAGAAAAAAAATCCTGCCATTAAAAAAAGAAAAAGTAGAGACAGGAAGAAGACGGGGGTGAAGAGAGGGACAAGATTAAAGCTCACAAAGAAACAAGTGGACGTGCCTGAATTTCATTTGCCTGTCTGTCAGTCGCCTGAGGATGTTTCTTAAAGGCACAGATCCAGACATGAATGTTTTTATTATTATTTTATTTTTTTTAAAGGGTGCGTTTAAGTACCCTCAAGTAAATAACTCAATTTACCATGGACATGGTTGGTTTTTGATGGCCGGTTCAGTTTTAGGTCTGGTTTCCTTTTTGGCAAAATACCAACATTATCTCCGCTCAGACACCACCAGATCTCTTCTTGAACATTTCACCCCTTTGCCTTCCGTTTTATCAGCAAAAAGAACCAAACATGGAAATGTTAGCAGTGTAGTCTGACTGATACTTGGGGGTTTAATGAGGCTGATATCGATATATTTACTCCTAGTTAAAAAAACACAATCAAATAATTGTGGCCAAGATACACTTTGATCATATTTATTAGAACAAAGCAATAGTTGATACCAGCAGTTTTTATTTTGCTGTTGTTATATGGAAATTCTGATCCAATACTAATTTTTTAAATTACGGATCTGATTGATTGCCAACGCCAATAAATCTTGGTTTTGTTTAGATTAAAGATCAGACAGGAGAGTATACAAGCTGTAGCTGATTTGTGTTTTTGTAGTTTATTGTTGATATCAATCAACTTTTCATATCTCCTGTTGCTCATCTCATCTGCAGATGGCAGCAACAGGTAATGAACATTAATCAGGCTGCCAGTGAAAAGTGTTCAGTTTCTGTCCTCTCAGTCAACAAAAGGTGATTATGGCTCTAAAGTCAGTCTTGGAGTTTTTGTCAACTGCACATGCTGCAATTTCATCTTAATCAGATTTGATTTGGGATTTAACAGGATTTGGATTCAATAAGAGGATTTGACGCTGGATTCAGTTTGAATAAAATGTTATTGAGCACACACTCGGGGTATTTAGCCCCAATGGTGGGTTTGCAACCAAAAAGAGGCACCATAATTGGTTTTGGTTGCACTCTTGTGTGCCGGCTGGTGTTAGCAGAACCTTGATTACCACCTTCTGATGAAGCTGGTCAACTGGTCAACATTGGTATTGTCTAAAAGGCTGCACATTCTTTTCTTCACCGATGTTGGTTTTTCTCTGAGTGTTGGTTTATCTTTTGAGAAGCTTTCCAGTTGTGTTTTCTCGTCATCTGGCGTTGCGGTGCCACGGTTGCCAAGAACACATTCCTGGTAAGACGACTTTGTAACATGAACGCCACATTTCACTTCGCCTCGCAATCACATAAAAATAACTTTTTTCAGAGCTTTAAAATCCTTCAACTCTTTGTGTGAGTTTACCAAACACCTGAAAGGATTCTTGCAGACTTGGCATTAGCTTTGATCACAGGTCCCTTTTGGATGAGGATTTTTTTCGGGGGGGGGTTGGTTTTCCCTGGTCCATTTAAGATGGGGTCCAACATTTTAGAACCGTGAAGAACACTATCACAAGCTCCTTTTATCTGCATTGGAAAGACGGAATCAGCCATAGTCGCAGTGAGTCTGTTGAGAACAAAATGGGATTTAGCTCAGAGTTTACGGCCTCAGATGCTGGAATATGTTAGCGGGAAAATGTCGTTCCTTTTTCTCTCTCACACACAGGGATATTCACACATCATTCCACATGTAGCTCTCGGTTTTCTTCCTGGTTCAGCTGGAGGTGACCGAAGGAGGACATGTGTCTGTGTGTGTTTGTGTAGTTTTACCATCTTTATCTTATCAGTTTTCTCGGCTGTGTCCAACTTTACACTCATCACAGGCACATAAGCTGAGAAAGTGGCCCTTCCTTTGTGTTTTGTTTCTGTTTCTCAGCACGTTGTTGCGTTCAGATTTTACAACACAATACAACAGCCCCGTGAATCGAACAGCGCTGCTCGTATATGTTGTGCTTCAGCACAAGGACGGCTGCCAGCAGAGGAGGAACGATCAGTGTAGACCACCGTCCATAGGTGGACTTGCAAAGAGGGAAACTGGAGCATAAAGGTTTTTCTTTTACTGTTATTTATTTGATCAAATTATAATTGATTGTTAAACCACTAATGAGATCATCAGACCCAGTCACACAGTGTTCACTTTCAAGTCGTAGTTTGTAGATTTGCTAAACAAATATCTCAGTAAGACCCTCTCAGTCAGCATGTGAAGCAGTTTTACTGTTTGACATCTATTCTAACAATATTTGACAGTTCACCGCATGGTATGGCATTGTTGTTGGCTGATTTGCTGACATATTAGGGTAAGGCAAGTTTATTTTTGAAGCAGGAGCCAAACACAAGGGTAAGTTGAGGGTGCTGCATGAGTAGGGTTGGGCGATGACTACCGAATTGGCATGTGGCATGTGTCCACAGTGAAACTTCCCGATGGACGATCACTCCCACACCTCTGCCTGGGGAACGTTTCTGTGCTGGGTCTGATTTGGTCTTCACACCACATGTCTGTAGCTTTATAGTTCGCTATACAGAGGAAGCTAAGCTAAGAAAATGCAAATAACATTGTGCATGATTGAGGAAAAGTTGCCCGCAGAAAAAGAAACGCAGCTGCTATCAGTGTGTCCAAGCATCTCAGTAGCAACCTAAGTGAGCTGGCTTAATGAGAAGACAATTAGCATGGCGTGGAGAGAGCACCAATAACTCACACGTGTGTTACAGCCACTCTGAGAGGACACACAGCTGTTCTCGCTCTAGTGTGGAGCCTTTTTAAATCACGTTGGGACAATGGTACAGGGCTCAGAAGTCAGCGACTGTCGGCCATTGATGATGGACAATCACTGTCATCAGCCACCGGTCCAACCCTTGTACAGAGGAATTGAAACACAAGACAAAGTTAAAACAGCACACTTGAAAAGGGAACATTCATGAAGATAAATCTGTGTAAGAATAAATAAGATAAAAAAGAATAGAAAGAAATACATAATTTAGGGTGATAATAATATGATGGTGATAATAAGGCCTTGGGTTTTAAAAACATTTAGTTAAATTAAGCACCTGCCGGATTTAAAACCTTCAGTGGTCAGGGAATCCTTAAAACCATTAAAGTTGAACTCCAATTAGCCGCTCTAATAAAAGGTCTGCCAATCACCAATTATCAATTAAGCAGCTTAGGGAGGAAGAGGGCTCAGTAAAAATTGATTCATCAGACGTTGAGTTCTGCAATTTCACGTATGGTGGAAAGAGGAAGAAATCTCAAACTGACCGCTGAGTTGAAACGATCTCCTCTGACGTGTAAAATGCAGAATCGTCACTGAAAAATAACGAAGTGCTGATGAGCCGCTCAGGTTCACGAGGATGACGTCCTTTTTATTAACATCAGCAGTAAAACCTGAACCCTGGCAGCATCCGTTTTAACCGTGCCGCTTTAACAAGACCAGTACGCTGTTGTGTAAAATATTTATTGTGTTGCTCAAGTGCGGCGATGAAACACAACCGGCTCAGACGTTTGTTCAGTAAACGGTTTAGTGCCCGTTTAGCCAGCTGACGAGGAACAGCCAAAGAGCACAACAAGGTAAACGGACGACATGTTGAGAGGGCTGCGGAAAGGCCTCCGTGTGCGACCTCAAGCTTAACATTTCTCCTCAGACTCTGCATCTTAACGCTCATTCACACCGTTTTTGTGTTCAAGGCTTTACACCACATGCAGCTAACTAGCATTTTATTGACTCTGGTTTTCATGGCTGTGTCAAAATGAGCACAAAGAGCTGTAATGATCAATGTACTGAAGGCCAGGAAGAACTACTTTTTATTCTCAACTCAAAAAAAAAAAAAAAATGGAGTCTGAGCTGAGCTATAAATTCTTCCCACTTAAGCAGCCGCTCTCCGGCTTTATTTTTCTCCCCTCACAATTAATAGGAAACACGTCGGTTGAAGGAGGGTCTTTGTTGGTGTGTGTGAGAGTCCATACATCACCTAAACTAGAGCACCCGATACCCTCCCTCCTCCTCTTCTTCCTCCTTCCTCCTAACACACACACACACACACACACACGCACACACACACGCACACACACACACACACACACACACACCGACACCGACAGCCTCCATCTGCTCCTAATCATGGGTGCAGCCAGCGGTCAGGTCGCTGTCTGAACACAAACACACACACACACACACACACACACACACACACACACACAGACACACACACACAAATACATACACAACGTAGGCACGCCAGGCATGAGGTCAGTCATACAAAACCACACACGCACACACAGTGGAGGCGTGTCCGGAACTATTTGGTTGTAAACGTGTGCTCCGACACAGCGCTCTCACACGTCCTCCTCCTCTTAAAAATGAAAGTCTGCCTACATTATTACACACACGCACACACATATACGCACACACGGAGGCACAGTGACAGATGAACATGAGACATCTTGGCAGCGTGCTTCACTGATGACAGGGTGCGATCTCCATGGTTACGCACTCTTTACCCCCACGAGATACTCTCTCATGATTCTTCAGACTGAACACTTGAGCTAGTACAACAACATCAACAGCACACACATACACACACACACACACACACACACACACACACACACACACACACACATTGTTTCTTATCTGGATCTAAATGGACACAAATTAGCCCATTATGTGCTTTTGGGATTAGAGCTCCGATTTAGCCCTAATAGTCTGTTTTCGTCCACAAAGCACGGGAGACATTTGCCAATAAAAAGCTTGACGTTTTTTAAACCCAGTTGTTTGGATCTGGCGCGCACGTTCAGTGTGGAAGCAAAAGAAAACGAGTCAGAGTGACTTGTTTGAATCCTAGATCACATGCTGTCGTCACTTTCAGGTTTCGACCGTTTGGCTTCCTGTAAAACTTGTGTCTCAACATCCCTTTTCATGTGTGTGTGTGTGTGTGTGTGTGTGCTCAGTTGGTTGTGGGAGCTGTCTGTGTATTGATGCAAATGCACAGGAGCCGCGGTGTGTTTGCTCTGTACACGCGTGCACCAGTAATGAAGACAAAAGCACATAGCGAGGCACGGCTCCCTCACAGTTCCTCCTGCTCATTAAGCCGTTAATGCAGCTTCCTGTGCATGTGTCTTCAGGCCGCTGATTAATAATGACGCTTGTTGTTCATTAATATCGCCCTAATGAATGTGCACTCTGGAACGTGGTCGTTAAACTTTTTTTTCTGTGTGTGTGTATGTTTCTTCTCTAGACTCCATTGACCAACCCCGATATTGGACTGCACCCCCAGAGTGCGGGGAGGGGGGATCTGATCGTCCATCATCTCGGCGCCGTCACAAGGTGGGCTCACATCCCATATGGTTGGCATGGTAACATCCTGCTGGGTTTAGGTTTGCCAGAGACAGTTTCTTGTTGTTGCCACATTCTTGCAACATCCTCCTGACCTGAACACAAAAAGAACTGTGGTGTGTTTGTGTGCGCGTGTGTGTCTGTGTGTGTGTGTGTGTTTGTTCTCTGAAGAAAATGCTTCACATGGAGGTGTTTTTGTGTTTGAGATTTAATAAAATCTAAACAAAACCAAAAAAAAAGAAAATTTAGAAGGTGGAATAGTTTTAAGAGGAGAGAGTGAGAACAAGAGGATAAAACAAAGAGGGTTGAGCGGATGATTTTCAGGCAGATGAGAAAATGAGTGGGAAGACAGCAGGGAGACGGGAGGAGAAATCAAATTATTCTTTGTGCTCTACCTGCCACAAAGGCTGAAACAGAGCATTAATCTTTTACCCTCGTGTGTGCAGGTGACAACAGCGCGCGCACACACACACACACACGCACACCCACACAAATGTACCCAGACTTCAGCAAACCGCACTCTCTCTCTCTCTTTCGTTCACGTGCAGCCTCACGCATGCTTTTGCAGACACGCTGCAATTGCAAATAGAGTAGGAGTGATTGTGTGTAGGTGGGGTTGGGGGTGATGATGGCGGGGAGGGAGGTGGAGTCCAGTTCCAGGCAGGGGAGAGATACTGGACGTGAACAGGAAGAAAACCAGACAGGATGAAGAAGAGGTGGAGCAGGTGGTTACCGGATTCTTGCTTAGATAAAGATTAAAAGTATAAATGGAAATGGAAAGTGACATCTGAGTTTTGAGACTTGTCCTAAGTTGGAAAGACTGTGTAAAAAAAATATGTGTTTAGTTTGATAAAGAGATGATGACACTTTGTAGAAATCTTTTGATACATTCAGTAGGTTGCGTTGGTTTACTTTTGGATTCTGGGTCAGTTTTGGGTGAATTTAGGATTTATTTGTACAGTGTTTTACCTACGGATCATACTGAATCTGCTTTAACTCCGATCCCAGCTTCTTCTCCATAGCAATAGCAGCTCGAGCTCATGGATATTGTTATATGTAGACGGTCCACTAGAGCTGAAACGTGTTGGTTCAAAGGTCAAGGTTCAAAGTGGAGTTTAACTGCCATGCTCTGCATATATAATAATCAGCACACAGGGGAACAAAGTTCTGTTCCCTCAGGTGTACGGTGCACACAGTGAGGAAAAAAAGCTATTTAGTAAAGATGACAAACAACAACAAAGTCAGTAAAGTGCTCATAAGAAGTATTAAGTTGTTTTAAAGTGCAATTATGACACGCCTACAACAGTAAAGTGTTCTTATGTACAAAAATAGACATAGAAACAAGGTGCAAAATTGAACTTTATATTATGTATTTGGTTGTGTTGTTATTTATCTTTGAATGACTTTGAATGCACTTGACCGAAGAAGCAACTGCAGTGTTGTCAGAGGCGATGACAGGAAAGATGTCTTGCGAACCGTTGACATATCATGGAAGGGAAGCACTGAAATGTGAATTTAGAGAAAATAGAGAAAAATACTCAGAAAATCTACTTGACTATATCAGACCAACTTCTGCAGAAGACTTGACAGAGATCACATTCAGCTGGCAAAACTAGGAACACATTTCTTCTTCCTTCCTTCTTCTCTGTTCTTTACAAACAAATATCTACTCAAATAAACCAAACTTCAATAAAGAAACCGTCAGAAGAGTGAATGTTGAATGAAAGTCGTTGCGATGTTGAAATGTTTTGCGACTATAAAATAAAAGTAATATACTGTGCTGATCAAAGACTTCCGGCAGCCATCTGAAAGTTTTAAGGTGAGCTGTTTTCTTGTATGTTATTAAATGCATGGGCTGACGTGAATCCTTCAACCAGTGATTAGTAACGTGTTACTCTCATTTGACCGTTTTTTTCAGTAATCTAACGCATTAATATTTCCAAACCAGTAATCAGATTAAAGTTACTTATTCAAGTCACTGTGCGCTACTATTATTTTTGTCATTTTACTTTGTAAAAATATATATTTTTGCTTTCTTCTTGCGTCTCGGGGAGTGACGTCACGGATGCGACAAGTCACGTTTTCAGCACGAGGACAACTCACGTGTAACACCTCGCAGCGACAAAAACAATAACAACAATGGAGGGAGGAGAGAGATGCGCATTTTCAACCTGGAAATACAGTCATTATTATGAGTTCGTGTCAGCTAAAGGTGAGAACATTATGGTTCGTCGAACACTCTGTGCTGGCAACAAAGTACTATCAAGCTTCAAAAACGTCAGATTTGAAGAAACATTTGGAGTCGCCAGTCAGCACAGTTAAGTTTACGGAGCAAGTCCCACCAGGTGGTGTTAAGCAGAGAGCTGCGAGCGAAGCCACGGCCTCGACTTCTGCAGGAGGTCCCCCACCACCCAAACAACAAAAGCTGGACTTCGGTGCAAAACAAGTAAGCTGTACATTGTTTACTTGGCGTCACTGTTAAAAATGTACCAATAAAGTGGGTATTGGCAAAACCAGTTGTCATTTTTATGTTGAGGCGGCGAGGGGTGTCGTCAGCAGCTGCTGAATGTAACTAATAAAGTAACTTTTAATCTAATTTAATTACTTTTAAAAACAAGTAATCAGTGAAGTAACTAAGTTACTTTTTAAAAGGAGTAATAAGTAATCAGATTACTTTTTTAAGGTGACTGTGGCGACACTGCCATCAACAGACTTTGGCCATGCAGATCCAGAGGTCTTGTTCTCATTATTGAGTGTCTCAACTGAACAAAATAGAAGTTGGACTTCAGTTTTTATCTGCCTTGGCGGGCTGCTGAAGTAGAGCCTACGTGTGGGAAACACTGTGCTTGTGTGAATTCTCCAAGCGAGGCAGCTGCAGATCTCGTCATGTCACCGGTCTGAGTTTACATGACCAGATCAGGGCCTCGTGCCTCTGTTTTGTCAACAGAGATTATGAGAAAGCAGCTCGCCGGCAGGTAGACGTCGCCAACCACGCCGACTCTGTTACCTTCCCTCCCCCCTGTCTCCCCTCGTCTCCCCTCTTATCTTCTGCTCAGTTTTGTCACCAAACAAGCAGAACCTCCTGCCCACACCGTCCCGGCTTCTCCTGGAAATAGACACCTGTCGAACAAATACACCGGAAGTTGGACGGCAGCAGGTTCTTCCACCTCTGCATTCAAGAGACGGTGGATGACCACACTTGGCTAAATCAATGTTTTACATAGAGAACCAACTTTTTTTTTTTTTCAAACTTTTCTGTGTTAACCTTCAAGCTCTCTTGAACACAAGAACACACAAGAGTTTCAATTTGACGCTAAATGATGCTGAAACATTAGTTGAATCTATCTGGGGACGGTGCTGAGACAGGAATAAACCTGCCTGTGTGCAGATGAAGCGCAGCACAGATTAAAGAGAGGTGCGCTTAGTATTTGTGTCTGCTAATTTTCCCGTACACTCGTCGTCTGGCCCCAGTAACTCTTTCCGACGTGTTCTTGTTTGTTGCATTGTTCTTTCCCCCTGGTGTGACTCACTCTGTCGTGGGAAGGCTGTCGTCTCTCCACTTTGTTTTCTGTCTGCCGAAACCTTTTTTTGTTTTTTTGTTTTGTGCTTTCAGTTGCTGCTGTTCATCCGTTTAAAATCTGCTCCCCCTCGAGTCCACGAGTTTAGCTCAACAGTGTCGTTTAAGCGCTGCTCATCTTATTGAAAACATTTGTATTGTGCACACAGAAAACAAACACATTTCTCCAAGAAAAAACACCATTCAGTGCAAAGTCTTACATCTGAAAGATGTCTAGAAGTGGGAATTGTGAGACTTTTATGTGACGTTAAGATGGATAACTCACAGCTGTCTGCAAAAACATTCTCCATCCTCGTGAAAAAACTCGAAAAAGAATAAATTCACTGTTCAAATTTAGACAGAAAAACAACCTGATTAATATCCATGAAATGAATAGTTAATATTGAAAGTTTAATCCCCAGACTCTACAAACTTTCTAAAGGTTATTGTTAGAAACAATCAAATCTCTCTGCAAACTTAATTTTCTTTTGCCGTGATAAGCCATTTTATGAATATTCCCCAAAAGTAACTGAAACAAACAAAAAAAAAATTTATCTGGGAGGCTGAAACACATGCAGTACGTCCCATTACACACAAAACAAACAATGAAGACAATTGTGCTGCTTATACAGTCACAATAACAACTGGAGCAGAACGCTTTCTCTGTTTTCAATTATCATCCGTCCCAACTGCATCGAGGAAAAAAGTGAATAATATCCAGTTAAATGCTTTACATCCAGACAACAAATATTAATCACAAGTCCAGGAATGTTATATATTCGGTGTCTAAACAGGGTGTTCTGCTGCAGTCCATTAAAAGACTGAAGTCAGTAATTCAGTTTCAGTATTATTCATGATGTACAAGATTAGCACGCTTTAAGTGATGATGAGACGCATATCAAGCATAAATCAGCTGAATGGAAATGGAAACTATAAAGCTGTTAACAGCCAGTTTGACAACACACACACAGTGTGAAGTAAAAATTGATCAAAAGGTAAATATTCACAACATTAGGGTGAAGCAACCAACTCTTTTTTCTTCATTCATGTTATCCGAGAGATAACATGAATGACCCTGGTCTAAATCCAAATTATTGCCAAATGGGCGCTTTTTCTTTTTTTGCTTTCACAACAAATCTGGCATCATCTTGTCATCAGCTCTCGTTACTCTCATCATGTGATAAATTAAATCTCACCCCCAGTTTCCCATCAGGTCCGTCATGGCCCCCACAACAAAGTCGGAAATATTAACAATAAACACACTTAAAACAAACGAGTGACTTAACGATTTAACTACGTAGCCTACTCAGCCACAGCAGAAGCACAAAAATCAAGGAGAAGTTGTGAAATAAACAGTCTCAGCAGCTCAACAACATCAGGCAGGCATGACGCTCCACTTCTGAAATGATCTCGCTGGGATTCAAAGTGGCATGAAGGATGGAACAAGGCCGGGTCCTACACACCAGGTTACAGAGACGTGCCCGCTGGAATCAAGGAGTAACACCAGTTACTCCTGCTTTTATTAAAGCAAAATAATGTAAACACATCCATGTGACATCAGGTGTGTTAATGTTGTCTTTCTCGGGCAAGACTCTTGAAGATGAAGATGACTCCTGTTTGTCTTAGTTTTGTCTAGTGCTGTCAGAGGTTTGAAGCACTGAATTTGCTCATTTTGGTTCATTGAAGAGCGACTTCTGTGCACTAGGCTTTGAGCATGTAGGTGTTTTTTTTTTGTTTTGTTTTGTTATCTAGATAATAATGACCAATTTCCCATTTGATCGAGCTGTACTGTGGGGGTTTGCCGCTCCTGAATGAATGTAGAGGAAACACTGCAAAGGATTGCAGGATTAGATATGATATTCCATGTATGCAAGAGGAAACCTTGGTCTGATTGTGAGGCCAGCAGGAAGGTCAGAGGGTCAACAAGAAGCATCCGGATTCATCCTCTGGGAGCCTTGAGTATCTCTAATATATCACTGTAGTGTTTGAGGTGCCTTGAAACGTGCTGTTGAGTAAAGTGATGTTTGGACAGCTAATCAGAATAAGATCTCATGTCTGTCAGTCTGTACTGTAACACGTGAGCTGAACTGGGGTTGGATTGCATGCTCTCCCGTTGACGAGGTGAACCATTTCCTCTGGTTTTGCCATGAAGTCATAAAGTCTGTGGTTCCTGTTGAGCAGTGCTCCCACTGGGATTCAGGCTCCAGGGTCACTGGCAGGCTGCTGTCCTGAAGCAGACCCAAAGCGCTGAGCTTCACCCCAGTGATGCCACGGCACTGCTGACCTGAGTGATCTCCGTTTCACACCCGTCTAATGACACAGAAAATATGTGGGTCAACTGTCAGCGCGAAGACGGTGAGCCCCTGAAATCACTCGGGTCAAGATCAGGGTTGAGAAGCAGTTCAAACTTGTTGTGAAAGTTCAGAGCTGCTTACCTGCGCGTGTGCTCGCACCTGCACTGTACGTGTCAGCAGAAGAAGAGAAGACCCACTGATGATGCTTCAGTCAGCTGGGAGCTAAATCCTCTGTCCTCTTCCTGTTTGTCCGAGCGAACGGCAGCTGCTGATTAAGTACCACTCTGATTAACAGCCTCCCAATTTTACCTCTGACCCTGATTAATGTCTTGACTCAACCTCGACTGCATGATTTAGTTTATAGACTTCAATGAACATGCAGCTGATCAAAAGCGAATCTAGAAACCATCTGGCCGGGAGAATATGTTTGTTTTATGTCTCAGTTTTCGCTGGTGACTCACGGATGATGCCTCTCTTGTCAAGTCAATTTCCAGTCTCATTTTTCCAACTCAATTGTAAATTATGTGTACATTTTCAAGGTGCATCATCAAAGTGTTTCTATTATGCAGTGTACCAGTCTATAATAGTAGATAAGATAATACTATAAGATGAGCATCTGTAAGGGTGGGGTTGGGCTAGAAGAGGCTCTTTTTATCCGATCACATCAGGGTAAAGCGTCATTGCTCTCAAATATGGGCTGAAAACCCAGTCGTCATATCAAAGAGCGGGACATGGAAACCCATTTCTTTACTTACCAGTTTTAGCTATGTATATATTATTTACAAAAAAACAAGTTTTGTTTTGCCTATTTATCATTCAGACTGGGGGAAGGAAAGAGGGGAAACTCAAAATATTGGAGGGGCAAAAATAAGCTTTCTCGTCTCCAACTCACACCTGGACAGTGGCTGCATGAAGTGAAATTGTCTGCTCTAATTCGAAACATTTATTAACCCAGGTGCAAAGAAATTGCCTTATTACCCTTTTTTTGCTCCATTTACTGCATCTCACTCTTTGTCCCTCAGATTGCCATCTTCGTGCCCATCTCTGCTCCTCCTGCTACCCTCCATACTGCCATCACCTTCTCCCATTTCCTTCTTTACGTGTCTCATTCCCACTGCCCCCTGCTGCTGTATTGTACCCACCGCAGCCTGCTGCCTCGCTGCCACCAGGCCCCACTGCCTGTGGCGTGTAATTGACTTTCTCCCTGCACTGGAAAAGCGGGCGGCCCGCGCCAGGCTGGAGGTGACCCATTTCCCTGGGGCATTCAGCAGCCTCCTAATCAACCATTCTCTGGGGCCGCCTCATTCACTCCGCAATTAGAGCAACTCCCGCTTTGAGAACTCCATCAATAGGCTGGCAGGCAGGCGGGCGGGCTCGATCGGCGGAGAGGCAAAGGCGGATTTTCGCTCAAACACTTTGCTTTGGCTCCTCGAGTTCTGAACCCTCCGACTTTGTGCCTCCGCCCTCTCTGCCTCTCTATCCTCCTGCACTCCTCGTCTCCCTCGTGGTAGGTTTCATCAGACAACAGCGAATGGGGGGTTTGTCTAACGATGAGCTGAAGACAGGGAGGCAGGTAGACAGGCACGCAGGGGAGGCAGACAGGAGGATAGGCAAGAAGGCACGCAGGTAGGCATGCAGACAAAGGCAACGAGACAGACCGACAGACAGTCAGGTGTGAGGTACTCAAGGGAGAGATTAAAAGAGAAATTTGAAAGAAACTCAAAGCGGGAGGGATTGAGCAAGAGGATCGGCGTGTCTTCAGAGCGCCTCTTGCTTTGAGAAGAAGATTTATGAGTATTCCCTGTTGTTGTCTTGCAGGGGAATTCGCTTGATTTCCACCTGGTCTTGAAGACGTGCATGAAAGCAGCCTTCGCAGTGATTCTGTGTCACTGACGAGGTGTGTTCGCCCGCTTGTTTCAGACGGTCATGATCTCGTTGCGAGCCAGGGGCACGCAACGGTAGATTAGAAAAACCGAAACGCAATGAGACATTTTCTTTTTTTCCACTGACTGCCCTGATCCCCCTAAAGAAGGAGCCTGGGATGATGATGATGATGATGATGATGATGATGATGATGATGATGGTGGTGGTGATTAAATAACAGGCCGGCGTCTCTCCCGCTGCCGTTGGCTTGATTTGCTATGCAGGAGAGGCAGCGCTCTGGTCAGAGGATAACCATGTAATCAATGGAATGAAAAAGCTGCTCTGGCTGTGAAGGTTAAGAGGGGTACCGGAGGCTTTCAGCCCACTCTGCGCGCCACACATGCATTCAAAACACACACCAGACCGTCTGAATGTTACATCTCCTCCTCCTCCTCTTTCTCTTCCTCTCTCACCTGTTCCCCTTCCCTCCTCTTCCTCTGCTCTCTCTCGGACATGCCTGTCTCTCTCTCTCTCTCTCTCTCTCTCTCTCTCTCTCTCTCTCTCTCTCTCTCTCTCTCTCTCTCTCTCTCTCTCTCTCTCTCTCTCTCTCTCGCTCTCTCTTGCAGCTCACTCCCTCCCACTGCCGCTGCCTCTCCTCGCTCTGATTTCCCCCTTCCTCTGTATATTTTCTGCCTCTGCATTTTCTCTGTTCTCTCCCACTACATTTGTGCTCGCTCACTCTCTCTCTCCCCCTCATTTCCTCTCTTCCCTCCCCTTCGCTGTGCTCTCTTTCCTCCCTCCCTCCTACCTTTCCCCAGTGTCAGCTGCTGTCACTGTGGCAAAGAAAGTGGCCAATCAGAGTCTGCTTCACAGCACCGGCTTCTCCCTCCCTCTCTCATGTCTTCCGTTCCTTCCCTCTATTCCCTTCTCTTCCTCCTCCTCCTCCTCCTTCTCCTCGCCTCCTTTTCGTCCCATCTGCCTCTCTTCCCCGCACAACCTTTATCAGCTCACTTCCTGGAGACGAAATATGATGCATTATGGGAGACAGACGGCTGTCTAACGGGGTTAGTTGTGCAGCGTGGCTTATCATCAGAGACACTGCTAATCCTGTGTGTGTGCGCGTGTGTGCGTGTGTGTGTGCGCCCCATATGAGCTGATGAACTTGTACATGCACAGGCCCACACACACAAACAAACAAACAAACACAACCTCACATGCTTACTCTCTTTCTCTGAGGAGGAAGAGGAGGAGGCAGACGAGACGAGACATGTTTATATTCGTCAGTATCTGCCAGGAGAATATAATTTGCATGATATAAGCATATTTTACCCTGCTGTGTACTGTTTTGCACTGTATCCTCTTTACAACCTGCCTCTGCATTGCTTATTTTTTGCTGAGTTCAAAAGGACGATTCCTCTGTATTCCTTTCCGTCACAATTACCTTTATAATAAGAGCTAAAGGGCTAATGGGGACTATATAATCCAGTCTCTGCCTCTATTAAATGCCTTATTTACACCTGTGCGTGCGCTCCTTCCCCCTCAGGTGCTGATATGTGTGCACGATGAGCGGACTGGGGGAGAACTCCATGGAGCCTCTGAGCTCAGAAAACCGGAAACGCAAGCTCTCCACTTGCGACACGCCTGGTCTGGGGTGAGTGTTGCTGATCGGCATGAGAGAAAGTGGGCTACTGGGTCAGTGGTTTTACCAGCCGTGTTGCTCCTTTGTGTGCCGCTGCAACGAGTGAGAGCCAACATGTGTGCAAAAAAGAAAAAAAAACATCAGAGGATTTTGTACCAAACTTTGGTAGAAAAAGCACTTTTTGGGCTGAATTTTATCATTCGTGAAATCTGCTTTTGTCTCGTTTCAGAGTGTAATTGAGTTAAAAACCTTCAGTCCAAACCACCATATTGATTAATAAGACAATTATTGTCACATCGTATTCTTCATTACTAAAGAATGGGGAAATAATAGACCTCTAGTCAATGTCCGAAAAATATGGCTAACAGAGGGATGAAACTTTTATGGGGTACAGCATTAATTCGTAAAGGACATAAGAATGCATAGTTAAGTACAAGTAAAACTACAGACTCCAGAAATACTAATAATATCGTCCAGTTTAGCCCTCCGCCAACTTGAATTTAATGGTGCAGCTCTCCCAGACTTTTTTGATGTTATGTAATGGCTCAAATACTGATAATTAAAGAAGTCAGTTTATAGCTGTTTTTTCCACAATATGAGCTCATAGGGGGGAAAAGAGTCATATCAGAGGTCAGTGTGCATCATGTGATGCTGTAATTACACAGTCGGGCCACTCTGTCACATTGGCTTCAAAACCTGCACTGTTCCTGGGTGCTTGATGTAACCCCCCGCCAAAACCACAACTTCTTACCGAGCAAGCTAAATCCCCTTGCCTACCATTTTAATGCCAAGCCAACTGGCTGACGGCTACAGCTAACTTAAATATAACGAGCAAGCTTGATATTTAAACTTATAAATTTAAAGAGTGCTATCGATCTTCTCATCTGGTTCAAGTTTCACTAGATCTTTTTTTTTTTCAGTTACCGAACAAACTCTTAAAAGCTCAAAGGCCCAAACGATCTACTTTCCACCTACCTTGCAGCCACAGTGCATTATTTTCAAATCTATAAAGCTGCACTGACACTCTGAGAGAAGTAGTTTTGCAACATAGCTTAGCTTTAACATTTTGCACATCGCCCTCTGTAGTTGTGACAGGAAGCGACGGGAGCAGGAGAGCAAGTACATCGAGGAGCTAGCCGAGCTGATCTCCGCCAACCTCAGCGACATCGACAGCTTCAACGTCAAACCAGACAAGTGCGCCATCCTCAAGGAGACGGTGCGCCAGATCCGCCAGATCAAAGAGCAGGGTGAGTGGACTCTGTGACTGCTGAGGGCTGCAGCCAGGCTCGGCCGGGCCGGACCACCACAGGTCAGATGGACTTTTGAGGAAAATGTGGAGGAAAGGCGAGAGAGTGCAAGAGAGAGAGAGAAAGAAAGAAAGAGAGAGAGAGAGAGAGAGAGAGGAGGGAAGAGACAGCTCGGGGTTATTGAGCG
This sequence comes from Acanthopagrus latus, assembly GCF_904848185.1. NCBI lineage: Eukaryota > Metazoa > Chordata > Actinopteri > Spariformes > Sparidae > Acanthopagrus > Acanthopagrus latus. Next base: position 10,490,651 of record NC_051045.1, read on the forward strand.
TGTACACACACGCACACACACACACACACACACACACACACACACACACATGCACGTGCCTCCTCAGAGCCCAGGTGCAAGGACGAATCAGTCATTCATCTCCCACAAATTTCACAGCCTCAACTGTTTATGTTTTGGAGGAAACATTGGCAATGCTTTGTGAACCTGTCACTCGTGTGTGTGTGTGTGTGTGTGTGTGTGTGTGTGTGTGTGTGTGTGTGTGTGTGTGTGTGTGTGTGTGTGTGTGTGTGTGTGTGTGTGTGTGTGTGTGTGTTACGGGCATGCACAGCTGTGCGCTGGCCTCGCCAGGGGCTGTTTAATTGGACGTTTGCAGGTAATCACATGCCCATCCATTCTGCTGAACTGCCAAATTATTAGTTCTGTTACAGCTGCTGTTGTCATACTTCCGTTTCCATTATGCAGCGGTCATTTCTTCAGCGCACAATTTAAAAAGTCGTAGGCTGAGACTTCATCATCAGTGCAGATTGGACATTTTCAAGCTCTTACATTCAGGACTGTGTCAGCGTGAATATTCTTCCACTCAAGGTGAATTTGTGGAGATCGGGGGGGGGTAGAGTCGGCTGTGAATTTGTGCTCTCGTGTCTCTTCTCGGCTCAGTCAGCGTCTGCCACCTCGACAGGAAGGGGAAGAGGCTACAGCTGGCCCTGACTGGCTGCTGACACGTTGCCATAGTTACAGGAAGTGAAGACAGAAATGACACAGGCGTTTAGACTCGTATCTCGCCTTCTACCTGTTCCTCTTCTCTTCTCACTTTCAGTTGCTCTTTCTGCCAGTCTTCATTCCTGCTCTTTTCTCCATCCGTCATCTCACTCGTATGTAACGTGCTCTGCTCTCGCATCTTCCTCCTTTCCCTGCTCTGCTTCTTCCCCCTTTCTCATCTGTAGTGCAGCACAATGAGTTGCAGCATCTTTAGGTTTGCTCCCAGCATCTTAAGATATTGAGTGAGCTGATGGAGTGCAGGCTCTCTCTTTTCTGTTTCGTGCACACTCCTTTCTCTTCCTCTTCTCTACCTAACTTCACAGTGCCTGGCTGAAGGCAGCAGTGGCTCTTTTTTTTTTCTTTGTGTGGGTATCTGTGCCCCTTGGGAGCTAATCAGATAGAATGATTCCTGTAGCCGAGCAGCCCCCGCCTCTCTCTCAGACCAAACCCCTGCATTAATACAACAACCCAAACGCCGGTAGCTCTCCGTCAGCATCGTCGCCGTCCACATCTCCGGTCCTTCTTGTCTCTCTCTCTTTATTTGTCTGTCTCTCATTCCCTCTCTCTCAGACTCAGCCCCTCCATTAATTCAGGTGCCTCAGCTCCTGCCCCTGCACCATTACAGCTTCCAGAGCCTCTCTAGCTCTCTCCCGCGCTCTCTCCCGCGCTCTCTCTCTCTCAGCCCCAGCCTACCAGACAGTCCCTCAGAGTCTGACACTGAATATAAAGCATGAGGACGGCTGCTACCTGCTCCACATGCACCCAGCCCTCTACTCCTCCTGACGGGCTCTTCAGAGAAACCTGCCTCCGTCCGTCTCCCTCCTCACCTGTAGTTTTAAATCCCCAAAAAAGAAAAGAAGAAAAAAAAAAAAAAGTGAAGCTTGAGAAACGCTGCCCCCTGCTGGTGCAGCTAGAGTAGTGACTGACTTGCTGTTTCCTCCAATTTCAGGTATCGTTGCTCTCACCTTGTGTTTCTCCTTTGCTCTTTTTTTTTTTTTTTTGGCTTCTTTGTAGGCAGCTGGGCTTGAAATTGTGATTTGTGGCTGTGTGTGTGTGGTTTTTTTTTGTAATTCCTCTCTTTCCTCTCCTGCAGGAAAAGCTTCCTCCAACGACGACGACGTCCAGAAGTCAGACGTGTCCTCGACAGGTCAGGGGGTCATCGACAAGGACCACCTGGGGCCGCTCCTGCTGCAGGTGGGTCCAGCGCTCGACCCCGGCTGATCGCACAATGTTTGTACAAGGTTTGATTGGCAGACTTGGCCGGTGGTGACTTACTGTCGCTGTGCTCTCAGGCTCTGGACGGCTTCCTGTTTGTGGTGAACCGGGAGGGCAGCATCGTGTTCGTGTCGGACAACGTGACGCAGTACCTGCAGTACAAACAGGAGGAGCTCATAAACACCAGCGTGTACAATATTCTCCATGAGGACGACAAGGAGGAGTTCCACAAGAACCTGCCCAAAACCAACAGTGAGGATCACACACACACACACACACACACACACACACACACTCTTACACACATAAACACACTCACAGGGGAGCTCAGGAGCAAACCCTGCATGACATCTTCCACAGGGCCGAGGTACAAAACAAACTCTGAGGGGTTACAACAACGCAGGCTCCTCAGTTATTTATTCACGCTCTTCCGCTCTGAACTCTTTCTTTATAATGAGGAGCTCCTGGGAAGACTGTTCATGTGCATGAGAGCTTTCCAGAAAGACACACGCACACACACACACACCTGACAAAACACATGTGCACAGGAGCACCCACCCACTCGGCGCTAAGCAGGCAGAGCGTAGCGCAGCTGTCAGTCACACTCAGTGGTCCAGACAGTGTAAAACAGGCCGGAGCTCTATTCAGATCCCATGGCAGCCATCTGGAAACTACTTACTGCTGAATAATGCACCTCCACACTTCTCCACGCATGTGCACGTGACGTCTTATTGTATATATTTCCATGCATATGTGTCAGTAATTTGATTGCATTTTTGTTGAAGGTGCTGCTTGTGTGTGTGTGTGTGTGTGTGTGTGTGTGTGTGTGTGGCACCCTGTGTATGTGTTCATGGAGCGCACTATTTATAAAGCTGATTAATTATGGATATGTGTGCTCGACTGAACCTGCTACTTGATTAACTCCACAGTAACGTTCCTAAGCAGAGACGGCTCCGACATGTCACCGACGTGTTCTCTCACTTATTCCTCACCCTCCTCCCGGCACGCTCCTTTCATTCATTCACTCTTTTTATCTTTTAAAAGTCATCTTAATCCACTTTTCTTCCGAGCGTCCCCCGTGCCCCTCTCGACTCACTCCTCCTCAGCCTCATTCAAACTTAATATGGCTGCCTGCTAAGATGAATATTGTGGTTGTCTGTTTCTCAACCGGCTTCCTCGCCGCTCTCCCGCCCCTCATTGTGTCTCAGTCCGCCGCCCGGCCCCTTCATTATCTTTTGGACCCATGAATGAAATGCGCTCCCGCTGCACATTCCTGTGGGATGACTGCTGACCATGCCAGCTACAGTTAAATACACACCGGAGCACCAAAGGCCCACATGCATGAACAAAAAACAGACGTGATGCAGAAAACATGAAGTGAGCTCTGTGTGTTTCTCGACTCCTCTGTCTCGCCTCGATGTTGGTCTAATTGTGTCTGAGGGGAGACGCCGGCGACTGCGCTGTTTTCTCTATCGAGGAAAGAAACGCAGGGCCTTGTTAAATCACCACTACCATCCGACCCCCCCCCCCGGCATGTCTCGCTCTCCTGGGTCCTCTCCTATACCCTCGCTTCACCTGCCAGACTGAAAAACCTCCAGCAAACTCTAGGCCCTGATAAGGCTTCAGACAGACCTTGGAGGACAGTTGGATGTCTCTCTGAAGTTTGCCTCCCCCTTCCTCTCTCTACCTCCCTCTCCCATGTGAAGGTGACCCCCGTCTAAATGAGTGTGTGTGTGTGTGTGTGTGTGTGTGTGTGTGTGTGTGTGTGTGTGTGTGTGTGTGTGTGTGTGTGTGTGTGTGTGTGTGTGTGTGTGTGTGTGTGTGTGTGTGTGTGTGTGTGTGCGCTGTGATGAGGAGTCAGGGCCTAAATGAGGATAGATGGCTGAGTGTCCCTGGCCTCTGCCCGCTGCGGAGCAGACTGAGAGGGAGAGATATTGGAAATCGACACCTTGGCTACATTAATCCCATGGTCCATTTAGCCAGGGATCCGAACAGCAGGAGAGGCTTCTGCTTCTCAATTTAAGAGAGAAAATACATGTTGCAGTGTGGTTTGTTTGTTTTGTTTGCGTGCGTGGAGCCGCAGTAGGAAAAAGGGTGTGAGCTGTTGTGATACTTGATAACAGGAAATCCATTCATAGCTGTGTTTGGGTTTCAGTCCCTGGAGCTTCATGCTCATTCCGTTTTACTCCAGGGTGTAAATGTATTCTTGTTTGTGTGTTTTTGCTTTTTAGTAAATGGAGTGTCGTGGGGAAGCGAGGCAGCCCGACAGAAGAGTCACACGTTCACTTGCCGGATGCTGGTCAAGTTCGGCCACGCCCACGGCCCCATGGAGGAGGGGCCAGGAGGGCCACGCTATGAGACCATGCAGTGTTTTGCTCTCACACAGCCCAAGGCCATGATCGAGGAGGGGGAAGGTGCGCTGGCAATACTCTCATTTGAGTTCATGATAAGGGTCGCTATTTTAGGATGTTTAAAAATAACATTCATCTGTGTGCACTGGATAACTTTTAGAGTCCCCCTCTGCCCAAGAACATGTTTTACTTATTGTTCTTTCACTCTGATGCTTGAGAATGATGTGTGTGCAGACTTTGACAATGGAGGGCTGGTTAAGGGTGACTCTGTGCTCAACTTAAAGGGTGATACGTTAAAGTGTGTCTACAGGTCTCAGGAAGTGCTACTGCGTACGTGAAAAGAGTAGTATAGACTTTTGTGGCTCCAGAGGAAGCTGCATGTAATCTGATAAGTTGCCTCCACTGGTGCCACTCAGTGGCTGAACTGCATTGTGGGTACTGTAGACACCAGGTTTTGAAAACAGAAGTGTGTGGAATAAAAAAGGCGCTATCTGTTGATTTATTTTTGTTCATCAGTTATTTAAACCCACAATGCAATTTAACCAAGTGACATCACTGGGGAGGATTTATCAAGATTGCATGCAGCTTCCTCTGGAGCCGCAAAAGGCTTTCAAACATTTTTTTCCATATATGCAGTTGTCGTCCCCAAGACCTGTGAACAGCCTTAAGGTGCAAAATTGGTGGAGTTACCCTTTAAATCTGAGTTTAAAACTGAATGTTTTAATGAGATATTTGATCTTTTTATGAACAAACTGTGTCAGACGGTCTGAAGGGGATCTTTAAAAAGTTATAAAAACTTATCTAAAATAGAAAACTCTGTTTTAAAATCTGAATTTAAAGCAACTACTTTGCAGCTTAACAATTTCTTATTTGTTTCCCACTTTAGGGACTCATAATTAAAAGCCCTTTAGAATGTTCTCCCGATTTTCTCCCGAACAGAGGGGTAGAGATGCATTTTTCAGTCACTGACCAATCGAAATGCTGCTAACACTCCTCTCCTTTCACCTGCAGACCTTCAATCATGTATGATCTGTGTGGCCCGACGGGTGACAGCCATGGAAAGAACGGAGAGTTTCAACACACGGCATGAGCTCTCAGGTAAGGAGCCGCATAACCTTCCAAAAGGAAAATCTAAAAATAAAAGAAATGAACTCTGAGGAGAAAATGACTTTACACTAGTGGAATTATCTGTCTATCATTTCACTTGATGAGAAATCCTGAAGTAAGTAGGCTCTGTGCTCCAAGGTTTGAAATAAGTGGAAGAGTTGATTTTTAAATCAAATTACTCAAGATCAGACTTGCTACTGCCCAGTGACAAGGAAATTACACTGAGTATCAGCGTGTAATTCCTCATTCATGGTTTTTTCATTCTTAATTTTAGCACACTGAAGAAAATTATGACCAAGGAACGAGATAAAAATCACCAGTTTAAGTGGAAGATGACTTGATATATGATTATGCTGTTACTGGAAACAACTTGTTTTAGTAAAAGAAGACTGTATCTGGCTTGTTGTCCCATTAAATTAAGATTTCCTGACTAAATGTGGCACAAAAGACACATTTATGACCAATTTAACAATATACCTTTAACAACATACCATAAAATCAAAGATATGAACCAGTACGTTTCTTTTAAAACTTAAAATTTCAATGAAATCATGGCAAGCACAGAACTGTTTGCCCCCTAAATACAAACCCAAAAGCTCCAACGGACCATAACTCTGACTGATCCCTCTTTCGTTTTCTTGTTTCCTTCCCTCCACCCATCCCCCTTTCCGTCCTCCCCGGCAGGTAAACTGATCCAGATCGACCAGAATTCTCTGCGAGCATCGATGCGTCCTGGCTGGGAGGATTTGTTGAGGCGTTGCATTCAGATGTTCCTTCAGCACAGTGATGGGCAGCCGTGGTCGCACAAACGCCACTACCATGAGGGTGGGTCACACATGACCCCACACGCACACCTGGAATAGACTGCTAAAGTATTTTGAAATTAGTGGATATGTCTTTTTTAGTGCTGTTTACTCAGTTGTGTATTCTATCTTGTCTCTTACAAAGTAATTTTCATAGCTGTCAAAGGATAAATTCATTTAAATTCAGTCATTATCTACTCACCTGCATGCTGGTCGGTCCTCGGCCAGCATATTCCTAGCCTCCAGAAGCCTCAAATTGATTTGGAAATACTTTATTTAAACCCTTTTGAAGCCAAAATCTTCACTGTAGAGACAGAGCTAAAAGTGTTAGCACCCTGTCTGCTCAAGCTCGACCTCACGTCAAGGTTGTAAATAAAGTCTTTTCAAACCAAATTGGGATATTTGGCCTTCAGAAATGTTTTGTGGATTCAATTTCATCAAGATTCCCCCAAATCCACAATTGTCTTGGTCGGACCTCCATTCAGTAGAATCTTAATGAGACCTACTGATGAAATACACACATCTACACCTCATGCATTAGTGTATCAATATTGAGCTCATGAATACAAATGTCTGGAGCGCAACAACATTGATCCTCGGCGTAATCACAGAGCTGGTTTCACATAAAGACAGTGATTGATGACCTCTGTTATCAGATAAGTGTTTCAGGGTGTTAATTTGTCATTTAATCTGTCTGCGCAGCCTTTCTGCAGGGTCATGCTGAGACACCCTTGTACCGCTTCTCCCTGTCCGACGGCACTCCAGTCACGGCGCAGACCAAGAGCAAACTCTACCGACACCCCATGAGCAACGAGCCGCAAGGCTTCATCTCCACTCACCTATTACAGAGGTCAGAAACTGAGAATGCACACGTAATGCTCCATTCAAACAGAGCAAAAGGATGTGTCATTTACTGTATTGACTAAGAAGAGCACTTCCAGCATATCTATGCAAGGCAGCGGAGGCATTCAATAGCTGAAGTAGCAGCTGAAGTAGCTTTTATCCACTGACATCCTATGAACAGTGAGAAGACTATTTTAGTTGCATTTATACTGAGCACCTACAGTCTGAAAGCTCTTTCAAGGTTTTTGCATTTTTTTCAAACCATGCTTTTGTCCCTCTCCTTCCATACAGAGAACCAAATGGATACCGCTCAAATCAAGGTGGAGGCATGATGCCCAACACGATGAGACAACAGGGCATGGGAGGCCCTAACCCAAATGCCCAGATGAACATGAACACCGGTGGGGGGATGGGGATGGGGGGCATGGGCAGCATGAACAGGAGCTTTGGGATGAACGAGCAAGGCCACATGGGTCACATGGGCCCAATGGGAGGTGGCTCTATGTACGGAGGGAGCGGCGGAGGAGGAAGTGGAGGTGGAGGCATGGGCAACCGCATGATGCAGATGAATCAGATGGGGCAGATGAATCAGGTGGGGCACATGAACCAGATGAATCAGATAGGTCCCATGAATCACCCGGGACAAGGCATGCAGCAGCATCCACAGCAGCCCCCGTTTCAGAGCAGTGGAGGGTTTGGGCTGAGCGGCATGAACAGCCCGTCGGGAAGTCCCAGAATGGGCGGCCCCCAGCAGGGACTCCTGATGTCGCCTCGGAACCGAGGGAGCCCAAAGATGGGCAACAACCAGTTCTCACCTGGAGGTAAGTCGATCTTCACTGGTACTTAACTTGGAGTTTTGTAGAAAGGTCCTTGTTTAACATGATTAATCTGAGTTATGTTTTCCCCTCTAGGCATCCATTCTCCCATGAGTGGCATTGTCAGTGGTGGAGGAAGTGGCGGGAGCACCACCACCTTCTCCAGCAGCTCACTCAACGCCCTGCAAGCGATCAGTGAAGGAGTCGGGAGCTCCCTCCCCTCAACCCTGACTTCTCCCACGCCGGCCCTTAAACCAGACAGCTCTCCCAGCATCCACTCCTCCTCGTCCTCCTCTCAACCCAATCAGCCGGCCAAACCAGGCCAAGATGGCTCCAAAAGCCCAGTGGGAGGTTTAGGGCCTGGGCCCAGCGACCATCACCACCCCATGCACCATCACCACCATCATCAGCATCCTCAGACTGAGAGCTCTGTTGACCGACCAGACAGCCAGGCAGCTACAGCGACAAAGGAATCTGGAGAGGGAGGCAATGAGGCGGGAGTGGCAAGCTCTGAGCCCCCCCGCAGGGTACCAGACAGTAAGGGGCATAAGAAGCTGCTGCAGTTGCTGACCTCCCCAACTGAGGAGCTGGGAATAGGTGGCAGTGGGCCAACAGGGCCCCCTGTACCACCGCCTCCGACCAGCAGCAGCACTCCTGCAGGCTCAGACAGTAAGGACCCCACTGGAGGCATGACTAGCCCCTCGTCTACTGGGGTCTCCTCCTCTTCTTCAGCCAGTGCCAACACAGGCCAGGCGACTGGGCCAGGAGGCGTGTCAACATCACAATCGTCAGCGCACTATACAGGCTCACTGCAAGAAAAGCATAAGATCCTTCACAAGCTTCTTCAAAACGGCAACACCCCAGATGAAGTAGCCAAGATCACAGCAGAAGCTACGGGGAAGGTGTCGCTGGGCGGCCAGGAGGGCAGTGAGGCTGGAACAGGTGGATCAGGGACTGGGACGGGGCCTGGGTTGACTGAGCCCAAGCAGGAGCAACATAGCCCCAAGAAGGAGAAGACCCACGCCCTCCTCCACTACCTCCTCAACAAGGATGATTCCAAAGAGCCGGCAGATGTCAAGCCTAAACTTGAAGAGCTAGACGGGAAGGGAGCCCCGGGGGCCGCTGGCGGCCCTGCTCGGGGTGGCCCTGGATCTGGACCCGGCCCTGCACCAGAACATTCTGAGAGCAAGATCAAGTCAGAGCCACCTGATGATGTAAGGTTGCTTCTTTGTTCAGACGTATATATTTCTTTGTCTGATAATATTTGATCTGGATGATTGTGATTCACCACTGACATAATAACTTTTCACCAATATTTATTGTCTAGTTGCACAACCTAGAGTCCATACTTGGGGACTTGAGGGGTTCAAGCTCTGACTTTTACCCGGATCAGGCTGGAGGTGGGGGGGCTAACGACACAGGAAACAAACCCCAGGGTTGCATTGACGACGGTCTGCAGGGTAAGTGCTTCAAGAGCCAAATAAAGAAGAAGAAGTGACAGTTATATGCAGAGCAGGGAATAGGACATTAGACTGTACATGACTATATTAATGTGAAATGCCAGTAAAGTACATCTGGCATCATCGTATGTTATTTGTCATCGTTTTGTTTTGTGTAAACAGCTGCAAATACAAGCCTCACAAAGCAATGTTTTTCTTTTAAGGAATTACACTATTTAAGTTACAGTCAATGCAGCAAAGCTTTATATTAACAGTTGTTTGAAATTGTGTTTCCACATCAAAGAGGTATTAAATACTATGAGAAAAGAAGTGTTTTATACATTCTTACTTTCTGACTACTTATTAGTATTTTCAAAATGCTGGAGGGTACTGAGGTTTTATTTTTTTCTATATTGTCCCTTTTTTTGAGGAAAACAGAAGTTTGTGATGAAGTGGTTTATACTTTTTGTGTACAGGGAGTCCAGGAATGGGTCCGGGGCCTCGAGGGCCCTTCCAGAGGGCCATGTCCATAGATGGGAAGCCCCCAGGTGGGCCCGGAGGAGCAGGCAGACGCCCCATGCTCATCAAGCAGGAGAACATGATGGGCAGCCCAGACAGCTACCCAGGAAACATGGGTATGTGTTCATGAGGATCTCTCATTTGTTAGCCAGTTTAGGTCCCTGACTTTACAGACACAAATGTAAGATGGTGAATGTCGACACTGCTCACCTTACTGACACACCGTCTGTTTCTGTATTACCAGGACCAATGAATAGGGGTATGGTTCCCCAGAGGTCTCCCATGGGGGGGTCAGGGGACTGGGGAATGCCCCGCTCCAGTGCCAGCCCAGTGGGCTCAGCAGGGCACCCCTCTATGATGCGCACAGGCATGGAGTACAACAGTAGTAAGGGCATGATGTCTGGACCGATGGTCAGCCGCTCCAACAGCGTTCCAGGCAGCAGGTCTATGTTGCAGCAACAGCTCATGGAAATGGGTAAGTCTCAGCCAAGTGCTTCCTGTTAACCAATGACTGCCCAGACACTCTTAATGTGTATAAACATATTGTTATTGTCTTGTTGTGGTTTAGGAGGCTCTGCTGACATGGGCATGGGAATGAGCCCCTTCAGCCAGCAGGGCCAGGCCAACCAGTCTCCCTCCTGGCCGGACTCCATGATGAGCATGGAGGGTAACAGGTTAGTGCATTAGTCCTTATTGTCTGTGTTACTTCCTGATTACCTGCAGTGAGCTCAGGAGACAGTTTATTCTAAATGTGATGGTGTTCATGTGTCTGTTTCTCTTAGACGCCAGTTCGGCAACACCTTAGATGACCTCCTGGTGCCTCCCACCACTACTGAGGGTCAGAGCGATGAGCGGGCACTCCTGGACCAGCTAGACTCTCTGCTGAATAACACGGACGGCATCGCTCTGGAGGAGATCGATCGAGCACTCGGCATCCCAGACCTGGTCAGCCAGGTGGGTGATCACAGAAACTATAAGACGGTGGATTAACAACACCCTCTGTGCTCTTCTAGCTCCCTTTAGCAGTGAAGTAAAAGGAGAACTGATCGATCTGTATATCATGACTCATAAGTGAGCCGTACGTTCATCTTTGCATTACATATTGCAGTCATGATTCAACGTGTTCAGACTGTTCTTTTACCAAAGGGAGATAGATGAGCCTAGAGGGATCTGTCTCTGCTGCTTAGAAAAAGACAATTACAGAACCAACCATTTGGAAATGAATCAATCAGAGGACAAGTTTAAAAAACTTTTTTTTGTCCCCTCCAGACCCAGGGAGCTGAGCAGCCGATGGAGCCCTTTCCAGGCCAGGACCCATCCATGGTGCTGGACCAGAAGCCTCTCTATGGACAGGGATATCCCGGACCCCCCACCATGCCTATGCAGTCTGGCTATGGAGGGAATCCCATGCAGGGACAGGCCCAGCAGGGAGGGTTTGGACCCATGCTCTCTCAGATGGGCCAAGGTGGCAGCTTCCCCGGTATGGGTGGGATGGGCGGCATGGGACACCCGCGGGCCAACATGATCAGACCCAGGATGATGACCGCCAACAAGCCCATGAGGCTCCAGCTGCAGCAGAGGCTGCAGGGACAGCAGGTATAACAACAGGAAGTTCACAGATCCAGCAGTTTACATGAAAACATTCAGCCTGTGTTCGAGTGCAGAACATTCACACTGGAAGAATTACAAATACAGGTGCTATTATAAATGCAGATATGTGGATTAGAATTTAGCAGATGGCCTCACATTTGGGATAAAGCGAAAAATATATCAGGGGTATATCTTGTTTGGTTGGAGTAAACCAGTACCTGATGACCTGAGGGGTTTGGATTCTTCATTACATACAAGTAAACAAGATATATTTAGGCCCTAGACCGTCTCGTGCCTTATAGGCAAGAAATCAGAATTCAAGATCCATCTTCTGACAAACAGGAAGCCGGTGCACTGATTTAAGGTGTAATGTGCTCGACCTTCTTGATATTGGCGAGGACTTTCTGGACGATCTGTAGCTGTCTCATTTATTTTTCACTAAGACCTGTGAACACACCATCGCAGAGGTCAGAGTAACATTTGCTCCTCCATCTTTATGTTAAATGTTGTTTTTCCTTCCTCAGTTCATGAATCAGACGCGGCAGGGCATGGGGATGAAGATGGAGAACCCGGGAGGCAACCCTGGCATGAGGCCCGGCATGCAGCCTAGCATGGGAGGACAGGTAGATAACAGACAGCAACTCTTACAGATGAAGCATTGAAACACTGATTTTGCAATATGAGACTCAATGTCAGAAACAAGTTTGCACACATCCACACATTCTCCGGTTGTGTTTTAGCCTCTATCAGGATACTTTTTATCTTTATTTAATTTATTAGGTCATTAAGTCTTTCTAGTGGACCTGCACTGCACCAAAATCAATGCTTTAACAACTTTGAACATGTATAACTGCAGACTTCATGCTGAAATCAAGTTGTTAATGGATTGCCAACAAACTGCTGTATCACAAAAAACACCAACCAAAGAGATTTTCCCAGAAAGCCGATCATATAATTTCGTCTAATTATTCTACAAAGAATTTATAAAACATTAATAATAGTAATAACTCATAAATCCTTTATATATGCTGAATTCCTAATATGGAACTCAACCTTTCAGCGGACCTTATTGTTGATTTCAGTCTCGTCTTGTCGTGTTCAGTAGCCAATTTATGTCCTGATTGTCATGCAGAGCCGTCACCACAGATCCTGTCGCAGGTTCATCACCTGCTGTGCCTTTTAAGGAACCTATTCTGTAGTCATCCTTCACGTCCCAAGAGATTATAAATCAAGAAATCTGAAGGTTTCAGGAGCTGCCATAGTTCTGTTGAAATCTTTATTTGATTTCCTGTTATTTACTATCTTTCTTATCCTTTAATAGAAAGTATATAGTCAGGAGGCAGATACTGTTGGAGCTGGAGAAATGATGGTCGCAGCACGAAGTATGTTTAAAGGAATACAGTGACTACTTCCTGTAGTCTGCCTTCATCTCCAGACTCAGACGATGCTGATGGCTGGCATGTTCTCTGCTGACTTTGATTTAATACTTAAATACTTGTGTTCAGTTGCATTTAAAATAATATTACAGATTTTTGTCCATTTTCATCCTCACATTTTAACATTACATGCGGTACATTTTTTAACACAAATATTTAATTCAAGCTGTAAATGTATTAAATCTCTCTGATTGTTTCCTTTGTGCAGCCGGGCTTCATCAACGCTCAGATGATGGCTCAGCGCAGCAGAGAGATGGTCACCATGCAGATGAGGAGGCAGCGCATGATGATGCTGATGCAGCAGCAACAGCAGCAGCAGGCAGCAGCAGCCGCTGCTGCAGCAGCAGGAGGCTTCAGTCCTCCTCCAAACGTCACAGCTCCCGGTGGCATGGACAACCCCATGGGGGGGCCAAGCATGGGCCAGCCGGGCCCCCAGCAGTTTGGCTATGGTGGGAACTACGGTGAGTCTTCTGAGCCCAGTGCCCTGCAGATAACTGCTGCGCCCTGGTGGTGAGTTTGTGCACTGCAGTGTTCTGGTGTCTTATTTGCCATGTAAAAAGAGAAGCTTAGCATATTTATCGAACAGAAAACAACATTTGTTGAAAGGGAGTCCATATAGATTTCTAGTTAGACACAATAAGATGTGTACCATGATAATAATAGAGGGAGAGAGGGCTCGGCTCGGTTCATAGTTCAGTACAACAAAAAAGCAATAGTATGTATCCATTATGTCTTTCCTATGATGGGAGGAGTGAGCTGAGGCTTTATGATTTGTCTCCCCAGGGATGGGCCAGCAGGGAGACCCCTCATTTGGCCCATCAGGCGGTAGTCCTCCCAACGCCATGATGCCCAGCCGCCTGGGACCTCAAAACCCCATGATGCAACAGCACCCGCAGGGCGGTCCCATGTACCAGGGCGCTGAAATGAAAGGCTGGTCGCAGGGAGGCATGGGACGCAACAGGTATGACATCAAACACAATTACAGCAGGTACCACAACACTGTGCTGCCAGGAGAAACTTTGGCTAAGTTCTTGTTTTCTTCAATCCTTCCTTCCTGTGGCTTCCTTCACCAGTTCGTACCCTCAGCAGCAGTTCGGGCAGCAGGGACCACCGGGGCAGCAGCAGTTTGGGCAACAGGGAAACCCAGGCCAGTACGGGGGCATGATGATGAATGGGGGCATGCCAGCCGGTGGAGGAGGAGGTCACATGGGTCAGATGGGAGGGCAGATGGGTATGAACCCAATGGTCATGGGACGCATTCCTATGGGTCCTGATCAGGTATGTGAAGTGTGTAAATCCCTAAAGGACAGGTTCACAATTATTCAGGTTTAGCTTAAAACTAGCATGGCCCTATGTACCCAAAAAGGTTATAGCTTGCTGTCAAAATTTTTCCCCTTTGTTCAAATGCACAGCTTTGTGTTAATCACCCTCTGAATGTCACACAATCTCCCACAATGTAAGTTCTTTGTTGCCTAAAACATGGCTGGTAAAACACGCTTACAAATGTCGAAACACAGTCTTGAACTGCAGTCACTGGCTACCCCACCATCCCCTCCACCTCCTCATATGGAAGTCGGTCACAAACATGTACTGCAGATGTGCTTTCACACATACTCTGCTCATGTTATTCACTTCATTGCCACCAGACTCCTCCAGAGTTCCCAGTTTACTGCCACCTCAATGGCTTCATTTGTGTTATTGTTTGACTATTAACACATTAGTTCGGATGTGAACCAGCCCTTTAACTTCAGCTGTGCAGGACAAGGACTGAAAATGTTTCCTGCATGGCTTAAATTGAGATTTGTTTGTGTCTAATATGAATAAGAGAAGCAGTTACAACAACCAATAACCATTTCAGTGTACATACTGACCCTATTGCTTTAACTGAGAATCTATCTTGTCTAAATCAAGCTAGACAGACTGAGATTTGGTAAATTGTGCACTTCGTCACTATGTTTTCCTCTTTTCCTCCTCTCGATCTAGAAATACTGCTGAGCGTCAGGACGGAAGCTTTTGTCTCACTGTGATCTCCATCCAGAGACAGGACATGGCTGCAGCACTGGAGTGTGTGGAGGATGAAGCGGTGTGTGTGTGGGTGTGTGAGTGTTTTTGTCAGTGTGTGTAGTGCTGCACTCCCACCAGACGGGGGAGTGAACTTGCTGCCAGTAACATTAGTCTGGCTACATGGAGGAGAAACAGTCAGACTGTCACACGAGAATCAGAAACACTGTGACACATTTACACTCATTTACAATCTGGAGACGGTTCGGACAGATGTGCGATCCCTCCCGTAATTTTACTATCCCTCTCTCTCTTTACGAGTGGTGTGTGTGCGCCTCGGTGAGCACACACCCACTCGCTGGACCAAACAGTGAAGGTGGACGGACCCTTGACATCTCCTCCTTCGTCGAATGTACCATGAAGCTGTGTTCAGATGTAAAAATGTGGGGATTCCTCTCTCGTTTCTGAACTCCGAACTGGGATCTTTTTTCTCTCCTCCTCTGGCCTCTCCGCTGCTCCTGAAGGATCTCTGCGACGCTGAAGCAAAAACACAGTTCTCGATTGACGAGCCATCAGATTGTGACACTCACATGAATGTCATTAAGCAGTAGCACATTTGTTTCGTCGTCCAGGAAGTACGACTGAAGTACTCGTTGGCTGATTGCACTTTAAGGAAAGGCCAACATCAAAAAGGATTGTGGCAATATAGAGGCCTTTACCCAAGAATTAATGAATAGCAGCAGACATTTACTGTTTTATTTTTGTGTGTGTGTTCTCCGACTTTTTTCCTCTCCGAGCAACTGAGGGCTGTTGATTGGAAATGGGTGACCTCGGTGGTCTTTGTTCTCGAGTGGGAACCAGTAGAAAGGCTGTAAGCACAGGTTTTATCCAACACTCTTCTACAGTGAACCAATTTATTACCACAGAGGAAAATGAAACCATTTTGGACTTCTATTAATGATCAGAACTCCACTTATATTTATACAATTTCCAGATCGTTTTATCATTCCAGAGGTAATTTTTAGATTCCAAGTGTTGCAGATATTTTGGTTACATCGTGCCAATTCACAGTGTTAACGACGAGTGCAGAGATGAAATTGATTGCCAATTATAAGATTATGTCTATATGAGCTCACGCTGTGCAAGAAAAGTGAAGCATATGTTCAGATTTCCAGTGTGCAGAATTTTTCGAGCAATAATCCTTCCTCCTGGTTTTCCTCTGAGGACAAAGCTGGAGTATGTTTTACTCAAAGCGACGGCACTGCAGTATTAGACCTGATGTCTTGTTTGGAGCTTTCTTTTTTTTTCTTTTTTTTTCTCCTTTTGTCTGTGAATATGAATTGTAAATAGGCTTCAAATGTACGATATATAAATATATATATGCTTTTGTAGGTCACATACTGTTTTTGCACAGATTGTAAGGCTTGATATTTAAAAGTGTAATTTTCTTAATCCGTCATAGGTCAGCTTTTATTTTCAGTACTTTAACCATCGGTTGGAGAGGAAGGGCCTCCTTTTTTCTAAAGCAGTACGTGTAGATTTTTTTTCTTTTCTTTCTCTCGGAAAGCCCTGTGTGGTGCTGGTCTTAGCTAAAGAGGTGCTAGTGTGTAATTCTTTTTTTTAAATAAATTATTTTTCTTTTGACGATAAAAAGAAAACACAAAATCTAAAAAAAAAAAATTTAAAAAAGAGTTGACACATGATTGTGTTAGCCTTCTAGGGGCCCAGATGTCTTATGAGTACGTGGGGTTGATATTTTTCCGAAGCGAACCTCATGCTTCCACGTGTGACTCTTTTCCGTTTCACTCCTGAGAATTTCTGTGGATTTTCTTGTGCAGGAAAGTCAGTCCCGCTGTATAACTGTCCATCAGTTTGTTCGGTTTGTCCTCATGGGAGCAACACAATAAACAGTTTAAGCCCCTAAGTACTTGTCAGTCTTCTGGCAGGTGGCTTTTTTTTTCTTTTTCTTTTTTTGCATTTAAGTTTGCCTTTATTTTGTTTCCTGTGAAGCTTTTGTTAAGAAATCTACCTTGGGGCACACGCTCAATCCAAAGATTTTTGTTTGTCATTCTGCAGTGCGTAGAAACAGTTCCTGACGTAGATCGTGCGAGTACTCATGTGTGCTTTTACTGTTGCACATAACCTATAATATACATTGAACTAAATATGTTTAATTGCATATATTATATCCCCATCCGTATGACATAGAGTAGCCATGAGTCTGGTTCTGCTGAGGTGGTTTGACTCCTTCTTTCGTTTGTGATTGTTTCTTCCTTTCTATAGAACTTAACGGCCAGTTGAATTGTGGTGCTGCAAACGGTTATTTCACACGAGAATGTCGAGTTTTTCCAAGCTGGGGAAGGAGGTTTCATGATTGATGTCATTATGTCTCAGAATAATAGCTTGGAGTTGTTGGGTTTTTGTTTTGTTCTAACCCCAGTCTCAATGAAGAATATGTAAGTTTAATCTACAAATGTTGAAAAAAAAAAAAAAAGTCTGTTTTTGCTTTAAAGGAAAGAAACTCCTCTCTGGCGCATCGTCGGCGCTAAAGAATAGATAAAACACATCTGGGAAACATAACGTCATTATTACAGGTTGTAAAATACTCTTGCATTTCTTTTTCTTACCTTGTTTCTTGATGTTAATATCGATGTAAATACAAATTTATATTTAAACATTAAAATGTCTCTGTTGTTCTTTTTGTGGATCACTTTGAGCACGTGACTTGACAATCCTGGGGCCACAGCTCAGTCCGTCAGCCAGCAGCAGGAAAACGGTGCCCACTTGTGTTGTAGAGAGAACTGAATGTGTGTTTTATTGCAGAAACAAGAATCACAAATGCCACACACACCTCCAAGTGTCTGCCAGTCTGCAGACACTGGGAGGTGTGTGTGTTTGTGATTTATTTATTTATGGTTTAGGTTGTGCCCAAATCTCATGAGAAGACACCAAACATACAAATGCAGTGGCCAAACATGTTGATGTCTTTCACACATTATAACGCTTATTAAATATAGTCATAATGTGTTATAAGGTACACATACACTGTATTATCATAATTATAAACATTCAGGAATATTCCTAATGCAATATAGCAATAATCATAACTCATGAAGACATCAGTGTCTATATTGCATCACCATTGTATGTACTTCATAACAATAATCACACACTATAAAGCATTTTATGATACACATTGGGTTCCATTCATATTTGGTTTGTTTTGCACATTTCAGTGTATGGTTTCAATAAGCCATCGCACAAGACACTCAGTTCACTCATTTGCCACCTGTGGACTTCATGCTCAAAACAGATGGGGGCAGCATATCACTCAAGTAACGCTAACTGTAGCTGCACTGGGCGCACAGGAAGTGTTAGAGTTTAATTAACTAACACAGGCTGGGGCTAGCTGGTTAGCACGCTCACTTCAGTAGATGTTTCTGCAACACAGTACACAGACGTCATTAAATGTAACAACTGTTTTTTCTTCTCATTCTTTAAATAATTGTAGTTATTTAGTTGTTCAAAGACATCCTTACATATTAAGACTATTCATGAACGCTTATAACTGTGATAATAAGGTGCCGTAGGTGCATTATAGCCACGTTCATTATTGGTTATAATTCATTACATACCGAGGCTTCATTGAAAGTGTCACCAATGTTTTATTTCATTACAAACTGAGCTGTCTTTTTGTTATTCTGCAAAATCTGCCACCAATAATGTTGTCCTCCTGAGCACGACTTCAGGTTTTCTTTTTATCATCCAGCCAAAAGAAATCAGCATCAATGGAGGACATTCATTAAAAAAGTGCATCCCTTACGTCCTCATACACAGGACAACAAAACAAAAAAATTAACCTTGCTCTCAATTTCGGCTCACTGTCTGTCCTCTGGAGTGGCATTATACCTGCTGGTCAGCCAGGCTGATGTTCCTGAATGTAACCGAGCACACTGGGATCTTTGTCGATTAAATTGTACTTCACATAAGCTTCGACACTGCAGCTATTCTTTATGAGACAATGAGCTTGTCATTTTATCAACAGACCGTTTGTCTGCTCACATGAGAAACATTCTGCTCCTAATCTCCTGAATATCACAAAGGAGTGTGTGTGTGTTTGTGTGTGTGTGTGTGTGTGTGTGTGTGGAGGCATAGACGTGTGGAGGGAATTGGGAGTGTGAAGGACATCTGTGTGGCGATTCCTCAGGAGTGAACGCGAAAAAAGGACGAGAGCTTCCTCTCAGACTGGCTGCAGTCGGCCGGTGACATTGTGGTTCAGTCTGCAGCCTCCCTTTCATCTGCTGTTTGTTTCCTGCCCCCACCCCCCACCCCCAACACCACCACCTCCACCTCCAGGAGCACTTTTGTCATTCATCATCCCACTTTCTTCCCTCCTCTTAATGACTTTGCGACCAATGAAAAGATCTCACACCTCCAGGCTGTCCCGACCCGCTGCTGTTACTGTACTCTCACCTACAGAGTCCTGTCCTCCCACTCAAAGCTTTAAATGACATTTCCTTTGTACACTTGAGTGTCGTTTGTAATAAAATTACAGTGTCTGTCAGTTAAAGCATTGGCTGCCAGGTTACCGCTGGCTGACTCACTCAACACTCCGACCTGCAGCTTTGCAGGTTGGAGGAACAGTCGGACACATTCAGAGCCAAAAACAAGAGGCGATTTCCTGTTTCACTTTGGGTTTTATGTAATCATTCTTTTGTGTTTTATATGCTTTATTGTTTGATGAGTAAGAATCAATAAGATTCACACCAGAGGCAACAACACAGCGGACTGCACTGACATTTTGCAGTCAGTCATGGTCCCCAGATGTTGAATCCTGCTTTTGTGATGTTTTTTCTGACTTTCTGTCTTGAGAGCGATTGTTTTTGTGGTTTTGAATGAAATTTCACAAAAACTAGCAGATGGCTAGGTTGATAATGATCATGAAATTTGGTTTGCATATTTATTTTCCCCTCAGGATGAGATGTAATGACTTTGATAATCCTCTGTCCTCTCCTTTAGTTTACAGGTGCCCAGAATTTTTCCCTTTAAGGGCCAAAACTGACACTTGATGGTGGGCCACACTTGTTGAATAAGATGTGTCCCTCTGTCCGCCACACTCAGATTATGAAACAAAACCAATGGGAATAAGAATGATTGTATATATCTAAAGGGCATTTTTATCTCACAACAAACAGTGAAAACACGATATATCTTCTAGGTTTTTTTATTCAGTTTATTTTTTTTTCCTTAAAAAAACATCTGGTAAGCCAACTTATTTAGAGCTGTCATCAGGTCAAGATTACAATTTGTCTAATTCTATGGTTTATAACTTTAGAACTAAGATGATCAGACATTATCAATTAGCTCAGAGAACTGCTGTGACTCTGACTGTCTTGTTTAGATAGTTGTAGCAGTAGTAGAGCCTGACCGGCCGATCACATATTGAATATCATATTGATATTTGAATGTTTTTACATCTGTAACATCTGTATCAGCATCAGACCCATGAATCCAGCGTCGTAGTAAACCCCCTCCCCAACAGTTTTCACACAATTAGCTGTCACACTTTCATTTTACACCAGACAGGTTAAAAGATTAAAGATTAGCGAAGAATTACGACACAGTCCGTTTTATAACAGCAAGAGTGCCCTGCCAGACCCAGGATCAGCGGGAAAGCCCTCTGATGGAGGATTTACTGTTCCATAAACAGCAGCTATGGGAGTCAGAACAAAAAATAAATAAAAACAAGATAAAGCTTTCATATGATCATAAATTAAAAATGAGACATCTGGCGTCTGATTGAATGCAGTGATCTTGGCACAGATAGTTCTCAAATTGAGTCCAAATGTCAGTTTGTTCTTTATTGACTCTCTCTCTCTCTCTCTCTCTCTCTCTCTCTCTCTCTCTCTCTCTCTCTCAGCTGTTTGGATGGATGCTTTCACAGCCTCCTCCTCCTCCTCCTCCTCCTCCATATCATCCACTTCAGACAGTTAATTCAGAAATAAATGCTTTATGTTTCTCCCATGGATCCTCATGCATCACACTTTGACACTCTTCTTTCTTAATGACATTCAGCGCCTCCTCTTCACTGCAGATATCAAACTGTTTGCTCTATTTTATTGCTATAAGGTTTTCGGGGTCGGGGGGGGGGGTTCTCGTGTGTGTGTGTGTGTGTGTGTGTGTGTGTGTGCGCGCAGCAGGAGATGGGTGGAGCGGGAGGCGGGACGCGCAGATGGAAAAGACGCACGGCTCGTCCATTGGACCAGACGCGCTGTGGGCGCATTCAAGACGCGCCTACCGAAGCCTAAAGACTTTTTTTTTCCGGGACAGGAGACATGAGGTTCCCAGACACCTGTCAGGAGGACTACACATCCAACAGCTGTATGTGAGCCCACAGGAGGAGGCTGCGTGTTTTTTTTTAAGCCATGGACGCGCTCTCGTCGTTATCATAGCCGCTCGGTTGATCAAGTTCATTCTCGCCTTTTTTTTTTCTTCGCGTTATCCTTCCTGTTTTGTTTTGGGGTTTTCTCCTGAGCCGCATGAGTTCTCCGCTGTTTCTGGGTCAGCTGGTCGGGGTCCCGTTAGAGATAATGCACCCCACCATGGAGAAAGACACGACCTACACCAAGATCTTTGTCGGCGGGCTGCCCTATCACACCAACGACGCCTCACTTCGGAAATATTTCGAGACTTTCGGGGACATCGACGAGGCGGTGGTGATCACAGACAAGCAGACGGGCAAATCCAGAGGATACGGCTTTGTGAGTTCATTCAAGTCGCTTGTTCTTTCGGGGGGAATAAATGAGCACGTGTAGAGTTTAAATTAAGGTTTAATCAGCTGCTCGGACTTTAATTGGCTTGTCACGTAGGTGAAAACACACTAGATCACATCTGTGGCCGCAGCTCATCAGTTTAAAGCCGTAAACTTTATCTTTGTGGTTAATAGTTTTTTTGTTTGTTTGGTTTTTTTGGTTGTTTTTTGGGGGGGGGTTGCTTGTACCTCCTGGTCATCTTCTGTAGGGTGTTTTCTTTTCCTTCAGGGCCTCTGGAGGCTGCACACATACACACACACACACACACACTGCCACTTTGTTCCAGCAGCAGACATGCTCAGTGTGTCGGGTGGTGGCAGTCACATGCTTGAAGCATGAGTAGCAGATTATTTCTTATAAGTGTGTCATCAATTATCTCTGCAGCCCCGAAGTACGGCTGAGTAAACAGTATGTAAGAGCACATGGGGGGTTAGTACAAGGAGGGGTTACACTTGAGTTGGCTGGTAATGAGCTTCTGCATCTGTGGACAGATGTGTCGTCTTCTGCTGTGAGACAGAGAGAGAGAGAGTAAAGGGGGCAGAGACCTTGGTCACAGAGGTGTGACATGTCAGTTGGCTCTGCAAGATAAGGCTGCAGTACTTTCATTTAGACTTCCTCCCACACAGCCCTCCCCCGCCACTCTCTCTCTCTCTCTCTCTCTCTCTCTCTCTGTGCCAGCACGGTTGTTTGTATGAGTGACTGTGAGTTTGTGTGATGGATTCTGTTGGTGTGTTTTGGATCGAGATGAAGCAGTTCAACTCAGCTCTGCCTCTGCACAGCCAGCGAGGCCGGTCAGCTGAGGCAACCTGTGTGTGTGTGTGTGTGTGTGTGTGTGTGTGTGTGTGTGTTTTGAGTTGTTTTCTCCACCGTGATCATTTCATCCCTGACCCCCCATCATCAACACTCTTCACGGATAAGTCCCCCCCCCCCCAAAAAAAACCCATTAAAGTCAGTTTTATGTTCATACCCGTCATGGTCCACAAAACATTTCTGGAGCGTCACGGCAAAACATTCTACTTAACACCTGAAGTAAACGGGGACTCCTGAAAGAAGGACATGATATGGCTCCATACAACTCGTCCAGCGTGGTCCAAGACTCCGGAAGCCGAGGGTGAAAACTAAGATTTTATGTCATGGTAATGTTCATCGAGTGGTGAGACTGAAAATGTGCAGTGCTGCCCTGTTTAATTAACACCTATTTACAGCAAAGACGACATGAAGCCTCATTCAAATCCCTTGGCTCGCCATTTTCTCTTGCTGTAAACCAGAAGTTCTGCCAAATGGACGAGTTGTTGGGAAAAAAATCCAAATCTGGTGTAATCCAAACTGCAAGAACCCAATTTGATTTTGAAAAGCTGTTATTTACACCCTTGACTTGCGGTGGGGCTCGGACCCACCTGTGGGCCATTCAGTCAGGTGCATGCTAATGCCTTTAGCCTGTTAGCTACAGTGAAGATTTTGGCATAAAAAGGTTGTAAGTTAATGTCTTTTCAAATAAATTTGGGATATCAAGGCTTCCATTGACATGGATTACCCTTGAGCTGTGTGGGGCCATTTAGTTGTAGTTGGTTTTTTTTATGATTTAAAACAAGTTCCCATCCACTTCAGTTGTTTAGGAGAATGTGGACTACGAACTTTCACCTGAGTTTCCACTGGCATTAGTGTGAACTTTCCTTTTCGGATGAACAGTTCCTTTAATTCCCCGCGGCAGCTTCTTGAACCTCAGCGATCTCAAACCATCCGCTGCCTCTGTTTGCACAAGAGTCAGAAGTCTGATGCTGCGAAACGAAAGCAAGCGTGGCAGTTTTGCTTTCAGTGTCCCATTTCTTGAAGATGGACTTGTAGTTTTCCTCATATACTGAGTGTAGCTGCTCCGTGTGTGTGTGTCGTAACCTTCGCCACCCCTTCTGCTATCTGCCCACTCTTCAACTCACTCCCTCAAGGTAGATTCCTGCATCTCATCCTTTCAGCCCAGTCTGAAAAAAAAACTACCTCCTACACTAGAAGCCTTAAACCATGATGATTTCTGCCTTCATGAAGTGGAGTCAGTGTCTCCTCACGCATTTAGAAAAAAAAAATGATTGAATCATTCAAGGACAGGCAAGGGCAGCAGCTTCCTCAGGGCCGCCCTGCGCTGTCTGTTGCTTCATCAGTGCACTCACGTTGAGATCACTCCAATCCAGACTGAGCAGAGAAGCTTTCACATGCAGTCATGTACAGTAGATTAATCAGAGTGATGTTAATGAGAGCGATGCTGTGATTCTATCAACAGGTGACCATGGTGGACAGGGGGGCAGCAGAGCGGGCGTGCAAGGACGCAAACCCCATCATCGACGGCAGGAAGGCCAACGTGAACTTGGCGTACCTGGGAGCGAAGCCTCGCAGCACGCAGTCAAGTAAGTCTATTAGTTATTTGGATCTACAGCTTCATATCAGCATGTTGTTTCAGCTATGTTTCAACCGAATAACTGCAAACAATATGTTCATAATGTTCATTTAAAGATATAGTGAGTAAGAGTTCTGCCTTAAAATGTCTAAAAAAAACAAGACCTTTGTTTAGTTGTTTAGTTTAGTGTACGTTCATGAGTATTTCCTTCAATGATAGAATCCACACGTTTACCCAAGGTAACAGTGCATTTAATTTGGTATCCTCTCGTTACAAATTCACACAGTGTGGGAATGAGACTAAACGTAACGTGAGTAAAACTGAGACATTAACTCGTCCTTGAACATTTGTACCCGAGTCATGTCAGATAGATGTTGTGTTCCCCTCAAAGCCGGTTTGATCACAGGATCATTTGTGTTAAGTGGTGTTATCATTCCCATGAGCAAAAAATGTTCCCCAAATAGCCAGATTACTTTACTGTTTGTCAGCTTTGAGATTGCAAGCAACATCGCAAAGCATCAGTGTGTATCTGTGTGATTGCATTCACTCAACTCAGCACTCACCAGAGAGATCGGTTCTCTCTCTTCTCACAAAGATTTCTGACACAACATCGACACTCGATAACCGGGGTCACATCTGCGGATCGCTGCTGCAGTCAGGTTTATAAACAGGAGTGAAGAAAATCCGCTTTTCGGTCCCAAAAGTTTAACAGAAATCTCTGTATCCTCCTGTCGGCAAACAGCTCCAGAAAAGTGGAGAATCCAAGGTGCCTCCAGGTGTTTATTCCTCCAGGTCTGACTTTCTCCTCCAGAGCTAGTCAGTTCTGAGCAGCTGAACAGCAGCCATGTCCTCTCACTCAGCAAATGTCCTTTTTCTTTGTTCTGATAGAGAGACCCCCAGCAGCAGAAGTTACATATCGTGCTGGTGATATTCTACTTTCTTCTTGTAAACAAATCTCATGAAAATACCAAAATAAACGCTGTTAATCTGTCTCTGGGTACTTGCTACTTACTTCCCTACAAGAGGCAGCAGAGATTTAATATTTAAAAACAGGTCACAAATAAATAGTTATCCTTTTGAAACAGGCAAAAAAAAAATCTGCTTAATCAGCTGGGATGTGTAGTATTTAGCAAATGTTACTGAGTCAGGAGTAAATAAGCGCATTTGTCTGGGGCTATTTTCAGCTGTGGGATTGGTGTGCCAGTGAGTATTTAAGGCATCATAATGGTTTATGTGGTATTTGAATAACTCCCCGTGTTCTTCGCTGTGTGAAGTAATTATCTCACATAGCAAGTTGCAGCTTGCATGTTACAGTCTGGTGAAACAGGCCCCAGACCGATGCTTTAATTCCAGACTTTTTCTAAAGCAATAAACAGTTTGATAAAGAACTGTAGTCCACCAGAGTAAACGCGAGTTGTTTAATATTTGTTTTGGCCTGAACTCAATAAACTCCTGTCCTTTTTCTTGTTGGGTGCCACTGTCCTCCAAACTGAGGTTTCATTGACGATGTATGAGGATTTTGAGAAGTTGTACTATTTCATGAGTGGGGATTTCAACCTCTGTCGCGTGTAACTCTGTTCTGAGGGGTGAGGAGGCACCTGAAAACAAGGTGTAAGGATAAGAATAGGAAATGGGATTGAGCCAAAGATAATGTATGTTACTGTCAAATGGTAAAGCTTTACATGAACAAACTACTGTATGTCCTGTCGCAGATTAAACCCAGAAAACAACCAGAAAGGATGATATGAGTGTTAGCAAATGACAACGTTGATTAAAACGTAAAGGCAGCAGAGCCGTCATCAACTATTAACACCAATTATTTAAAAAAAACAAGTCTTAATTATCTTATTCCAGCTTTTGAAATGTGAATATTTTCGTCTTTCTTTACTCCTTAATGACACTAAACTGAATATATTTGGGTTGAGAACAAAACAAGACATTTGAGGAAGTCATCTTAGGCTCCGATTGACATTTTCACTATTATCTAAAATTACAGAGACCAGTGAACTAATCCACCGACTGAGAAAATGATCAATGCATGAATCAATAATGAAAAAAAGCTAGTTGCAGACCTTGTCTTTAGCAAGTTGACACAAATGGGAATCCACCGCTGCCTGGACCACATGAGATAAATCTAAAAAAACAATAAATACATGTACAGATCTGAGGTCAGCGGGGTTAAACATGTTAAACCACTGGTATGCTCCTTGAAGCCAACTGTCTCTGCTCATTCCCACCATGCATCCACTCATTGCGTACTTGAGTTAACGCACAGCTTTCATGCCGCTGGGCTTTTTCGGTGTTGCCCACCAGCACGCGCGCACACACACACACACACACACACACACACACACACACACACACACACACACACACACACACACACACACATGCATCACGCTCCCCCTCCGACGACTCGGTGCACACCAGACCCTGACAGCAGCTTTCCTCCCGCTGCTTCATTTAAAGCTCGCTGGCTGAAATACCATCGAGTGTAGGTGTGATTGACAAACAGCGGCGCCAACAACAACTGACTGTGTGTCTGACTGTATTCCACGGCCAGCGCTGCGACGCAACTCCCCAAGCATGCGGCTGATGGGAGATGGCAGCGCTTGGTATTTTGTTATTGTGTGTGAGAGAGTGCGGGGAGAATAAGGGAAAGAGGGGATGGGACTGTTAGGGAATAACTGTCCCTTCTTTGTCCTGGCGGAGAAAAGAAAATGTGCGTTCAGATGTAGGTTTGACACAAAAGAGAAGCGCTGTGGTGTGGTGAAAAAGGAGAAATAAGAGAGGAATGACTTGCAGGAGGAATGTTGAAACGAAGTCAGCGGAGGGTCAGAGAGGAGGAGGAGAAGTCTCTCCTTTCTTACTCAGCCTCAGCTGATTCCCTGTGAACTCCGAAGGCAGCGAGGTCACAGATGTTTGCGAGCGACCGAGTGTATCATTATTTGCGTGAGCGTGTCGAGCGTGTGTGTGCGCCGAGGGAATAACGGTCGGTCTCTGACACCCCCCTATACATGCTCACATCTGAGGCAAAAACAAGCAGAGTGAATAAAAAGGAGAGAGTCTGTCCCCGTCTGCCGAAATATCCCTCATCATGGCTTCCCTCTGTTTTTCTCTGTGACTGCAGGTCTCTCTGTTGGAGTTCAGCAGGTCCATCCCACGTGGGCTCAGAGGCAATACGGGTAAGATGGAGAAGAATCAATACCTTTATTTCCACCTCTCTCTCTCTCTCTCTCTCTCACCTGCTGCCTCCACCTCCTCAAAGCAATGCATCTCCCTCCTCCGTCCTTGACATTTCTGAGCACTCGGTTCAGCGCGACTCTGCGATGTGGAGCCATTACAGAGCAAAGAGCGGCGCTCTTCTCATGTCTATATCTGTGCATTGTGTTTTTGTGATTCGTCTCCTGTTTTCCCTCTTGGTCTCTCTCTGGTCCATTAAACACATGAGCAGCTCAATTCTGAATGTTTCGCTCATGCATGACTTGAGCTTTGCCGAGGCAACAAGCCATTTAGTCAAACTTCCCTGCGTCTCTTCTCTCTTCTCTCAAACACACTCACACAGCCATTACTCTTTTTTTTTTTTTTTTCCAGAAACATGCCATTCATATCTATTTAATATCTCTTGGGTG
Organism: Acanthopagrus latus; assembly: GCF_904848185.1. NCBI lineage: Eukaryota > Metazoa > Chordata > Actinopteri > Spariformes > Sparidae > Acanthopagrus > Acanthopagrus latus. Next base: position 10,518,320 of record NC_051045.1, read on the forward strand.
TATAAGGCTGCTGGATCCCAACCTGGGGCGCAGCAATCCTGCGAGGGGGCACGAGCTGAATTCATGGTTCAGGGTTAAGGGGATACAGATGTAGGTTGGTCCTACAGCAGCTACTGTAGCAGCTACAAGACCTGTGATTGGTCCGCTTTCCCCAGATGCTCGTGGCAGATGCTGATGTTGAGGAAGTTGAAGAATGACTCTCAGTTCTCTTCACAGCTGCAAACCTCCTGTTCACCACGACCACCACCATCATAAACAAAGTACATTAGTACAGTACAGTAAATGTACAGTAGTACATTTGTAGCCTGCTGTCTCCACACTGTAACCACTTGTGAATAAACACAAGTTGGTGCGACACAACCTGATCATTTGGGAAACAAGCTAGTGTAGCATTCAACATCCAAACAATGAACTGTAAATCAAAACCCGTGATGAGCGTGTCTCCAGCAGAACTCTTGTTAACAGCTTATATCAAATAAGGTAAAAGATGAGGAATAAAGATGCTTCTGTGGCTACTCTTTAGTTTCTTCTTGTGGGATATCGTCTAGTTTTGCCTCTCGAGGCTTAAGCAGTCTGAGGCAGAGCCCTGTTCATTCCTGTCAAAGCTGCTTAATGGCACACGAGGTTAAAAAAGTTTCACATGTTGTGTCTAAAATGGCCCCCGATCTTCCACAGAGCTTCCTGATTGGCTGTGCTAGACTTTCCAAATCTTAACGGACCAAATGGATCAAATTCTGATGGTTCGATGAGTCATTTCCTGGGGAAGCTATTAAAAAAGCTGCAATCAAATAACCAGAAAGTAAACGCAGATGTTGGCCAAAGCACTTCAACAAAGGAAATCAAGAAACTGTCCTGTGTCAAACATCCTTTTCACGATGTGAGCTTATGAGGAACTGTGTGAGAAATCATGTGATGCTGTAGATTCATGGTCTGGCTGCTGTGTAAAATTGGCTTAAAATGCTGGATGCTGGCGCTGATCGTGGAGGGCTGGATGTTAGACAGCATGCCGGTGCTCCAGGAGCAACAGAGGCGTGATAGTGGGCCCTTTTTACATACGTATCAGGCAGTGCTTAAAACGGCAATAACAATAATTTACCTCGCCTGTTCTGTAGCAGTTAATCTGCTCCGAGGATAAGGAGCTCCCAGACCTCATTATCTCCCCTATTTGCAGACATTTTCATTTGCCGTTCGACTCTGAGTTACCTGCTAACTGCCGCTAGCTGCTTTTGTAAATCCTGTGTTTGTGGGCCGCACACGTAACACGTGTCGTTGAAACCTCAGTCAGTTCTCAGTCAATAAAGTGTTTGTTTTTTTTAGCGTTAAACTTATAGTGAAAATGTTAGAAAATTATTTAATTCCCCTTTAATACATCTAATGGTGTTCAGTAGGGCTGCAACTAACAATGACAGCTCATTAATATACCTCAGCATCAACAATGACCCTCCATTCTGCCTTCTCGTGTGTAGAAGAGGTCAAAGAGCCCTAACGTGTCTTGACTTGACTTTGCTGGATAAATCAAAAACAGCCCCTTCTGTCTCGTTCTTTTATTCCAAAAGAGTCTCCCGTTTGATTTTCCAGAAAAAAACGGACGACATCAGTATCCGTATAAATTCCCTGAATCACCTTGTTCCACATGTAATGCAGCGCTGACTGTCACAGGAGCTGCTGGTCGTCTCTCAGGATCTTTTTTGGAAACTCGCTGTAATCCACATGTGACGGGAACTCGGCCTCCTCCGTCCCGTCTGCCAAGCGTCTCGCTGTGTGAACACAAAAAGGAAAACCTTAATGAGTCAGTTCCTGAGTGAAGCATGGAGGATGATTCATTCCCAGGGCCCTCACAGACAGTAGAGCAGCGAAACAAACACATTCATGTTGTGTAAGAACACTTGCTTCAGGTTGAGTCAGATATTCTGCGTACGGCAGTTGTTCAGGTGATCTTAGACGAGGGCGACCGGTATCACAGCTGACTGTACTGGGTGTGTGTGTGTGTGTGTGTGTGTGTGTGTGTGCGCTGTTGACTGCGTGGGCATTTTCTCAAAGTGAATTATCAGCTATTTGGGAAAAAAGGTTGCTTGTTTTCTTTTCTTGCTTGTCCAAAAAGACTGGACCTTGTGTATATTTCAGAGGTTTTTCTAGATGCAGTGTTTAGGAACAGACGTCTTCCGCTTTGACTCTCTGCAGGCTGACAAGTTCTGGTCCTGCGGCTACAGAGGAGTCCATTAAAAACCTCAACTGTTCTGAGAGCTATTAATATTGCAGCCCTCAATTTCTGAATGAGTGATGAGGGAATCCAGGCCGACCCAGATGAGTCTGTGAATGAGTGATGATGGCTTGATTGAGAGTCTCGGTGCAGAGGGAGTCGATCTTTTTAAACTGCCTCCAGGAAGAGTCGCAGCTTTGACACCTCGCAGACTGAAACAAAAGAGGAAAACAACATCAGCACACACACACACACACACACACACGCTGACTAACTAACACACCTGTGAGGCAAACACACACAGGAGGTGGCACTTTGTTCATCAGCATGGAAACACCTGCAAATACAAGAAATAACATGTTTGTTACAGGTGTGTCTTTAAGCTGGAGGATTTGCCGCCATTTTCTTTTCTGTGTCATCATAGTTTTGACATTTTGGGGTGTCAGTGGTGGGTTTTCTGCGCAGATTTCTGATGAATAATGAAGTCATTGAGGAAATAATCTGCAGCTTGACTATTAAATCAAATAATTAGTAAGTCCTTTTCTAAACAGCACGGTGACATGATTCCCTCAGTTGATGATTAGCTGTTATAAAGCATAAATAAAACACTTTGGTTTGCTACTTTGTTAGCTGCCAGCCCCTTTTTTAAAAAACTGTGTTCCCTTTTAACTTGCAGTCGTCCTCAGGGCAACTAATGATTTTATTTTATGATTACTGATCAATTAAAACGTCTATAAAATGCCCCAAAAAACTGTGAAAAATGCTCATCAGAATTTTTCACAATTGCTTATTTTGTCCAGTCAACAGTCCAAAACCCAAAGACTCTTCACCTGCTACCAGAAATGACAAAGAAATTCAAATCCCTATATTTAATAAGTTTTACCCAGGAAATCTTTAATTTTTTTCTTTTAAAAATTACTTTAATCAAAGCAGTTTGTTTTAATGGACTAGTAGATGAGTGAATTTCTTGTAGTTCTGGTCCTGAGTCACATCTCATCTGAGGCTTTTATTTTGAAGGGATGCCATGATGTCAATTTAGTCTGTAAAATCTGAGAAAATGGTAAATAGTTAGCTCAAAATCTTTGAACCTGAGGTGACGTCTTCAATTTGCTTTCAATTTTGCTGCTTTTAAAAAAAAAGAGAAATTAAGCAAATCTTCAAGACATTTCTGTGTGTAGCCAGTTGGATCTTGTGTGTTTGGATTTTGTTCCATACAAGGGGAGTTAAAGTCATAATATCACGTCCTTTACTGTTCTGATTTGTATGCTTCCTTTCTTTTTTGAGTCTCTCACGAATGAATCAAGTGCAGAGCTTAATGGCTGCAGTCCTCCTTCATCAGAGCTGCAATGATGAATCTACTAGTCAATTGAATGAAAATGTAGTGTTTCCTACAAGATGACAGGAAATTCTGAGGAGCTTTATTCACAATGTTTTCACATTTTATAGAGTAAAAGGTTAATCAATTAATCGTGAAAAGAATCTGCAAATGAACAGCTGTCATGAAAAAAATCATTAGTTCTTCCTTCAACAAATCGTTTTGTTTGCCGTCCATCTCAACAGTCTGCGGGGGAGAACAACTCATTTATGATTCATCTCGTGACCCTGGGTCAGCTTTATTGTTTGATGTTGTAGAAGAAGAAGAAGAAGCGATACTAATTTTAGAAACAACTTTAACCTCAGGAGATCTCAGCACAGCACAGCTGCAACATGTGGGGCAGATTCACTTTTTTTCTCAACAGGAAGCTCTCTGTTTCTGTCTCTGTCACGTTTGTCTCTCCACCTACATATAAACCCACCAGATCTCTTCTTCGTCTTCGAGGAGACTCGAGGTAATATTGACTCTTTAAACGAATCGACGAGAATCTGTGGTTCGATTCCTCTGGATTAAAGAGCAGACGCACGACACAAAACACAGCCCGGCAAATCTTTATGTTTTTCTGTTCTTGTACATGCACAGGGCGCATCTGTCAAACTCGGATCCCTCCGCTCCGAGGCTAGATGTTTCTTTGACATGATCAGTATGACTGCAGTCAGAATCAAACATTTCTTGGCAAAGTGAAGGGTTTTTATTTTAAGAAAGACTTCAATGTACAGTTTCGGTTTTAAACCGGACTCTGCAGCTGGGAGCTTTTTGCAGTCGATCACAAAATGTCCGTTGCGCTGAAATGTAGTGTGTTAATTTTCTTTCTTATCATGCGATTTTTGTGGTCAGACACACTTACATATACCAGGAATTCACGTGATATTACAGTACAAGTAGTTTTGGGTTGTGATGAAAACTGATATTTCAAGGATGACAAACATACAAAAGACGTGGTTAATGAGGTCAGTGTCGACTCCAGCTGATGGTGTTTTGAATCAGATTCCAATAACAGAAGTCTGATAAACTAAAATCTTGTTCTAAATTCTCACATTTGAGAAACTAGGACCATCAATCATTTTGTATTTTTGCTTGAAACGTAACTCAAACATGTTAATTAGTGCGGGTGTTATCGGAGCTCTGGGTTGGTAAGTTTCCGATGGAGCCAGGTTGTTTCCGCCCGCTTCCAGTTGTTTTGCTGAGCCTAGCTAACCAGCTGCTGCCCGAGTCTCCACATTTTTCGATATGAAAGTAGTGTCAAAGTGTCAAGCTATTCCTTTAACTGTAAACTCCTTGTTGCTCCTGTGTCTCCTCCGCCCTCACAGCTGCGGGGCTCTCGGGGGGCTTCAGGGTCACACATGGCTTCTGTCTGTCAGACGCTCCCACACTGAGCGGCAAATAACAAAGATAAACTCAAACAAAGCGCAGCTCTGTCTGCTGCTTCGGTGTATTTGCTTTAAGTTTTAAGAGGACAGAGGACGGGCTGATGCCAAATGTGGCTTTTAGGTACAGCTGAGTTGGGGAGGAGGAGGAGGAGGAGGAGGAGGAGGAGGGTGTTCTCATTTGAGGGGAGGGAGGGGGGGACATCTGTCGCCCATGGCTGCCTGCTGTCTGCCTTTAGCACCCAACGTCGGCGCTTGGCAGAAGTGAAATTTCGTGTTTTTTTTCTCTCATAAAACATTCTGGTGTTTATTTTTTTGAGTGAAAGAAAGGAGAGGAAGGGGATGGATGTGTGGTGAGGCTGTTGAAGGTGGAGGAGTGGCGGCAGCGGCAGCAGTAGAGGTGGTGGTGGTGGTGGTGGTGGGGGTGCTTCCTGTTGAAGCAGTGGAACAGAGGTGGGGGAGGAAGGGTGGAGGGATGACACAGACTAACAGCACACCTGTGGTCGGGTGTAGTTGTGGCTGGGTTCAGTGAAGCTTTCGGGGGGCCGGTGGCAGACGTGACGCTGGAGCTCGTCTCTGTGTGTGAAAGGCGTTCATGGCGGAGTGAGAAATGAAACACGTCTTCAGTACGCTCGCACTCCTCGACTGTTCTGTCTTGATTGGTTTTTTTTTTGCTTCCTCTAAATGATCTCGCTGTCTCTTTCCTCCTCACTCTCAGCCTGCAGTGATGACTCCCTGTCTGTCGAGGGGGTTCAGGTAGACAGGGGGAACCCTCAGGTGTATAGCTCTCTTACCCGGGGACCCAATTAGGAGAGACACTTCTGTCGGATGTAAAAAACCTAATTTGGAAAACATGAAAAAAAGGTCACGTTGGAGGCTTTTCACAGCGCGGAAAGCTCCCATTTTGTTCAGCTGTCTGTTAAAAGATGACACATGTTTGATCCGCATTTGCATCTTTTTCACTTCCTCTTCAGCTTTTGTTGATTTGTGATGGGAATTACAAACTCATCTTTTGCTACCCCAGTTTAAGAGGTTTGTCACAGAGTTTATCAGTGTTTATCAATGACTATAACTTCTGTACAAACTGTTAATAAATGGGTGATGACGCAGTGTTGCATTTCTGCAGTATATCTAGTTATTTATCAGCATACACACATTTAGATCCCTCTTATATCTCGCTTCCATCTGTATTGTGAGTGGTTCAAATTGGCCTGTCACTCCTGCTTCAAATGACTCTGTTTACATGACAGAGCTATATGTGGGTTGAAGTTGTGGCCATTGGATGGGAAAGTATTAACAAGCCGAGCTTGAAAGAGAGACTGAAGTTAAAGATAGCAAAGAAGTGACTACTGTTGTATTTTTAGTGGCTTCTGGTCGGTGCTGCGCATGTGCAACTCACAACAGAGACGAGACGGACGCGAGATGTCTCACTCCTTAAAAACTTCCATCATCAGCTTCAGAACAATCAGTCAAAATGTGTAATGATTAGGACTTTGACTCACCACTAACTCGATATTTCTGGATATAGTCCAATTCCAATCCTACTGATTCTTCTTTTTCCGGCGCATTTGTGATGATAAATGTGACTCACAAGAAAATAAAATAATAATGGGAGACGAGTCAATTGACCTCAGTGTTTAAAAAAACCTGCATATTACTCTCACTGATATATTCTTCTGATAAATATTTTTTTTGTTTTGTTTATTGTAATCCTCAAGGTGGCTTGTTAACAGATGTTTATGTTCCCAACTCAAGTATAGTCCCATGGGTTTGCTTGGTAACATCTTATGACCATGTTGGATTTCTGACCAAACCTGGAAAGAGGCATTACTGGGAGGGTTTGAAAAAACAAGTTACATTACTTTCAGTTACTTTTGGATTATCTTGATAACAAACGTATGCAAATAATGACAAGAGAAAAGAAATCTTAATAAGGAATACAGTTTCAACTTTTTTGCATCCTGATTAAGTAATCCTGTTACTTGTACATTGTTACTCCCCAAACTCCCCGGTACGTACTTACACAAAGACAAATAACCCAATCTATCTATCTGTCCAATTTTGGCACAAAGAATTTATTGAGATTATTATTGATAATTTTTTTGATTGTTGAAATGATCAAACACTCAGAATCTCGCAAATATATCAAACTACATTGTCCATACAACCTCTTGAATCAACATGAAAAGCATTTTCCCTTAACACTGTGAGCGGCTGTCACTGTGAGGCAGCTGCAGTCACATGTGAGGTTAAATAAACTGCTGCTTACTCATAGATTGATAAAAGTTTTATCTTAATCAAACATCTGCTCTTCTTCTGGTGAGCTTCTGTCAGAGCCGGATGTTTTGAAATCCTTGTTTAATCTGCAGCAAACGCGAAACGAGTGAAAGGGAAATTTGAAATTATTTAGATCATATTACGCTGCGGCCACAATCTGAGATGCATTGAGATTATCACGGTTTAGAAATACGTGGACACACGTTCCCTCCACATCACACGGCCCTGTTTGTTTTAATAAATGAATTAAATGTCTTTCTGTCTTGCTGACGTTAGAGCTGAGTGTCCAGCGCTGATGCTGGCCTTTCTATCTCTCACCCTCCCTCAAGCCGTGTGTGTTTATCGAGAGAGGACGGAGGGTCATGTGTGTGCGCCTCCGCGAGTGTGTGTTTGTCTCTTTGACTGACTCACATCCCTGATCTGAACTATTAAAAGCGTGCCTGTCCTTAGGCATGAGGGATATGATGGCTGATCCTTCACCTCTCAGCATCTCACCCCCCCCACCCCCCCGTTCCACTCACAACCTCGACCTTAAAAGAGAAAAGGAAAACATGCAGATGTTCTCGGTTTATTTCTTTTGTTTGATTCAGCTCATCCCCCCTGTTTTATCACACTGCCTGGTTCTGAGGAAGGACAGTGGGAGGGAGTGCGAGAGGAAGCTGGCTGTGAGGGAGTAAACCCGGAGAGGGGAGGGAGAGTCTGTGGAGGTTATTCTGCTCTCATGGGTCTGTTAGTGAGCGTACACCCATGCAGCTGCGCCAATTAGCCCTGAACCCCCTTACTCACACACACACACACACACACACACACACACACGCACACACACACACACAACTTCATCTAAGCTGCTTAACTGACTGCACACATGTGTGTTATCCTCCCCTTCTTTCTTCCTTGCATGTTTTATGTACTGTATAATGTACGCGTGTTTGACAGCCAGCAATGATGCTGAGCACTGGGAGGAATGAGGCGAGGCGCAGCTCCCTCTCGTACGATGCCGCTGTCACATTGGATCAGTCAGGCCGGCGCACAGGCAGGCAGGCAGGCAGGCTGGCAGGCAGCGGCACACAGCCGTGGGAATGACACTGCACTTCTGCTCTGGGAGAGACTGACGGAGAGCGAGCAAGGAGAGATGAGATACAGAGGGGTCAGGGCGTTATTAGCTTCAGCTGTGCTGTGACTTTCTGTGTTGTTGTGAGTCGTTAGTCCGCAGGTTTTGTCGTCTTCCGTGGCGCTCTCTCAGCCACAACGCCCTGAAAGTGTCTCAATCAGCTTCGCAGTTTTTCGTGGCTAAAACACTTATTTCACACAGGAGATTTCTGAATTTCTGTGTTTGTTGTGTTTGGGTTTAAAGTGGGACGAGGCTCAGCTGGAGATCGGTGATGTCAGCATATTTCTGTGCACCGGGCAGAGTTCAGGACGGTTGAATCATGACAGTTGTGGTGTTGTTTGCCCCTGTTGCCACGGCTACTGCTGTTCAATTCTTCAACCACGCGTGAACCGCGCCGAAAATGATCTAAAAAGGCAGATCAAATAGACACTGTAAGTGTTGGAGTGTTTCCCGGGAATTATTACCATTGGCGCCACCGTCACAAAGACAGCGTTATCAACATGGCCACACCGAAAAACAACTGAGAATCCCAATTTGACCTTGAATCCAAGATGAAAGTGCTTCCCAGTTCCTTAATACAGCTGAAGCACATCCTCTGCCATTAGCACGTGTGGCATCCTTTCCTGTTTGATATAGAATATAAAATGATCAAATGAAGTTTTCTGTTTGTCTAAAATATCTCTAAACTGTGACCAAGGAAATCAGACCTATGTATATTATACAATTAGTGCATAAATGATGCAACAATTTAAATTTCTATAATTTTGTTACACTGCCATCACAGTTTCTAAAACCAAATCAAAGAGTATGTTATGAAGATTATTGTATAGTACAAACTGTGTACAATCAGTGAATACTGAGGAGTTGGTGTCAGTGTTTTCAGGCTGTAGGTCGTCGCCAAATCCAGGTTGCAGGGTGCAGTAACAATTGAGTTAGTGTTAGTGTCAAGATCTTGACTTTTAATAAGATTATGAGATGAATACAGCAAATCTGTCCTCTTTCCTCCTTAATTTAATTGTTTAATATGTTGTCGGGGGGGACATGTATCTGCTTTGTTGGCAGAGAGTTGAGAGATGAAGGTATTCGAGTAACAAACAAGAAGATGTCTCTCAGCTGTGGCTTCACATTGATATGAGAGTGTGAGTCTGTTCCTTAATGTAGAAGAAACCTTTTTTTGAAAATTGTCCGGATTCTTCATTATTGTCCGGATTCTCCGAATTACTGTCATCCTCAGGCATATACAGTTACATGTGTAGACAAGGCGTTTTCTGTCCTGACAATGCACTAAAAAAATAATAAGAACATAGTGTCGTTCATAATATTCCACTCAAATTTAGTAAGATTTAATTTGGCTCCAATAAAAAAAAAAAACAGGCATATTTAGGAATTCATCTTTTGAAGCAATATGTTTTTTGTTTTTTTTTATCCAACCTCTAGATTAATTTAACAGAGATGTTATTTTCTGTCCTGACAATGCACCAAAAAATAATAAGAGCATAGTATCGTTCATAATATTTCACTCAAATTTAGTAAGATTTAGTTTGGCCCCAGTAAAAAAACAAAAACAAAACAGGCATATTTAGGAAGTCATCTTTTCAAGCAACATGTTTTCTATCCAACCTCTGGATTAATTTAACAGGGATTTTAGGGATTAGAAGAGGTTGAATAAACCTAAATTAACATATGGTCAATGCAGTACATCAGGCAGTCACAGTGGTGTGTGTGCCTTGTGTGTGTTGTGTACACAGCAGAGTGGGTGTGAACGGGCCCCCTGTCCCACTGTTTGTTGTGTAATCACACCCTGATCTGCTCCTGCTCTGTTTAGGGGTAAGCAGCAGCAGCAGCAGCAGCAGCAGCAGCAGCAGCAGCAGCAGCTCGCTCTGATCGCCTCCTCAGACTCGGTGACAAGGTTACTGTCAGGTTAATGGGTTTGACTGTGGGCGCTGATCACGGCCGTGTGAGTGTTGAATACTGTCATGTCCCGTTGTTTTTTTTAAACTTAAGCAGCATAACCTAGTTCCTGTGATATGATCGCTGTTGCTGTTGCCAGATGTAACTGAGGCAGTTCAGGTTAAGTGGGCAGCCTGAGGCAAGGGCATGAGTGAATACAGGAGGACAGTGGAGCTCTTCTTTCCCTCATTATCGCCGTGGCTCCGAGTATCAACAGCCACGTACGCTGCATCTGTGGTGGCAGGTCAGGCAGTGAAGACAGAGACAGCCCTGTTTAAAGCCAAAAATCACGTAAATGAGTTTGGCGATCGTGATAAAAAGTAAATCTCGTTATTTGGCGTTTCATTGTTAAATGGGTGATATTTCATTTGGAACAAAGCAGGAGGTTTTTTTTTAACATTTCTCGGGCAGTGTGCTAATTAAACTATAACACAGGGGAAAAAGGTCTATTTTAAGGCAACGGTGCTGATAATTGCTCCTAAAGAAGGAGCACATGCCTTTAAAAGGAGAAGAAGCAGTAACTGGAGAAACCGTCCGTTTGTTTGTGTTAAAACACACGACTCCGACCCGACTGTGTGTGTCTGTCTCTGGTTACTGTTGCTGTTTGTCACACTTAGTCTGATCTAATGATCTCACCGAGGACGACCGAGTGACGACTATGAACAAAAATTAGATTTTGATGATGTTATCTGATGCTCAGACACAAAAAGAGAATACAGGCCTTTATGTGTAAATGTATTAAACACATTCCTTGCGTCAAACACGAGATGTAGAAGAAGCATAGCTGGAAAAACGGCTTGAAAACAGAGAATAAATGAGATTTTTAAAAAGTCGTTTATATTAATACGTCATTTAGAGTCATAAATATAACAATATAAAAGTACCAAAATGTGTGGGTTGTTGGAAATGCATTGATAGTTTACATTTTGTATTTTGAAATGGTGTTGAGCTCCTAATGTGATGTCTTAGGGTGGTTAAAAGTGAAATCTGGCATTCAGTGTGTGGAGTTGTGTGTCAATGAGCATACATTTTATTTTCCTGTACTGTCAATACTGGAACTGAAGGTAAGGCTTATTTTTCACCACAAATGAATCATAATAATTTTCTTTTTCTTTCTTTTTTATTAGTATCCATTTATCTATTATAGGTAAAAAATATCACATAAAAACTAAAAGAGAAAGCAAAAGAGCAACACAATCCCCTGTTCTGTATAAAAAAGCAAAAGCAAAAGTAGAAATCAGAGGAAGACAATATAACAGAATAAAAGCCAATAAAACACAAAATGTCCTTATGTTATATAAAACAGATTACAACATGTAAATACGAATAAAATCAATACAAAGACGAAACAAAGACAACATAGCATAAGAGGATTTAGCTACAGGTAAAAGAATACATTAAAAAGGTTAAAAGGACAGACTAGGGCGACCTTTGGCAACACACTGATAAGCTTTTAAAGTGATCAGTACAATGTTAAAATCAAAATTGGACAAGGAAAGAAGCCAGAATGATGGAGATGTGGTGTCATCTGCTATAACCAGAATAAACACAAAGAATGCTGCACACCAGAAACGACTGATAACAAATTGAATAAAAAATATCTTTTGCTCGACTAACCAGTTAATAAAGTGACCTTTTAATCTCATCCTGACCCTCGTTCCTCTGTCTGTCCAGACTCGCCCAGCAGTACGTCTACCCCCAGGCCTTCCTCCAGCCCAGCCTGGTGCTGCAGTCCCAGCTCAGCCCCACAGCGGCGGCGCTCACCTCCCCTTACCTGGACTACAGCTCCGCCTACAGCCACTACGCCCCCACAGGACTGGAGCAGTACCCCTACACTCCTTCACCGTCGCCCTCTGCTGGCTACCTCAGCTACAGCTTCTCCCCCGGAACCCCGGGGCCCACTCTCACTGCATCCCCGACCCCCCCGGCCGCCATCCATCCTCCTCTGGCCGCACTCACCACCATGTCTGCCGCCCCGCAGGCCTTCCTCCACTACCCTCTGCACCAGCCCGACCGCATGCAGTGAGCAGCTCCGAGCTGCCGAACTGATGATTCAAAACAGCCTGACTGTTGACCTGTGACATCATCAGGATGAGACTGGATTAACAGGGAGAGTGTGATGTAATCAAAAGGGCTTTTAGACAGCACTCTCATTCCTGTTTTTTTTATATATATATATATATATATATATATATATATATTATTGTTGTAATAGTTGATGAAAATGTTCTACTGCTACCATCATCAGCAAACGATCTGAATGTTTTTCATAAGAAGTCAGGGACTGGAACGAGACATCGTTTCTCTCTCGCCCCTGAACCTCAGCGCTGACGATGGAGGCGGGCTGACTGCTGGAGAGTGGATGGGCACAGACAAACAGAAATATGTCTGTTTGACATGATGCTGCGGCTGCAGTTTCTCCAAAAGTCCTGAGATGAATGCTGGACATCAGCCAAGCTGAGAGCCAGTTCCTCTCTCAGAAAACGCAGGTCCAATTACCTCCTCTGCAAGGTTACCTTTCTGTCAAGGCCTTAGCTCTCTCTCTCTTTGTGCACCCTGGTTCAGTTTGTGTTTGTCACCTTTACTAGTCGCTCATCTCAAATGAGCAAAATGTTTATTGTGTTCCCCTTTGTTCCTTTTATCTACCGCTGGCAAGTCATTACACAGTGATAATCACAGAATATGCAATTGTGATGATGGCGTATGAGCATGAATAAGGTAGACAACACTGGTATTATGGTTTTTTTTATTTCTACTGTTCGAACATTACCCCAGAGAAAGACTTTGTCAACACTTAAAACACACCAGTCATAATGAAATTCCTGCAGATGCTTAGTGATGTTTGGGGACTGTTTGGTTTTATGATAAATTACAAAATTGTCAATACATATCAAGTAAATGTGTTTGGATGTCAAGATGTATGTTGTTCCTGAATATGTGTGAGTGTATTTGGTGTCTGTTTCCGTGTGTGTGCGTGTGTGTGTGTCAGTGAGTGAGAGACAAATAGAGCGAGGCAGTATACGCCAGTGTCAGGACCCAGCTCCTCTCCCAGCCCATTGTACTGGTCAGAGTTGTTTCTTTGTCTTTTTCTTTTTGTCCCAGCTGCAGAAAAAAAAACAAGACAGAAGCTTGAGCGATGATACTGGAGTCTCACGGTGCTGTGGCACCAACTTAGTCCTCATAAACCAAGCCATACATCACATTTAAGACAAATATGCAAAATAAAAAGGAAATGTTTCTAAGATGTGTGGTGGGATTACTGTCACTGTAGGAAACAGCTGCTGCATGACACTACCAGGAGCCCGGAGAGTCACACATGAGTCACATAAATCATTGACATTTTACTGATTGACGGGTGAAAGTGTTCAGATGAAGGCCAGGAGAACATCTCAGATGATTAACCAGCAGCTGCTCTGTGACAAAAGTGAGACTGGTGAAACGGATTGTGACAAATTGTGATTTTCTGTCTTTTTGTTTTTCTTGTACACATTTAACAAACACCATGTAATGTGTTAAATAGGCTGTTAGGTGGATTTTATATCATTTAAATGGAGCCAGACTAGCTGTTTCTTTCCTCTTCCAGTCTTGATTCAAAGATAAGCTGACCGACTGCCAGCTAGTCACACACAGTGGCAAGCTTCTTCTGACAGAAAGCTTGAATGCTGTGACACATGATGTCATAAATATAGGAAATCTGACAAATTGTTATCATTTCACAGCATTTCAATTGATCAGCAACTTTAAAAGGTGGGTAATGGAAACCTGGCAGGACAGTGGGCCATATTTTTAGGTTAAACATCATATTTTAAAACACACAGCTAACCAGTGGCATTTTTCTGGGCTCAAGTAATTGTGTACAAGATTTGAGAGAATATAAAAGTTATGTCTTTTTTATTGTATTGTGTAACATTATCAAACAGTAGTTTTAGCTTGGAAGTAGGTTGAATGCTAACATTATCAGTTGCTCAACATAAGCTAATGTTTACCCTGAAAAATGACACAATGTCCATTTTGCATCAACTTTTTTTTGTAGCTGATCAGTCAGGAAGTGGTGAACAATTTGTCACATTCCCTACATGTTCAGCCTTGAACACAGCATCACAGCACTTGCGCTTCCAGCCCTGAGAGTGACTTCAGGGGAACATGGCTGCCGTGTGAACATGGTCTGTTTTATTCTTCTCATCCGACTCTAACAAGAAAGCCAATTTTTCATTTTCACTCCAACATGTCAAACTATGCTTCGTTCAGTAGATATCGACGCTGCCCTGAGCTGACATGTAATGGTCTGTAGTCGCTAATGTGACTGCGCCGTAGGATACTTCTCTTTCCCAGAAAAGGAAAAGACCAACAATATTCAGTATTTCTGGTTTTCGTAACCACCAAAACCAACAAAAGCTTTCTCCTGCCTGTCCATACTTTAAAACCACACCTGCCAGACTTTGTCTCTCAGCCCTGAAATGATACATTCCTACTGTAAATCTTTAAAAACAGTAAACAAACATAAAGGTTAAGTAAGATCCTGAACAGCTGGGTACTCAACTTTCCTAAAAGAGGAGTAAATATTGTATTTGTTAGGGATCTTCAGCTGTGGACAGATGCATATTTGGTGGCTCTTGTTACTTCTTGCAGCAGGATGGCGTGTGTGCTCTGCTCAGATCAACCTACAGTGTCCAGGTCCATCATAATGAAGGGATGAGTCACCGGGCAGTAATGTGGCTCGCTGATGATTGCTGTAATACAACAACGGAGGTCTGATTCGGGATTTTTCTCCACACTCGATAGCAGAATAAATTGCTGTTTTGACCCCTTTTTTTTCATGGGATTTGGTGGCCATAAGAAAAATGTGGAACATACCAGATTTAGTCTGCAGCTGTCTTTGTTCTGTCAGAGCTCTGAAGGTGGGGTCGCACCAGTTTATCAGCTGTTCCGCACAGGAACAGACGACATCAAAAGATAAATGACAAGTGTCGGTTTTAAAACTAATCTTCTTATCCAACACCAGCAATAGTCCGCCTATGGGTGAAGCCTGTCTTACCCGAGTGACCCCTCCCTGAACAACACCTCCCTCAAAACTAATGTGCACACCATTATTTCTCTTCAAACACCAGGAGCTGTTGCTTTTTGGTACTTCTCTGGTCCAACAGTCCTTAGGATTCCCTCGACTAATTCATCTTTCAAACGTGAGTTCAGCATGTGCTCTTTTCGCCCTCTTCTGGCCGAGTTAACTTATTGCAGCTCACAGCAACGCCACAAAATGTAAAAGAAGACAAGAATGACGCAAAACTTGTATCAAGTTTTTTTTTTATGTTTATTATCATTGAAATGTTTATTGAAACGCCTTGTGCTCCCAGTAAGGATCAAATAATAAAAGGAGACTCAATGTAAAGCTTGCGCAGCCGATCTGCAGTGAACAGACCTACTATCAAAGTCTGGAATACGACATTTCCTTTTGTATTGCGCTGGTTCAGAACAAAAAAAAAGCAGATGGTTTATGTAAAAATGAATATCATAGCAAATACCACAGTGAGGGGAGGAGAAATGATCATGTCTTAAAAAGTGATGACAAAATGAACACAGTTAATGGTACGAAACAGGAGAGCGGTAATGAAAATAAAACGAAATAAAAAGTACTGTATCTGCAATCTTGATCTCACACACGCACGCACACGCACACACACATACTCACACGTATACACACTCACTTGCAAACACGCTCATACGCACGGGCAGGCGCACACACATGCACACGCTCACTCTCACGCACGCTTGCACGCACACATTCTGCAGAAGGATATCACGCACACACGAACACAAACCCACAGATAAAATGTAGTGATTGAAAATAGTGAAACCCTGGTAAACTCTAATGGTATCATACATCCACGTCCTGTGTCTGAAGTGCAGAAAACAAAATGAACCTAGGAAGAAAAAAAAAATGGAGATAAATTCAGATGAATAATGAAAAGCATGCCCATCTTCACTGGTCTAACCCAACTTTTAAACGACCACAAACCCAGAGTGTTGCCCTCTCTACCCTACCCAAACCCCAACCTCCACCCCTTAACTCCACCTTCACCTTCCCCGTGCCCTCTTAACCTTCTCATATCATACCCACATCCCCGCGTCACCCTCATCCTGCCCTCGGTCTCACCCCCTTTCCGACACCCGCCTTCCTATACACCTCTCTGATCGAATTCGGGGTTTTTCACACTCCTCTGAGTCACAGATGAAGTTGACTGGAAGCAGGCGGGTGGAGGGGCGAGACGAGGCGGCTGCTGGTTCAGGCTCTGGTCACCATTTATCAAAAACACAATGTTCCTGTTCGGAATACAGAGTGAGGACTGGGGGGTAGAGGAGTCTTGTTGTGTGTTGAGGTTAGAGGTTGTGAACCTGTTTGCGTCTCGGTTTTTACAGTGGCACTGGAGTTGTGTGTTAGTCTAGATGTGAGTATTTGGGTTAGTCTTGTGCGATGTTGTGTGAAGGCATGGGGGGAGGCAGTGGAGGTGGGGTTGGCGTAGCTCAGGGCCTTGTCCCTCATCCCTTGGCCCCAGTCGGAGAAAAGGGGGCAGGTTTATAGGGCTTGCGTCTTGAGCTCGATGGGCTCGCCGCGGGTGTCCTGCTGGGTCTCGCTCTCTGGGGGCCGGCTGCCCTTCAGTGTGGCCAGGCGCTCGGACAGACCTCTCATGCGTGGGAACAGCATGAAATCGTACAGGAGGGCGCCCATGGCACCTCCTATCATAGGCCCGACCCAGTACACCTGCGGGCAGCAAACATCATCGGTTAAGACAGTGTTCACTTCAGTGCTGAGGCTGACGTCTTCAGTGTGATCTCAGGTCTTACCCAGTGGTTGATGAAGTTCCTGAAGAGCACAGCAGGGGCGAAGGACCTGGCAGGATTCATTCCAGCACCGGTGTAGTACATCTACAACAACATACTCCTGTTAAAGCACTGTGTTGTTGAACGACTGATTCTTGTTTAACACCTACGTTTACTTTGAGCCTCACCCCCATGAGATGTCCGATGGTGACGGAGAAGCCGATGGATAGGGCGGCAGATCCCAGGCGTCCGTTTCTCCTCTCATCCGTCACGGCGAAGATGCAAACCACAAGCTGCATGGTGAGGAAGACCTCCACAGTGGTGCCCATTCCCAGACTGATGCCAGGCTGCAGCTGGAGATATACAATGTGGACAAAAACATATTTGTGTGAATTAAAGAAGTCATGTCTTCAAACTGAAGATGATTATAGATATGGTTTGTGGTATCCTTGGTTTTAAATGGTCTGGGTAGACTTATAAAACATTCTCGACTGAACTGAACCTGAGCTGACACCACTTGTAGAATCCATCTTGCCAAATTTAACTTCTAAACTCCAAAATGTATTGCATTGCTAGATTTGTATTCTTAAACATCCACATTGGGTCCTTACCGTATTCATTGCCATGTTGCCTCTCATGTTGCCAGGTGTGACCCCGTAGAGTACAGCAGCCCCAGCTACAGCACCCAGGCACTGGGCGGCCATGTAGAAAATGGCACGGAAAAGAGACATCTGTGAACCGACAAGGTAGGCAAAGGTGACAGCAGGGTTAATGTGGCCGCCGCTGATGTGGCCAATGGACTGGATGAGGGTGGCAGCTGCTAGCCCAAAGCACAGGGCCACATGAAGGACATGATGAGGCCCGGTGGTCCAGCGCAGGGCAGCACCCATGCCGAAGAATACAAAGAACATGGTCCCGAAGAACTCTGCGAAGACTGCCCGCCAAAAATTCATGGACCGGAACTCCCACATGGTGACTGTTCGCTTGAGGCTCCCCACCAGATGAAGAAGATTCTTTAAAAAAAAAGTCAGAGTTTGGAAAAGGTGTACCTTTTCAGTCCTCTTCAAATGCCAAAAATAACAAAAAAATGTTCTCCCTTTTGAAGTCAGCAAAGTCAGCTGACCAAAAAAAAAAACGCTCAGTGTTGATTCAAAGACAAAAACAGGATTTAAGAACGTCAACGGACGAATCCACTCGACAGATCTTTACCACCTGAACTGGGTTGGTAAAGTCAACTCAGCTGCGTTCGCTTGCCACCTCTGTCCACCTGTCGCAAAGACATAGGTGTGAGATAATGTGGGAGTGTGGGTGGAGATCTCAGGTGGGTGAGTTGTCAAGAGGAGGTGGGCATCAATGCTAAAGGGGTGTTTCTAAAGTAGAGACGGGGATAGACAGAGTGTCCGGTGGACCTTTTAGCCTCTCTGACGGAGGGGAGAGGGCCAGACAGGGGCTTTATAATACCCCCCCAGGGGCCCCAGGTGACGCCATAATCCCCCTGTAGGGCCAAGGGCGGGGGGCGGCAATGCTGGACATCCTAAATCAAACAAACTTAACCCCTCTGTCGCCCCCCCCCCAATAACAGGTCGAGGCCAAACGGGAGGCGAAACAGATAAAATGAGAATGATTGGAAATCCATGAAAGATATTTATTGACAGGTAGAGAGAGTTTGAATGAGGAGACAACAGGATGTGCTTCAGTCTACTCAGGAGGAGACGGAAACTAGGAGGAAGAATGGTGGTGGATAGCAGCTGACGCTGAAAGGAGAAAGTTTTCTTTGGGGCGTATGTCATCTGTTGACATATCATAACTGTCATAATCAGGGGACGCAAATGCTGATGGACCAGGACAGAAAACACACAAAGACGCGTGCATGCACACACACACACACACATACACGTATACACACATGCAGATAATACAGTTGGGGCCCCGGACGGAAGTGCCCAAAGCTAACAGTGCTGAACTGACCCATACACTGAAATGCCTGACCCTGTGAAACCATTGTCTGTAACAAGCATGTGGGCTACGTATGGACAGAGACAAGACAAAAATACATATTAACGGCTGACAAACGATCATCTGCTAAATAAATCTGCTAAGCTAAAGCTAAAGCTGAAGTGTGCAATCACATTAATTGTTTCTGGTTATTGTGCTGAAGACACAACCAGCTGTCTTTGAGAGGAGACAGAGAGGAGTCTCTTCCTATCGGCAGCAGACATCGCATGCCGCGGCCTGTGAATATGAACTTGACATTGCCTCAGAGCTCAGAGCCGTCACTGGCAGTGCTCCACAGCCACGGAGAGGACACAGCAGAAGGTGAAGACAAATGTGCAAGGAATGAAAACAACAATGGAGAGAGAGGAGGGAAAAAAATGTGAAAAATGAAATTGTGGGAGCAGCGGACCAACAGTAATTCACATAGCACAGCATGTTGTGTCTTCTGTTGTGACAGGGGCTTCTAGGAGTTGCTCGGCAGAGGCCTGCATTATGTTAGAGTGTGTGTTTGTCCACGTGTGTGTGTGTGGAGCAGTGCAGTAGGGATGTGGGGGGACGGTGGGGTTACTGAGCAGCAGCAGGGCATCGCGCTGACCAGTCGAGAGCCATCACTGTTGAGAGAGAGAAGGGGGAGGTGTGTGTGTGTGTGTGTGTGTGTGTTGGGGGGGTTGATGAATGCAGAACGCTGAGCTCGCCGTTTTAACTCCCTTTTATACATGTTAGAAAGAACACACACAATGCAAAATGCTGGCGGCACTGTGGCAGTTATAGCTATTGTGTACAATGTGTGTGTATGTGAATAGTTTATGTATGAGTGTGTGCATTCAAATCACACTGCGACAGTGACTGCCAACATGGGTTTTATTTTAGGCTTTAAAACAGTGTACACGTTATACCTCGGTTATCAATACCAATACATCATATAGACAGTATATTCTTTATTATATCAAACGTACATTTTAAAGTGTCAATTCCCCCAAATAAAAGATTTTTAAAAATTCTCACTCATTACTAGTGGTATTGAGAGGTTTGGGCTGGAGGAAGACGCCTCTGAAAGTAGTACTCAGATCATGTATTTAAAGGACAAGTTCACCCAAAAATAAAAATGTACTCGTGGATGGAAAGTCAGGTGAAGTTTCATAGTCCTCAAAATGTTTGAGATGTCAGACTTTGGTGACAGCAGACAAGCTTTATGGAGCCATTTTCTGTTTTCTGTTTGTTAGTTGTTGTTTTTTTTCTTTTTCCCAGTTTTTTTTGTGTGTGTGTGTGTTCTAAATCACATCCCGATCTACTGCAGTTGTTTGACAGAATGCTGCAATACTGTTGATGTGAAGCTCTAGAAATGTTGAGCATACTATGACATTTCACCTGACTTTCCATCAGCATTAGGGGGTAGATAATAACTGAACTTTAGTTTTTCAGTGAACTTATCCCTAAGTAGCAATATCACTGTGTAGAGATACTCTGTAACATGTGAAAGTTAGAACAGCATAAACGTAACCCTATATATACATTACAGTTGAAGCTGGTAAAGATGGTTTAACTACTTTATACATTTTGTCAACTGGGTAGCCTGTGAATGTGATAAGAATTATTATCATAATTATTTACAGATTTGTAAAATAACTAAGAACGTACATCTTCAAATAAATGTGATTCAGTAAAAAAGACCAATATTTGCCACTTAAATGTCATGGGGTCGAAAGATGAGGTCAAATGGCTCAAAATTGAACATTTCTTGAGTAAATGTACTTAATTACTTTCCACTACTCTTTTTGTAATTTGGGTGAACTGACCCTTTAATTTACACACAAAAACCTATTTCAAGACAGGACCAATATGGCAACTGATACCAAAATCGGACAAATATGAATAAAGGTATCACACCCAGACACACACACAGACGCACACACGCACAATTACGCTCAATGTATCCATTTTAAATTACAAAGCCTATTTCCACTCAAGATGTTCCCTCTGTTGGGCCATTACGGAGGTATGAAGGTCCATTTGATGGTGAATAGGAGACGTCGGAGAAGAGACGGACGCTAACCGGCGCAGACATGAGAGAGATATTGGACAGATTGAGAGCATCATTGAACCCACAGTTCAGACCAAGGACCTCTTTAGCATTTCAAAGCATTCACAGACACGCGACGCAACCGAAAATGGCGAACACAATGGTGTTTTTCAGCAGGATTTCAATGAGTCTTCATTATACATTCTAATGATGTTCAAATGTGAAAGTAATAATACTGAATCTCACAGTATTGGCTACACCTTTATATACACTAATGACGGGCGACTAGGACCTCGGAGGTCACATTCAGACCCTTTAAAAAGCAGCTTCCACATTCATTTCTCTCCAAAAGAAAACAACAGGCAAAGAATCATTTTAACCAGAATTCATAGAGCATAATGACTCTCCAGAATGAACGCTGAGGGGGATAACTCACTGAAATGTGAACTAACCTTCCCTTTGTCAGTTGTGCAGAGTTTTACAATTGCGAGGAAAAAAAAGGGCACTGTTTGAGACGGTGTGACTTCCTCTCTTAAACACAAAGTTGAGTTAATGAGACATAAAACATACCCATCTAAACGCACTGAGGTGATTTTCTACTACAGCCTCTTATAGTGTGGTATGTCCAGCGGTTTATTGTGGTTAACGTTGGCCAACGTTTTTGCGCTTCCAGTTCCCTCATCTCGAA
Organism: Acanthopagrus latus; assembly: GCF_904848185.1. Taxonomy (NCBI): domain Eukaryota; kingdom Metazoa; phylum Chordata; class Actinopteri; order Spariformes; family Sparidae; genus Acanthopagrus; species Acanthopagrus latus. Next base: position 10,540,119 of record NC_051045.1, read on the forward strand.
GCCAGTGTTTTTTTGTTTGTTTGTTTGTTTGTTTTTTTAATGGGTTTTTTGGTTAGATGCCTGAAATGAGGTCTGTTGTTATCACAAGCTGAAGAGATGTTCACGTGTTTTGGTTTACAACATAAGTAAACGGCAGTAAATAACGGCATTATAGGCTACTCATTTTAAACTGCACGTTTAGGTAGTGGTATTTTGTTCTCCTCTGCATCTCCTCCACTACATTTCAAAGGGAAATGTTGTATTTTACTGGACCACATTTATCCGTCAGCTGTAGTTACTTTAATTCTACATTCAAACCATAAAACACGGACTCTGTTTCCTCCCAGTGACAGGCTGACTTTTAATAATGTCAGAGTACATTTCCCAAGGTCTCTGTGACATCTTGGTGAATAGTCAACCTTTTTCAATGAATCCAGTGAGAGTGAGCTGAAAAGAATGTGCAGGAACATATTTGTTTTTTATGAGATCGAGATTTTTTGGGGGGGAGAGCATGAACAACAACAAGGGGACTGGAATTCTTCATGAGGTGCTTCAAAACTCAACATTTTGAAGTTAGGACAAAGATATTTTTTCTCCCTTGGATCATTTAGCAGCCGCTGTGTTATTTTGTATTTTACACTGTTATTAATGTAAATGGGGGCTCATGCATGTGCAAAATTAAACTTGATGCACAGCTTTTCTTGAGTCTCCGCTGCAGCCAAGCCTGATCTATGTGACTGAAGAACAATGCGTATCTTTATAAAAATCACTGTGATATTACTGGATACATTTTTCATGCCTGTGCCGTCAGTTGTTTTCTTGTTTGTTGGCCTGCTTGGCTCTCATGGCGTTCTGTGTGACCGTGGACAGCGATGATCCGGTCATGCTGGTCGTCTCCACGATCTCGATATCCTTACAGGTCAGACACGCCACCAGCTTCTGGCGTGACGCACTGCGAGCAAAGAAGAACTCGTGGGACACTCCAGCCAGCACGCTACCGATCACTGGTCCGAGCCAATAAACCTGAAGGTGGGTGAAAGAGAAATGAGATACAAGGGTTGTGAGTAGAGGGTCCCTATATCTAGATGATCCACCACAAATCAACACTGACAACTGTTATTGGTACCATTATACCAATTACATTAAATAAAGATGCACAAATAATAGCAGTTAACTGTACTTCAAGTATCAATTGTAAAATGGCTGAACATATTGTGTGTGTATATATATATATATATATATATATATATATATATATATATATATATATATATATATATATATATATATATATGTATATATATGTGTATATATATATATATATATATATATATATATATATATTTGTATATATATTTGTATATCTATATATCTATATCCATATCTATATATATAGATATATATAGTTTTAGTGACTAAATAATGGTGCATTAAGCAGAATTCTGCAGAATTTCGAGGTGGAGCTAATTTTATCTGCTTTATTTGCATTCAGGTAGTTAAGTTCAGTGGGTCGGGCTCCTCAAAAGGGTCACAACATAAATCTGATGGAGGGGTGGTGAGACAATTAAAGCAAGAGGGAACAAACGAAAGACATTTGGGGGATTTGCCTTTTTGAAATATCGCATAATATCACCTCTTTACACCTTGAAATGTTATTTTAAAGTAATAAAATGTCATTTCCTGGAGAAAGATCATCGAGTCTATTCAATTGACTATACTTCTTGAGGGAGTTTTGCTTTGCCTATCTGAGATGTTTAGAGGAGAAATGTGCCTTTGATGGACCCGATAACAAGTCAGACGTGTGTAATGAGCCTCAGCTAGACAGTGCTTTTTTGTGGAGGATCACAGGTCAACAACGTTGGAAAACTCTGGTTTTGTCTTGAACATGGCATCATTTTTTATAAGCTTATCATGTGTTTTTTTTTTAAGGTGCACTTTTGGAATAGAAATTCAACCTTAGAAAATTGCTATTTACAGTGATGGTAAGGAGATAATGCAATTTCAAAACTATATATATATAGAGAGAGAGAGATATATAGATATAGATATAGATGGATATAAATATAGATATATATCCATAACCGAATAAACATCCTGCACAGCACTGTTTGAAGCTTGAGAGGTGGCTACAGTGAAGGGTCCTGCACATATAAACAATAAAACAGTATGAAATTGTGTTTGAGGATTTTTCTCTTCTTGTTAAAATTTCTGAAATGTAGGTTAATGTAGTGCAGTAAAAAAAGTTCAAGTAAAAATATACAATAGCAGTACAAATACTCAAAGTGCCTCAAAACTGTTCATTATAAATACACTCCACCTTTATATGTATTTCGATCAACATTATGAACCAATTTTTTTTGACGATTCAGTAAATGTTCTTGCTAATTCTGAACTTTGACCAGTTAAACACAATAATCACACAGAACTGAAGAGTGTTTCCATGGAGACAGACTTGGATCCAGAGGCTCTCTCTCACCCAGTGGTTTTCCCAGAAGCCTGTGATGATGGCCGGACCCAGAGCACGAGCAGGGTTCATACCTGCGCCAGAGAACCTCGCCTGATAGAAAAACAACACACACACAGGCAAATAAAGTGCTGTTTTTGTTTGTTTTTTTTAATCACACTTTAGTTTTTCACTTTATTTTCTGATCCAGAAAAGACAACATGAACGCACAGTCCAGAGGAGGTAGGTCAGCCTTTCCACTAAAGATATTTCTTGGAAACTCTCTGACCCTCGCTCTTTCTCTCGAGGGGTCACCTTGACACCATTTTCTTGTCATAGCTTGTCACAGCACACGCGTCTAACAGGGTGTATTTTTTTTTCATAGTCCTTCTGACTGCTGCTTTGATGCATGTGTCTACTTTTACATCATCCCAACAGGACTGTAGTTCAGTGTAACTCCTGAAAAACTACAAAATGGTTGTGGGGCAGCTGGCTAAGTGCTAATGATAACTAGATCACTTATTTTGTTTTACTATATATTGCTATTTAGACTCAAACAGTTTCCTTAGATAGTCACATAAACCCCCTGAACAAACTGCCAAACTGTCTGATCAGAGTCCATGTCTCATTATCATGGCTTCAGTTTAACAAACTTTACATCTTTGGATTGTGAGATGGAACCCATGAAAAATTCATTGCAATTCCCCAGAAACTGAGGTTTTACACAAATTAACTTCCTTCTGCAACACACCAGCATTCATCTTTTAGTAATTACATCATTGTTTGATGTAAAAACGACAATTTACATTCTTTATAGAACTGAAGACATCAAGTTAATGAACCTCTTACCCCTATTAGCACTCCAGCGGTGTGTGCTAATCCAATAGCCAGGTTTCCTGGTTCCGTGCATTCCCTCCGTCGCTGATCCTCCACTGAGAACACAGTAAAGACCATCTGGAAGGTGCACAACACCTCTATGCCCAGAGCCTGCGCTGCATTCAACTCTATAGGAACCTGAGAGAGGTGAAAGAAAGGAATATTCTGAGAAGATCTTACGATTCTCAACAAGTAACCTGCTAATAATCTGTGAACTGACCCTGTTGACGAAGTGGTCTGCAGTGGTTTTCAGTGGCAGGGCCAGGTAGAGGGCCCCAGCTCCTAAAGAGGCCCCCAAACACTGTGCAGTGATATAAACAAGGGCCCTGAGAAATTCAATTCTCCGAGTGGCCAACAGAGACAGAGTCACTGCAGGATTTACCTGGTCAGGGAGCACAAACACACGCCAACATATAAAAACACTTTAAGAATATTTAAAACAATTAAATAAAGAAGCGAGACCCTTCTCCTTCTGATGAACCACCAAGAGACCCTGTTTCAGAAAACACGGGTGTAGTAGTGAAGAGCGAGGGACAAATGATGTGTTGAACCAGTTTGAACTGTGCAATGAATTACACATATGATGTCAAAATAAAAGAAACATCTCAAGAAAGTCCTAGTTTTCTCGTTTTACATATATTTAGTGAGATGATGTCATTCACTGAGCAGTTTCACACAAAACTAAATCATATTTTAGTATTTATCTTTAAAACAAACTGTGACTTTCTAGACTTTCAAATTCATGACACAATTTAAACTGGATCACTCACCAATAACCACCATACATATCTTTTCTGTGGTACACTGGAAGGGGAGGGACTTTGTTTCTCTATAAGACAGAAAACTCAGATTTTGAAAATAACTAAGTATATTCACTGAGATACTTGAGTATTTCTGTTTTATTCAATTAAAGAGTAATTTTTTTCAGCAAAATTTCATTCTAAAAACTATTTAAGGCCCAAAAACGTAAAGTGATTAAAGTAAGTAAAATCAGAAAAAAATGTCTTCTATTTCCATAATGTCATATATGAATATATATCATTCATATTGGCTTGAATTTGTGCTTTTATTTTGAGCTAATAATACTTAAATTAAATACATTTTAATTTAAGTATTTTTACATTTCTGTATTGGTACTTTAACTCGTATTCCATCGCAGACAGCTCGTATGTCACCACCAGCAAAGATTTTCCACTCAGTAAACAAAAATAAACATTAAAATGAAGGTACTACCACAAGACATTCTACCTGTGCTCCACTTATTTCTCCAAAACAGTGTGCCAGTGCAACAATCACCACACCCACTGCCACTGCTGGGTACAGGGGTCCCCCAGGGGCCTCTCCAGGGCCGGGCACGGAGGCTCCCAGCACGGCGCTCACTAACACCAGGGTGCCGAGCAGCTCAGCGAGGATGGCACGCCAGAACTGCCGACTACGGAGCTCCTCGGGGAAAAGGGAACAAAAACAAAGATGGTCTATATTTAGTTCAGCCATAGAAAACTTGGAATTTTGCTCAAACTAGTGCGAGGCTTCGTGATCAGGAACATATTAAACCACATTAAAAAGTCGCATGAACCCTGAAAAAGTCTGTATACTGTCCATGCTGAGGATTATGTTTGTCAGTTTACTTGTTATATTGTCTATCAGAAGCTGTAAAATGAATAAAGATGACACACTTAAAGATGAGACATGCCAAACACAAGGTACAACAAGGTAACCACACGTCAATAATCTAATCAAGTAACCCAAAGCCTGATAAGGAGTGCAGATTATTTGTATTAATCAACTTCTCATACATTTTAATGCTATCAAAGGCTGTAAAAAATATCAAACATGACACAAAACATTAAATGAGACATAGACAACATTTAGTTTATCACTTTATCTCACATAAACAAGTCAACTCCATGTCAGTAACCTGGATTCCAACTCTGTAACCTGCTAAAAAAATAAAAAATAAAAAAAATGCATCAATTGTCCTAAAATGATGAACACCTGACAACCACTGGCCTCGTGCAAAAAATCTGTCATAAAACACAAACACACAAATCCTCGTTAGTGAACACAACGTTGGAAAAAAAAAAAACATGAGGGGGTTTATGCACTAAGATAAGAAAATAAGATGCTTACCTCACTCCACGTCATCTCCAACTCAGAGAGTATGTTCTCCTAAGGCTTTCTGTCTTCTGTGGGTCCGTCAGTCCCCGTGCCTGTCCGTCCGTCTGTGTGTGGCTGTCGGGTCTGAGGGCTTCAGGGTCTCTGCTCCGTCCCTCATTAACCTGTAGAGTCTCTGAGAGGTCCTTTGATGAGAGCAGCCTCCCCCACTCTCTTTCTCTCTCCTCACCCTCTCCTTGTCCCGCACCTCAGTCCCCATCAAGGCTTCCTGTGCACAAACATTCGTCAGCACAAAGCCCTTGAAAATATGTCTCTCTCTCCAAGGTTGCATGTGTAACACCCCAACCCTCCCAATTTTTCCTCCGACACGTGCAACCCGACCTTGAGCAATTTATCGCATCTTCAGGGAACCTACCGGGAGCCTTTCACTTAGGCTCAAGCTGAAGTGATTGTGGCCACTTCAGATGGTTGCACAAGCTCTGGGTGAATGGTTGCAACAAGATGATCACAATTATGAACGATGGGATGAAATCAGGTCATTCAGAGTTTTGGTGGAACTGTAGAAGCATTTGTTATCTTGAGGTGTCTGCTGTGAGTTGGTGTTCTAATACAGAAATGGAAGAATTCAAAGCTCAGACTGATGTACTCCCTCATTATAATGACGAAGGATCAAATGTGGGTTTGCTGATCAGCTACTTTGCCTGAGACTGAAATACTTGAAATGGACTGCCATGAAGTTTGGTTTACACATTCATGTCACCCTCAGGATGAACCAGTGGACCCCTGAAATTTCTTCTAGCCCTGTCGACAGGTTGAAATTTCTGTTTTCAGATTCAGATAAGTGATAATGATAGTTAATCTTGTGTCAAGTGATAGAATGCTAACCTTTATTTAGCAAGGTGACCTTGGTAAACATGAGGCTAAAGGTCTAGCCTATGATTTAGCAGTGTGATTACAAGTATGAAAGCATGCTATCATCAGCATTTAGTCTGACCCCAGCCTCACAGAGCAGCTAGGATAACTGTAGACTTGCAGTTTTGTGAAATATGCTTACAAGGAACAAACAGGTTTTAGTTTTTTAAAACCAGCTAACGTATCTGCTTTTCCAACACTTTGGTCAATGGCTTACTTTGAGTTTAGTGCCAGTAAGCAGTAGGTAAAACTGTAAAGTTAAAGATGGCAAACTTCATAAATATGATGCTAAAAGGCCATGTTAGCATGCTAAAGAGCCGCTAGCATAACTGCTAGAAACAGCAGTGTTCAGACCAAAATAGCTTATTGTTGGTTTGAAATTTGCTGATGATTGCAAAAGTGTTTCAAAAAAATTGATGATCTACAGTATTAAATTCTTACATATTAGTGTGTATATATGTATACACATACATATGCATACATACATACATACATACATACATACATACATACATGTATGTGTGTATATATACACACACACACACGACCAACATGACTGTAGCCTACACGGGGCTACATGTAGGACTACAAGAGTTTATCATTCAGATAACATTAAGGGTTTGTGGCTCATCCTGTTGTCTCCTGTTTGTGCTGAGCTGCGTTGGCGTGTCCTGAGCACCTGGCACCCATTACTGCTGCTCAGCCTGATTTTCATATCAATTATAGGAGAAAGGGACCATTAGTGAGCAGGGACGACCAGAGTGACAAGAACAGACCGCATCCTCCTCTTTGAAATTATCTATTGAGTCATACGTTGCATTTCGGCATGGGATAAATATGACTCTTCCTTCTGTCCTCTAATTATTTATCTGTTCGAAGGAAATGAGGTCTTTCAGAAGGTTCAGTCAGAGTGGCGTTTCATATTAAGCAGCAGAGGAAACAGAGTTAGTTCTGAATAAGAGCAAGCCGTTATCAAAATCAGACTGTTGGGTTATGTTAACAGTACGATCTGGAAAATGATGTCCTCCCACCCGCGTTTCATTCCTTCCACAGACGAGGCCTTCTTGTGAGGTACTGATCTGATCACCATGGGGACAAACTCTTTCATGATGCTGTTGCCATAGAGCCTATTGTGATGCTGCGTCTGTGCATGCGTTTCATTTTCTCCCTTTGATATCAAACAAACACTCACCTTGTGAAGACGTTTTTTCATTACAGACAGAATTCCTCAGTTTGACTAAAAAAACTGAGAATATTCCCATCAGGCCCTGTTGATGAAGGATTTAGTCGACCATGGCTGAATATTTATGTTTTGAATTGTTTTTGTAAAACTTTTTGTGTATTATAGAGGCAGCTGACGTGATGTTCGTAATGATATTTGGGGTCCCAGGCATCAGGGGCCCTCAACTCCAGTCCAGAATGAACTGGTTGGTTGGTCTGTTGGGGGGCGTGGGGGGTGCTGGAGTGCCCCATTATGCTGTGGATTACCCCCTCCTCTCCACGGCAACTGTTAAACTGTTATCCCCCCTTTTGTGGGGCTAAGCCCAACTGTGTGGAGCGGGACGGGCGGGGGGCACACTGGAACCCGCTGGCGTGGGTAGTTTTCAGCCCCCTCCGCCCAGAGTGCTGACATGGACACAATTTCACTCACACAAGTGTACACACACTCACACAAAGTGCCAGCTAAGGGATTTGAGAGAGCAATGGAGGGCAAAGGGAGAAATGCATGAAAAAGACAATACACAGGTTTTTATTTTTCTGACTCTGACTGTCTCCATTTTTTTTGAGGTGCTCTGTAGATGTAAGTGTTAAAACACAAGCGTGTGTGAGTGAGCTGCACTTGAGTCTCTACGACTGCGGAGCAGCTGGGAATGATGGCAGGACATTCAGCATGTGCCTCAGACAGGACTCTCCAGGGAGCAACAGAGCCCCACCCGAATACTTCAGCATATTGTCCATCATGGTCAAGGGCTCCTTTTCACCTTTAACGTGACATATCTCAGCGGGCTCGTCTTGTGATATACAGTGAGTTTAAGTGGAGGTATGAGGTAAACAGGCAGCGTGAGACTTCTTTGAAAAATGTGCATCTACCATTTTAACAGTGTCACCTTCTTTTCAGATATATTGTTTAATCTGTTGAAATCAATTAATGATCAGGAATAATAAAGGATAAATTCACTCTAAAATGAAATATGCGCATCAGGTGAAGTTTCATAATCCACAGAACATTTCGGGGGCTTCTCAGCAAAAACAACACTGCAGCATTCTCCCCAACAACTGAAAGTGACAGGGACCTCTATTAATATGTTAAAAAAAAAAGAAAAAAAGAAACTTCACCCAACTTTCCAACAGCATGAGTAGATATTGACTGAATTCATTCATTCAAACAAATGTTTTGGATAACATATCCTTCAAGGAACTTGCCAATACAATCTAAATAAAGCATAAACTCACATATGATACAAATAGTATTTTTTTTTATATCAGTGGACAGTAACCCACTGGAATTAGGGACTGGAATCTATATAGCACAAGCACAATAAATTCTGTAAATCTATGTTTCTTTCTTATTAACTGTAAAACTTGCAGCTCTCATTCATATCCTCACCTAGGGCCTATGATCATTTTTATCTCATCAGGAAATAACAGGCTAAGATATAAACTGGTTAATGAAAAGAATCATGCAGCTGTCTTTAAAAATGTTTAGTTACAAGTTACTTTGCAGGTTGCAATACTGCATCAGGGAAAAAGAGAAAAATATTTTAATGACAATCATATTATATGAAAACTGATTTGGATCAGAAAAATACTAAAAATCAAAATCAGCCAGGCTGATAATCTATTGACCAATACTATAAAGTGTATCTAAATACATATACAAACTGTGAGTATAATTTTACTTTTGATACTTATATACATGTATGAGCAGAAAATGATTTGTGATAGTTGAGTATGTTTAATATCAGATACATTTACTAGGATTTTTTTCACTTTCCCCAAAGTCATATTTTAACATGATATCTTCACTTTCACTCAAGTCTGAATTTTGGGTACTTTACACAGCACTATTACAGCTCTACCTGCGCCATATATGGTCAAAGTGGAGTAACTAAATCATTGTTAATTATATTCAGTAACCTCATTCGTACACATGATTAATAAAAAAAACCTGTATCTGCTCCTGCTAGAGCATGTTTGCTGTGTGTTGGTATATCCATCACTTCCTCAAATCTTATTTGGTGATGATATCCCAGCATGCACTGGGGAAGTAGGCTGGGCTACTTTAAAAGATGATACATGATCTGACCTCCATGTCTCTGGACTGTGGGAGGAAACAAGAACCTTTGACAAAAAGACAAAGAGAAAAGAATTCTCTCTACTATATGTGGTTTTTATTCAACTCACAGTACATTCTACAGATGCACACGTGTTACATCACCTTAATACAACAGAGTCTTGTAATACCTCCTCTTAAAAATGATGAATTGGTCCTAAAAATATAAAGGAACAAATTTAAAGTCACCAAAACTGTACATTATTAAAAATTCACTTGACACCACATTTGGTTTTCATGTCTTTTTTTTTTTCTTTTTTGAAAAAACGTCTGTCCCTTTACGTGTAATAAGGAACGTCAAGGTTTTACTTCCTATCAATGGATTCGAGTTCAGTGTAAGAAACATGTTTAAATAAAACCCAGACCGTGAGTCATCCTGACGCCTTCGAAGCACACCAACCATGCCGCGCAAAACATTTTACATTGGCCCGTGTACAGCACAAAAATCAATAAAAGGAATGTTAGACTGAAAACAAGGCAGGAATGTGCCCAGTGCCTCGTTATCAGAGCTCAATAGCAATTCTAGTCTTTAAAATGGGAGGATTTTAGCCTCTCAAATAACCAGCTTTACATGTTTTTGCCTTGTTGGATGAGCTACAGAGGAACACAAGTTTGAGTGTCATATTCAGCACAAATAATTTGCTCAATTATAGTCTTGAATCTCATCTTGGCCTGATCTTATACCACATGAGAGCAAAGTTTCAGTGAGCTGTGCGTTGCAGTAGCATCCTCTCAGTTCTCTACAGTCTGTGAGACAGATCAGGTGTAACCAAGCGAGTATTTACTCTTCACAAGATGGACAGTGAAATCTAAGAGTCTAGGCCCAGACTGACTGACTGACTGACACTTAAAAAAAATCCCTCCAGTTTCAGAAACCAGTGTCTTTCACACAGCAGCAGAAGGTGGGTATGTGTGTGAAATCGTGTGCATGTTTGTGTGTTGGTGAAGTGTGTGTGTGTGTGTGTGTGTGTGTGTGCGTGCAAGACTTTAAGTGGAGGTTATACAACGTCTACTTGTGACAGTCCAAAAAACAGATTCCTTTTAGCTTAACTGGCCTTTTCATAAATCGTCTAGACATCTCTATAAGGTAATCTGTACACATTCACTACAAGCTATTGCTATTAAATAATCCCAGCTATTGTAATCTTATATATATATTTATATATAGAATATATAATAAAAATATATTGAGCAAAAAAATTACTTCTCGGCATAAGACCACGTTACATTACGTTTCCAATGAACAGGTAAAAATGGCCCGAGCTCTGTGAAGAGTTTTGATCCATTTTGTCGTTGAGCGGTGCTAAGCAGGTCCAGTATGCAGCAGTTAAGGCTGCAGTAGTGTGATCAGTCCCTGACCTTCAGTATGAGTCCGAGAGTCAAAACACTCAGGGCCTGAGGCCAGGTCAGCGCCTCCCAACAGGGCTTGACCAGAGGCCTTGCTACGACATGGGGCTTAGGAAAGGACGTGACAGGCGAACGCAAACAGGAGATGAGGTGCTGATGTGAGGATGAGGAGGAAGGAAAAGCGAAGAGAGAGAGACATGTTCAGACTCTCTGTGACGGGGGAATGAGTACAAGTTCAAGCCAGTTCAACTGTGGGCCTGGAAAAGATTCGGCCAGTAGAGGAAACAATAACAGACAAATAGCCAAAATCTATACATATATACCTATACATGACAGAATACACAAGCTGGAACAATCTCCAGACAGTCTTAGCAGTAATGGAGAGAGTGTGACTGGGACGGTGACAGCACCAAACAGTAAAAAGCCCCACCATCACGGGGAACGCCACAGGGCTCCTATTTGTCCTTATTTGAGTAAAACTCCGCCCAGCGGCTCTCAAAGAAGCGCCTCATGGCGTGTCCAGCTATCCCCACCTCCGACGTGTCCTCGTTGAACAGCTCACAGTTGTTGAAGACAAGATGAGCGTCGGCCGCAAACTCCTCACAGCTGCAGTACCTGAAGAAACAGAGGAGACAGATGTCTAAAAAGGCACCAGAGAGGAACATTTTGTTCTATGGGTTTGAAAGATGCCTGAAGAGCCTCCTCTGCAGAACAAAAGTAATCCCTCAAGTGGGGCATACGTTTTTCTTTTGAAAATGTTTAAGTACAGAACAATCAGCCAACTGAGGGAGCAACAAACTCATGAGAAAACACACCAGGGAAAGTTCTAAAGGAAGAAAATGATCCGTAATTTACTCAAGTCAATTTAAAAACACTCATCAGTGGAAAGTCAGAAACAGTAGGACCAACAATAAGGTTCCATAAACACGAGCAATTACTTTCCTTCCATGAGGGCTCGGCAATATATCTATATCATGTTGTACTCATATGAGTCTAGATATCAAGTCATTAAAGTTAGTGTCGTCTATTCCTGTTTTTTTTAGGCTGCATTACAGAAAAGTAATGTAATTTTCTGAACTTAATTAGACTGTTTTTATTGTACTTATGATTTCCTTTGGCATTTATACCAAAATTACTAACACTACAATAATGTCACAACATCTATACTTGGAAGTTTTTTCTGACATTGTTTTGTGATTGTGTACTAAATTTTTAACATAGCAATTTTGAAAATAATGTTTTCCAAGCTGACTTTTTACATACCTTTTACAACATTTATCCTGTATTAACCTCTTTTATTGTGGAGATATTGTTTTTGTGTGAGCTGCTCTTACCCTCCCTGTAGCAGTCGCTCTCTCATGGTGAGGAAGTCCATGGGGTTTTTGATGATGCGGCGGTAGCCTGGCACCAGTCGGGGGTTAACAGGTTCAAGGAATGGCCAGGCATCGGCATGAGACTCCATCTCCATTAGAATGATCCTGGTAGGAAGTAAAATAAATAAAATATGTCACCATGTAGACTTAAAATCCTGTTCCAAGTTAACACATTCATCCAGCATGTCAACACAACAGCAATGAAGGAAGGACTCACTCGCAGAAGGTGAGGTCAGGCTGGTTGCGGGTTGTCATGCGACGACGTTTAGCGGCACTTCCTTCTCCGGGGGAACGAGTGGATGAAGAGGGGGCCGGGGTCTCCTTGTACCGTGTTGACATGCCGCCACTGCGTCGTGTTGTCGTCTCATCTTCAGAGCTGTCGTCTTCATATCTTCTCTTCTTCATCCTGGTCCTCTTTTTGCATGCTCGTGGTGCAGTAGTTTCATTCTGTGAGACATAAGAAGATCAGGTTGATGAGCAACAAAACTAGCAGAGATTCAAAGGCAGCCCAGCTGTTTCTTTTGTGAGGACTCATGAGGATGGGCTCTGACCTCAGCAATGCAGGCAGGACAGAACCAGTCTCCCTCTGGCACCTGGGTGATTTTGGGCCTCAGGCAGTACATGTGGCAGCCGCGGTCACAGCTGTCACAAAGCAACAGGCAATCATCGTTGTCTCCCTTCCTGCAAACCTGGCAAGTCTGTGTAAAAAAAACAAAATAAATCATTAGTGTTAAAATGATCATTTTAATTTTTCTGTGCAGAGTGCTCCCACATGATCAAGTTACTTACCACTTTAGTCACAGATCTCTCCCAAGCAATGGCCTTCTCCAGCTGAAGTAAACAGAGGCAGACCTGTGGAGCACTGCGGACGCGATCCAGAGCTTGTCGCCATGTTCGCATGCGAGACGTGATCTCACTTTCCAGACTAGAACAGAAGCAAATCATACGAAAGATCAACATATGAAACTAAACAAACCCATCCCCCACACTATGAAGAGAGGCCGGTTCTTCTCACCTGAAGACATCAAACGGCTGCTCGTCTCCCGGCGTTGGGGTGAGAGGCGCAAGGCGCATCACTTCGGCTGGGTTCCACAGCGGCTCCTTCAGGTAGCGTCTCTCAATGTTACGCTCGAGGTTGGCCAAGCGCAGCACAGCCAAGTCCACCGGGTGTGTGGCAATACGTGGCAGGCCGGACCACTCCTTTTTAGTTCGCACGATCCAGTCGTCATGTGGGTCAGCGTCATGCTCGTAATACTGGAGGTCATCACGTGTGGAGTCTGGCTCTGGGATTGTGTAGGGCTTAAAACAGGAGTGAGACAGGGAGAATTTAAGTATCAGTGAGAGAGATAACCAAACAATTGTTTTGAGTTATTTTTATGTTTAGAAAAAATCTTTTTATCAAGTGTTGTAATGGTTACCTGAAATTCTACTACTGGTGTCTCTGTGTTACTTTCAGCATCGCTCACCACGCCTTGGGGAAGTGCCTTGATGAATGACAATGTACACATTAAATTTCTTTTAGCAACTTTTCATATTTTGTCAATGGGAAGCACACACAGAGTAGAGAAATGGGGAATGACATGATAAAAAGGTCTCTGGCGGCATTTCAAACAAGTATGAAGTGGTTGCAAAAGTGTTTGGCCAAAGTTTGCTAAATTCCAGTCTGAATTGATCTTTGCTGATCTTAGATCACAAAGCACATCATTTTTCTGTAGTTTTAAAATACACTATTCGATTATTTAGATGATGTATAATAGTGAGACAGAAAAAATGAGGTGCTCTCTCACCTTGAGATGGAGGTCTGCGGCGATAACCCGCTGCTCCAGGTCCTCCACCCACTGTAGGGCGCTGATGTCAGTCTCCATTGTCCTTTCCTGCACTTGCCAGGGTTCCTGCAGAGCCTCCAGGAGCACATCCTTCTCCTCTACCTTCAACTCAAACAAACGATCTAGGCAGAAAAAAACAGTTTATGTTGTAAGGAGAGCGCAGGACAACAGGGGGAACAAACAGAAGAAAGAAAGATAGTGCACGAAATGCTGAGGAACAAATGTCCACTAACACAAGACTCACCGTCGATAGGTTTGGTGCACATCTCAGCTAAGCTCTCCATGTGTTTGGCCAGATGCTTATGGAGCACCTTCTCCCTGACGCCCCTTGGATGGAGGGCCTGTAAGGTGTGATACAATTCCTCTGGATCCTTGATCCACCACCAGCCACGTACCATAGCTGACAAAGAAAGAGTTTTGCGCACAATACATTAATAATATGTAAAACACAGACATGTTTTTTTATGTTAACTTTTGAACATTAACTATCAGCAATCAACAACATACATCCAAAATGAGGGATGTGTTGTTCTGTCTAGCTCAAAATCACAACATCCCTGATACTACTTACATGCTGGGATGGGCTTGACCACCAACTGTGTAAAGTACTGCTGCTCGAGCTCTTGGAACACAGAGTTGGGAGGTCGCCCTCGGCGCTTGGCTGCAGCTCCTCTTGGCCCTCTGCGGGCAGGACTACTGCCTCTGCTACCTCTCCTTCGCCTGCGACCTGGCCTGCCGGGGGTGGCTGGAGCAGGTGTGGCACAGGGAATGGAAGCTGGAAGAAGCTGGGGGGGTGCTGGTGGGGCACAACCAGGAACAGCAGCAGCAGAGGGAATGTCCTGTGTTGGTGCTGCAGTCAGAGAATCAGCAGGAGCCACAGCAGGCATGAGCGGGTCCGGCTGAGGTGGGAAGAGATTATTTTACTTATGCACCACACAGGAGATGAGTTACTACAGCATATTTCAGTGTATTTGTAGTTATGATTGGGATGTCAAACCTGCAGGAGTGGAGCAGTGAGTGCAGGCAGAGCACTCGCTATCTGAGGGAGGAGTTTCGGGGGTGAGCCGGGTGAGTTGGGTATCTGGGGCTCGGTCAGAGAGTTATCATCACATGGCTGTTTGGGGAGCAGGTTGAACCACTGTCCCTGTTTTTCTGCCATCTCCTTCACACTCTCCTCTGGTCGATTCCCCTCTGGAGCGTCTCCAGCTGCTGAGCATGTGCCGTTGGTCACCGCTTCCTGTGACTGGCTGAGCCAGCTCTGAAAAGCCGCCTGTGTGAGGTCTTGTGAGCCGCTGTTGGGTGATCCTGGCCCATCCTCTCCCCCAGACCTAATGCTACTTCGACGGCGGCGGCGAATCTTTGCTGTGCGGAGGTGGAGCTCCACTTCTGGTTTGATTTTTCTTGGCCGTCCTCGTCCTCTCGGTCGGCTCATGAGGGATGCGGTGCCAGGGAGGGGGTCATCCTCTGGAGAGAAGGTCTGGGGCTGGGTGGGGGTAGCAGAGGAAGGAGAGGAAGGTAAAGTAGGAGGTGGGGTGGTAGGCATGGGGGTCTCCTCAACTTTAGGCTCCTTTTTGAGGAAGGTGACAGGAACCTCAGCAACAAGGACATCTCCAGAGGCTGCATGACAGAAATATGAGAAAAGTTTAGTTGAAGACGGACGAGCAAAAAGTCTGCAGAGGCATAAAATGTGAAAGATGCCATTTATGTAAAACTTCATTCTCAGACTCACTCAAAAGTTCTTCTGGCCCCTCGACCAGAACTCCTCCAAGATGAGGTAGCGCCAAGTATCTGCGCCGGTAACGGTCCTGGCCCAGTAATGTGGCCCGCATGGAATGAGACGACTGTAGCAGCTTTTTGCGGAAAAATGCTTGGCGCTGTGGAGAGCCAAAAGTGGAGGAATTGTTAATATGAAGCAACATATGCATATGAAAGCATCTGCATCTGTGTAGCATCAGGCTTACCTTGGTTAGCTTATCTATCTGCCTTTCAAGCTCTGGAATGCTGGCATTAGTAGGGCTCTCACTCTGTCACAGAAAAGATTAAAATTCAATGTAGGAAAGATCCACCTTTAACACTCGAGGCACACTAGAGCAGATACGTACATCGCTGAGTTTGGGTTCTTCTTTGCGTGCTCGGCGGTTGCCTCGCTCTACAATCAGGCCGCTCTCCTCCAGACTGAGGTTCTCTTCCTCAGCCACTCTAGCACTGCGCCTCCTCTCTTCAAAACACAGTTCCTCCTCTGAGCGACCTGTACGGCGCGCTAGTGCCGCCTTCAGTCTGCAAGGGAGAAAACAATGAGGATCAACATGTTGTATAGCTCTGTGCTTTATATGGAGTGATCTTTGAATGATTCCATGTCTGAAGTGAGAAAAACATGATCTTACTTGCGCAACTTCCCCTCAATTATCCACTTGTTCTTTCTGTATGTTGCCATGTTCTCTAGTGTGTTGTCAATGTCACTGAAATACAAAACAGGAACATTAATAAAGAATCAGAAATGCAGTCGTGATAAAACTTTAGGTTCAAGAGAAACCTACAGAAAAAATGATGAGCTCTTTTTCTTACCTTGTAACAATGTTGCTGCTGTTGAGTTCATCCACCAAGAAACCCAAGATAGCTGCCTTGGTGTCAGGAGGCAGCGCATGAAATGGTTTAGTCCTCATCATGTTGCACACTTCTGCATCATAACCGTGAGATTCCAAGAAGATGCGAAGTACTTCTGAGACGGTGCCGCGGGTCAGCTCCAACTCAACCAGCTTATCCCCGAGGATCTTAACGGACTGATGGGGAGAAGAAAGAAAATGTAGATTTTAACCATTCCAACCCATTCTTGATCAGGAATTGGATTTATGGATAAAGTGCTCAAATGTGTCACACACCTGATAATAAGATGACAGGCCTGGATCATGGAGTGCAACCTCCACCAGCTTTATCAGGAGGTCCTGGACCTCTCCTTGGCCGTCACCCAGCCCTAAGAGCCCCTCCTGCAGGGTAGCAAGGCTGGGGATGTCTTTGGGTATGTTGAGACCAATCACCTTTCCATAGCCATGAAGGAATTCAACCACAGCCAGGCAGTGTGCAAAAGCTGTGCCAGACAGAACCACACCAGGGATACGGGACAGCTCTGGTAGAGGCTGAAGGAGACAAAGTTCAGATTTCAGGATAACCTTAAAAAAAAACTGCAATCACAGTGCTGAAACAAACTGAATGTCCATTAGAGAACTCACTTTGTGGTCAGTGAGACACATGTCCTCTGTGGGTTTCTTTAGTTCTTCTGCGATCAGCTGCTGCCTCTTGCGCTCCTCCAGACGTCTCTGGGCCTGCGCTCTCCTCTCTGCCGCCCTCTTAGCTGCCAGAGCAGCCCGAGCTGCCGCCTCCGCCTCCGCTTGAGCTTTAGCCAGAGCCTTGGCTTTACTCCGAGCACCCAGCACCCTCTTTCCCTGTGCTATCCTCTCCTCATCGGTCTGCTGTACTGGTGGAGGAACCACAACCTTGACCGATCTCCTGCGGCCAGGCTTCTTGGGCTCTGCAGCAGCACCTGATGCTGGCTGTGTGACCTGTGGGGCCGTTGGGTCGGTTGGTTCAGCCTTCAGCTCCAGTAATTTGGCATCTTGCTCAAGCTGAGCCCACAAAGGAAAGCAAGAAGAGGCAGAGGTTAGGGAGAGATTGTGCTGAGGAAAATACTGATAAATCATTTTTTTCATCAAGTGTTTGTCTTTACCTTGGCTCTCCTTTTCTCCGCTTTCATCTTCTTGATCTTCGTGTCCTCCCTTCTCTTCATTCTTGCCTAAACAACATCAGCAACAAAATCAGAAAAGGCTGTCAACAGCCAAACAGCACAAACAACACAAACTGACCGACTGACATACCTTTCTCTTCATTTTCTTTTTGATTTTTGCAAGTTTCTCCTTTTCCTCCTCAGTGAGAGCTTCTGTTAAACAAATAAATAAAACAAATATTAGTTCAAGCTACATGTGCCAAACATCATCTGGTCTTAAGTCTCTGTATGCCAAGTTGCTCCAGTCTACATCCACTCACCCTTAGCCTCAAGTCGCTTCAAAAGCTTGGCGTCAACTTTGCTAAGGAGGTCGATCATCTTGGGTTTGGGAGGTCTACCAGGACGGCGAGCCGGCGCTCCCCTCACACCACGAGCCCTGCGGGGTTTCTCTTTATCAGGGTTTGGAGGTCGACCTCGCCGGCCAGTGATGGCCATGATCATTGATGGAACCTCCTCGTTGGCCAAGAGCACCCACTTCATACCCTGCAACATGATGTGGAAAATGATCAGTCCCCAAAATGTCTCCTACAGATTTCATTTTTTTCCAAATCTTTGAGTGTGAAAAAAAAAAATGAAGTGAGCAGTAGACAGAAAAAATATACAGACCTCAGGACTTTCTCTTTCTTCATAAAAATCTCCAACAGGCATGCGTGGGCTGAAGCTGAAGTGTTCTCTGGTGACCACGCTGTCTGAGTGTTTCTTCAAGTACTGGATGAAACAACAAGAAAAAGAAAATCACAGTCAATGTTCGGACATCTTTAGATATTCTCTGTCATATTTGCCTTGAAATTGTTTTGATTTTAACTTCAACGTATTTTATTGTTTTGTTTTATAAAAGTAAAATGCACCTTGATTATTTCTGGGAACTGCTTCATCCTCCTTCCACAGGGTGTGTAATACCAGGTTTCACCCTTCATGCGGTTCTCCATTTTCCTTACACGAATCTCTCTCCTCCATCTACAATGAAGACAGTTCATAATTACATTCCTGTTGCACAGCTTCCTCTTAGACACAGGAACGTGGTAAACAAACTAGAAACTGAGTTATAATATATGAAAACTTTTCAAAGTGAAATAAAAGCACAGATCTTTGACACAAATTTACCATTATCAAAATTTTCTTCACCAAATCAACTACAAGATGACATCACACTGAGATCTCAACATGGATAACCTGATGCAAAATTGTCATTTATCTGGGGGGTAATAAGGACAGTTATAGTTGACCTAAGGCAGACTATTTTGGTTGATTGTATCAAAATTATCCAATGCAATTTTTAAACAATTTCTTTCAATCAATCATCATTCAATCATTATTAATGCAGGAAATACGTTTGACATTTTCCCCATTAAAGAACTGCTTTAACCACTGATTTGATCCATCTACATTAGGAGTTCAAAGTGCAAATAGTAAATTTTTGCGAGTAATTTTTTTGAGTAATTTTTAAAATTACAAATTTACTTTTAAATTTAATCAAATATGTTTTCTCATATAAGTGATTCTGTATTTGATTTTGATATAAGCAAGTATGTGTGCCTATGTCTGATTGTTGATTACATTTTCAATCAGTTAAATTCACAATAGAAATTAGGATCAATTGATTTTGGAAAAAAATTACTCAACTGGCCAGACACTAACATTTTTGGTTTATGATGATAATCTGATATTTCATCTTGCACAAAACTTGCTTGATAAATGTTTGAATGTCTTCAGCCAATAGTGATCATGATCTATAGTGTTATAGCACAGATAGTCTTCTATAAACAAGAAATGTGTAATACTGATGCGATTAACAAAACCCAACAAGGGAAGATTACCCATGCTGCAGTGGGAACTGGACCTGCTCCTCAGTCGCAACCCTCCGTCTGTTTGATTCACCTGTTTGAGAAAATGTGCAAAATGCGTTGTTAAAATTTTGATATAACGTCTCAATCAAACGCCATGACACAATGTCTGAAAACTCTTCTTTATTACCTGCAGTGGAGTCATCGTCATCATTTTCATCAACATCATCGGCAGTTTTGTTGGCACCTTGGTTTGGTGTTTTTGCAGTTCCTTCTTGTTTCTTCGTCCTTCTCGCCTTCTTGGGCTTTGGGGTATCAATAGATGAAGCATTGGCCAGAACAGCTTCAATTGTGGCTGTGATAGGATCGACCTCTCCTGTCGCTGGCCCAGCCCCTGCACCAACATCTGATGTTTCTTGACCATCCTCCTTCATAGGCTTCTTCCTCTTTCTACCCTTGGTTACCTCCTCTTTTGTGCCTCCCTCTTCATTGGTCTTCTCCACTTTAGGGGTTCGTGCCCGAGGCTTCCGCTGGCTCACCTCAGGAGCTTAAAATCAATGGGAAATGAAAAAAAGTGTTTACTACAATCTAACATTTTTAAAACAAACATTCTGTTGAAATCATATTGTTGGAGATTTACCTGGAGATTTCATCCATATTGCCTTTGGAGTTCGAGGTTTGCGTGGTTTCCCTGGGGTTTTCAGATGCCCTCCGATAGCTGACGCAGTCTGATCAGTCACTGGCTGGAGTGGGTGTACAGCAGGGCCCTCTGCTGGGGTACTGAAGGCGATGAAGTTCTCATCTCTCATCTTGAAACTCGGGGGAGTCATCGCCTCACTAACAGTGGTCTTGATGCTAATGCGTCCAGCAGAGTCTGGTGCATCGTGTCCTGTCTGTTCCCACTCTGCCTCCGGTCCTGAGAAGAAACAACATTAAATGATAAAATTCAGATTGATAGGATAAGGACATAAACATCTGTATTCTCTATTTTAAATGAAAGCAATGTCCAAAGAAAATGAACTCATGTGATGTCAGTTCCCATGATCATGAACTTTAAGAATTTACCTTGACGACTTGGCTGAGATGGCACATGTAAGCGCACATCAGACACATCGCTTGGGTCTTCCATCTGAGAGGCGTTGTTAAGAGAAGACTCCAGCATGGATTCTCCTGTGATCTGGGAGCCGTCCTTGGTCTCTTCTGCTTCAGATGTTTCCCCTTCCCTGTTGGAATCCAACGTCTCATCTCTGGAGTCTTCCATGGAGAAGCTGCTGTCCTTAGTGGTGTCAAAGGCAGTTGAGGTGTCCCCTTCTGCAAAGGAAGTGTCTTTTCTCGGGGGAAAGCTACTATCATGGTGTCTGGAGTCATCTACACGTGAGCTTTCATCATCTGCAAGAGACGACTTATCCATGAAAGAGCTGGCCTTGATTCTAGAGGGCGTGTCAAATAGTGAAGAGTCATCAAAATTTTCGTCATCTGTCGGATCCTCTACCTTCGTGCTGTGCAGATGTGAAGACTTTCTGAGTGGAGCCTGCTCCTCTGACTCACAGAGGACACCGCTTTGATGCTTCTCAGAATCTGTCTGTTTATTCTTGGACTTGGACTGATCAGGAGCAACTGTGGTCTGCAAGGGTTTGTAAGGAAGATCACTGAGGATTTCAGGTGTGTGAATTTCTGATTCATTTGTCTCTGTAGCTTCCACCTTCTGTGGTGTCCTTCTCATGCCTGAATCAAGCTGAGGGAAGTGTTCTTCTGGTTTCCCATTTCTTTCTTTAGCTTTCTTTTCCTCACTGTGTCCATGGTGCTCTGGCTTGGGAGACACCTGCTTCAGCGCCTGAGAAGGAGTGGTGTTGGGAGAATGCTGCTCAGAGTCTGAACTTTGGACCACTCCAGAAGACGTACCCATTGCAGGAGGCACAGACACCAAGGCAGGAGGGGCGGACACGGGTGCAGTCCTGGAGGCTTGAGTGGTTAGAAGAGGTAGGGTGGATAGAGGTCGGACTGTAGGATTTTCATGGGCTGCTGGGGAAGGTGGGCTCGCTGCTCCAGGTAGTAATGATGCTGCAGAGGCAGCGGAAAGACCAGAGTTAGCAGCTAGAGGAGTGTACATCTGATGCTGGGTTGCGGGTGCTGGGTCACGAGGTTTACCGCCAACCGAAGGAGTTGCTGATGCAGACATGGGAGATGCAGATGTTGATAAACATGAGCCAGTTGGTGCTGAGGTTGAAGACATAAGAGGTGGAGCCACACCAGCAGGTGAGGACTTTGCACCCACTGGTGAGTAGTCAGACATTAGTTTTGGGGGTCCTGGCTTTTCATGCTGAGCTCCGGATGTCACCAGAGGTGCCCTGGACCCTTGAACCATCTGCTGAAGAGATGAGATGGATGCAGAGTAAGAGGACGTGGACACCAGGGCAGGGGGGGAAAGTGTTGTGGGAGGCAGTGAAGACTTGGTTTGATGAGACTCAAATAAAGGTGAAGAGACTGGAGGGACTGAAGAAATTGGTCTGGACACACCATCAGTCGAAGCGAGAGGTGGAGACAATTTTGGAGGCGAGGCAGGCAGGGACGAGGAAGAGGCCCCTACAGACAGATGCTTGGATCCAACAGGGGACATCTCTCGCCTGAAACCTTGCATCATTCGAGGTGGTGAGGAAAGTCTGGGAGGAGCAGCTGGAGATGGAGCACAGGACACATTGGGAGTTGTTGAGGTTTGTGGCAGAGCAGACTCTGTATCAGGAGATGACACTACAGGGGGCCGAGAACCAGATGTGGGAGACTCAGAGACGGCAGTAGCTGAGACCCGAGGACATGTTGAGTCCTTGTTTAGAGAGGCTGACACTGCTGCAGGAGATGCAGATACAGAGAGCTTAGACGACGTAAACTGCGGAGGTGTATTCATTTCTGGACGTTGAGCTGCTGGCTGTTCAGAATGATGCGGACGATAATCAGTTGAAGGTCCCACAGGTTTGGGATGGAAACTGTCAGTTTTAGGCAGCCTCTGGGCAGCAGATGCCCTTTCCATGCCATTATAGCTTGAGTCTGTCTCCTTGACAGCTTCTCTTGCGTGTCCTGAAAGGGAAGACAATAAGAGAGTTAATAACAAAAAAAGCTTATTTTTTGCAGAATGAAGTGTTTATATGATGAATTCATAATGAGTTGTTTTACTGATTAATCCGATCTTCAAACCGATACATGCTGATACTGTTATCATGAAGAGACAAAAGACATTTCAAGCACTTTAGTAAGTGATTCATCTCAGCCTCACTGACAGACAGTTCACACAGCTTTACCTAATCAAGCAGTGCCCCCTGCTGGTTGAATCTTGGCACTGTTCAAACAATGTGCACCAGCAGTGAGACTGACTATTATAAAACATTAATGTGCAAGAAATAACCAGCAGAACTTATTTTTTGTATGATTATTTCTTAAATTAATGGATTTGTCTACAAATATAGTTTAAAGTGTACAAGTGTGTTTCCCAGGCTTATTTAAATGTTTTGCTTCTGTCTGACCAAAAGTGCAAAACACACAGTTAACTGTCATGTCAGACCAAATAAATAATAAAATAATAATAGTAATAATAAACAAAGAAAAGGTAATTAACAAAATGGGCTGTGATTAGTTGTTTAAACTAAAAAATAACAATACAAATTTTATGAACGGTGCCTTGGCCACTGTAATGCAACCAGGGAGTGTCATGTCATAATAAGATCAGCAGCTGGAATGGTTAGGTCAACTATGACCAAAGAGGAAGAGGACTGTTTCATTATTTGCAGATTTCTAAACTGGTAGCATTAAATGAGGAAATGTAAAGTAGAGAACAGATTAAATCATGGGGAAATAACACCTAATCAATGACCAGAATTGAAGTATTACAGTAGTCAAAATCTCAAGCCAAAACATTCCAATCACAACTGAAGGAACAAAGTGAATGACAGAATAAAATGAGCCAAAAAAACCTTCACAAAAACATCTGTTGCATAGTCACCTTGAATGGCAGTAGGTATTCCCACATTGATAGCATGGGGGCTCCGTTCCCTGCTGTGGTCCTTGGGTGATCCACTCTCCTGCACGGCCGACGGTGACATCATTGTTGCTGAGGACATCCCCACAGGGAGAGGGCTCCCCGTCGACCCTCTGCCTAAATTGTGATGCTGTGGGCTGCCACGTGGAGGAGTAAAATTCTGCGCAGCTGGGGGCATCATCTGAGCCTGGCCTTGGGCCTGAGACTGCTGTGGTGGCGGCTGCTGCTGTTGCTGCTGGGGGGACGGCAGGGACGGGTGCTGGGGCTGATGCTGGTAGTAGGGCATCCCATTGGGCATCATACCATAATGCTGTGGTTGTTGCTGGTGCTGCTGGTGGTGCTGCTGCGGTGGGTGACGATGGGATTGGAGGTGCTGCTGTGATGGTTGATGCGATGGTGGCTGTAAGGACTGCTGCTGGTGATGCTGTGATGGTGTAATTCCGGGATGTGCCTGACTCTGGTAGGTCCCATACATACTGTGGGAGTTATAACTTATTTGTTGTGGGCCAGGGTTACTCCTGTTCCAGTACTGACTCCCGCCAAGAGGCATGTTCGCCGGGCCTGCCACAGGGGGCTGGTGAGAGCTTTCAATACCCCCGTTCAACTGGTACTGTCCGTGACCCTGGAAGTGGTGCTGTGACTGAGGCTGCACCATCCCAGGTGCCGGCTGCTTCTGGTGCATCCCGTGTCCAGGAGAAGCGCCCATGCCTGGGCCATACTGAGGGTGCCCTCCCCACAAGTAGTCATAGCCCATGCTGCTCTGGTGGTGGTTGCTCATGTGTGGGTAAGGAGCTGTTGGCGGGTGGGAACCAGGCACAGCGGACCCGAGTACAGTAGTGACGCCATTCACATTCATTTCGCCATTCATATCTGTCGGACACACGAGAAGAACAGTCAAGTTGAAGAGACAGAATTAGAGAATGAGTAAGTTCTATTAAGTGCACAGAGCTATAAAGAAAAATAAAGAAAAGCACTCACTCTTCCCCTGCTGAGGAAAACTCATGGAGGACCCGTTAGTATAAAGAGAATCCCCTGAGGAGAGTTTCAGTCCTGAGTTTGCTGAGGAGTGGGTGTAGTTGAAATGATTATTTGACTCCATCTGAAAACAAAAAAAGAACACCAATGTGTAAATACAAAAATCTAGACTTCTAATAACCGATCAAATGTAAAGCAGAGAGGCAGCCGCTCAACGAGGCCAAGATGCATGCTCGCTGTATGCATCACGCTGTGAATCACCGATTTATTTATTTAATTCATTATCATTTATTTCCGTGCACTTATGAGACGCTACGTAATAGGCACATTTTCCTCTCGAAAAATGTCAATCCTGAATTATTTTGGCAAACCGCCGCTTGTGACAGCACCGATCCGATTCCAACAACAACCGTTAAAATGTCGCAGCCAAGCGACGGCAGATGCCAGGCCCGAGCGAGCAGTAATGGACAATCGGCATATTACGATAGGAGCTCATCATTACCGCTGATGAGGCGCTGCTAACATGAGCACATCCTCCTCAATCTGCCATGATAAATGTACGGCCCAGGCAGCCATAGCCACACCAACATTACCCAAGACCCGGCGGCCTCGGCCAACTAACAATGGAGGGATTAACTTAGCGAAAATATTTTACAGTCACTCCGAGGCCCGGAGGACTGCTACCACACCACTCGCTGTTTAGCACGTCCATACGCTCGTAATACAAAAGTAGCCCTCTGTGGATACTTCATTAATTCAACAAGGCCGTTGCAAAAGCAGGCGCCGCGCTAGCTAAGCCGCGCTAGCTGTGTTCTTAAACGAACAATTCACTTTAAAGCGCCGCTAGTCAGCTGTGCTAACAACTGATACTGTTAGCTGGGTATGAATTCAACCAATGAACACATTGTACAAACCTTTTACTTTAGCGTAAAACACCGGACAAATCGATTCCCCGCTCCAGTTCCAAGGTTATTTAGCTAAATCATCACAATAGAAACAAGCTAACGCACGCTAGCTAGATAGCTAACCGATAGCATCCTTAACGTTTACCCGGAGTACGCCACTTAAGCGGCGATGTTAGCTAACAGCCAGGTAGCAGGTACCGCAACCACGCTGGTCTGGATCCATGGTGCCCATCAGCGGTAGAGATCAACGCGGATGAAAATAAATATCAGCCGGCGTGTTGTTAATGGATAACGATATCCCACTCAGCCTCGCTTATTAACAGATGGAGGCGTGCTCCCCTTTTGTTCACGGGCTAACGTAAGCTAGCAGCCAGATGAAGTTACATTGTTTACGCTGCACGCACACAGACATTTTTTTGCAGAGCATCATCTTCCCACACTACCACCATCAAAAGTTTCGCTGATATATTCAGTGAAAGCTATCCAACCTTTCAGTCCTTGGATTTCGAAGGCGCAGATGCCTCTAACCCTTCGTCTAAACGGGTGTGCGGGTGAAGATGGCACAGCGGTAAATAATAAACAACTATTCCCTAACCTTTGGGTTTTAAATTAGCAAACATGGCTGGTGTGGTCCAGTGCAGCCATGATCACAGTCAGAACAGAGCGAACAGTTGCAGTGTGAACGTCCCAACGGTAAGACGTACACATCCGGTTACACGAAACTTCACAACAAAACCAACAATAAGAAGAAGAATAAGAAAAATAATCTTCGGATTGTACTGTATTTATTATTATTATTATTATTATTATTATTATTATTATTATTATTATTATTATTGTTATTATTATTCATAATATAAAAATACCCTACATTAGTATTTAATGTGAGTATCCGGTCACATTTAGTCACGAAACTTCACAACAATAATTATAATTCTGAGATCTCACTGTATTTTCATTATTATTGATAATAATTAACTTGCTATTTAATGTAAGTTAAGATATAAAGTATCGCCCGGAAAGTGTTCCTTAAATCAAATGTCAGAATGACTTACAATGAAAGAAATAGTCAGTTTTATTACTTTTTATTACTGAGTTATTACACATGTATTGTGTGTACATATTATGAGTTAACTATTCGTTAAGTAGAGAAAGGGTAAGACAAATAAAAATACTGTATACTTCTCCTGTTAACTTGCGTCTGAGAATTTCCGCATGAAATTTTCTGGATGAGTTCTGTATTCCTCCATTGTCATTTTGTTGATCTCGACTTGTTGCATTAAAGTTAAAAAATGATAATAAATAAATAAATACTTTTTAGTAAAAATGCATCAAATTAAATGTAAGCAGTGTCTTGTAGATACATTTGCTTTATAATAATGCATCGTTATTTATTGTTTAATTGTTTTATTTTAATTTGCAATGTAAGTAACAGCTGTCAAAAGTACAATCCCAAATGAGTACAAGCATTAAACTACTCAAGTAAAGGAGCCTAAAGCACCTTAGAACTGTGCTTATGTACTTGAGTAAAGTACCTTCTATTTACTTTTCAAACACTAACAAAATGAAGTCGTTAATTAATAAAATGTTAATACGATAATGTGAGTTTACAGATAGTAAACTTAGTTCATGTATTTGGTGTAAGTTTTATAATTAATGGCTTTGCAATTTGTTGTTGATTAGGTGATATTTTCCTTAAGAAAGCAGGTTTTAATTAAAATATCAAGTGATAATCCAGGACAGATTAATTATAGCGGTTATAAAACAATTGTCTAATTTGTTATTATTTTAATGTGCCTCAGCGTTACAACAGGAAACTAGTAGAGCACATTACAGTCACCTTCTCAGATATGACAGTGAGGAAATCAGGCCTGAAGAGGAAGTATGCTAATAATCTGGGCCGAGGAGCAGGGAGCAGTTCGGGTCCTAGCGCCGAAATGTAGCCTACAGGTCAGAGTTACAGTGTATAGTCTTACTAAAGTGTAAATACTATATTAAAAATACAATTCAATCTATTAAAACGGGCTTTGACTTGTTTATGAAATTATTTTTGAGATTTTACATAACAAAAGGGGCAGAATTGCAAATAACGTCATTAGAAATTTACCACACCAACCTTTGCTTTACAATCCAGTGATGCTCGCCAACCTTAGAAAATTAAACTCTCAAATATTACGAGACCAAGAATTAAAATTGTGTCATTGCAGCACAACTGAAAAAAATAAACGTATTTCTGAAGTAAACAATAGTCATGTATTTTGTCCACAATTCGCAATTATATATGTGGTGTTTAAATATGCGAACCATTACCTCCTTCTGAACAAAGGGTACAATTTCTGTATTAAATGTGCAATATGTAAGAATTTGAGTTGAAATCACTAAAAATATTATCCACAAAATTTGTGGCAATATCACTTTTGTCCTTATGGCACCTATGTATTATGTTGCAGATATTTCCTGAAGTGAGCATGCGAGCCCCACCCATTAAAGTCCATAGCCTCAAGCTTAACATCTGGGATGCTCGCTGCATGGCTAACTGAGTTAAGTGCAGCTACAATCAGCAAAAATTAGCAATTAACATGACTCTGGTCCCAATTCGTTTTCAGTATGAATTTGCCATGTCGCCAATTTTTACATATTGCCCCTTTAAGAAGACAAATAAATGAAACACAAGTCAACTGTTAAGAAAAGGCATTTAAAATGATTCTTGAACAGTTTATTAGAAAGATGTAGACAATAAAAAAAGAATTTCCACTGTAATTCAACATCATTTGTCTCCCCGTACATTTTATTGACAGTGCAAATATAATTTGGTCGTTACACGTCGCCTTACGTTCCGACACTCCCTCACCATCAAGGGAGGATCATTCTAGATGAAATAAACTGAAAGAACCTGGAGGATAGCAACAAAACCACATAATGCTGAGGCCCAGCCGAGCTTCCAGCCTCGTCAACAGCTGCAAAACAATTCGGCTTGCTTCTGCAATCTAACATGAGTGTCGCATGTTAGGTGGGTATGGAGAGAAGAACTGTTAAGATACTAAAGATGTGGAATTCAGTCAGATTACCAAACAAGGTGATAACTGGGAAGATGCAAATACTTCTGCAATTATTTCAGAATATTCCAATTTTACAAACATTAAACAAGAAGTTAGGGGAGACATGTAAGCTGGAAGGTTAAGCCACAGAAACAAAGACTGGCTTCCTGGATATCTAATTCACGGCACATGGAAGGCTTTAGAGGAATCCAATCAGTAAATGCATCCAATTTCTCTGATGTACACAGCTAGTGTTTTCTTCTGTCATAAAATAAACTACACTGGTCAACTTACTCAAAACCACAACATTGGGAATGGGTGGGCCTAATAATTTTAAAACACAGTTTATTTGAAAACAAATTGTAAATCTCGTTAACATGTATTGCTCATTTGAGGACCACTATACAGCTTTTTCAAGAAATAATGTGTGCTTACTTGTAATATTTAACAGTAAAACAAGATACCCAAAAGGTGCAGTACAGCAAATGGAAGTGGAGATAGCTGCTCTGTACAATACCATGCATATCAACCTTCAGTGGACTGATCGGTCAAGAGTTTGGAGCTGAGGCTATGGATTTAAATATGGCTGACTCATATGTACAGTTGTCTGTCACTGCCTTCAATGTCAAGATATACATTTGTTATGATTCCTCTTGCCCTCTGTTCTTCCATTTTCTTCCCAGAGTCTTACAAACTTCTATTCCAAATCTGGCATTTCTGAAAAAGGGAAAGAAAGAACA
This sequence comes from Acanthopagrus latus, assembly GCF_904848185.1. Taxonomy (NCBI): domain Eukaryota; kingdom Metazoa; phylum Chordata; class Actinopteri; order Spariformes; family Sparidae; genus Acanthopagrus; species Acanthopagrus latus. The sequence continues at coordinate 10,569,571 of NC_051045.1, forward strand.
TTAAACCTTGAACCACAACAGACGTAACATCATGATGTTGTAGTGATCATTCAATCAAAATGTGTTAGTCCTGTTTAGGGATCTGGACTGTTTTTTTTTAAGCCATTACAGATAAAGACAACTGGGTGCTTCCTCGAGCTGAGACCGATAGATACCTGATAATTTCACGTCTTTGTGTTTCAAAATTTATTTATTTAGTTATTTATTCACACCTGTAGGTAGGAAGGATGGATGATTTAATATTCAATTTCCACCTTCTCCTGTGACCTTGACTTCGTATCATCAGTTCTTCTCGCTGGCAAAAAATTCTGATGATGATACTGATAAAAAGCTGATAATAATATACTTTCCTAAAATAGGGAATGAATCACATTTTCTGATGTATTGTCCTTACTATGATAAGTTAAGGTTACCTGTGTGTATAACAATCCGAAATGTTGGTGTTGGTGCATGAACAATGACAGAATTAAAATGTGTTAAATTTCTAAATAAATACTTACTCTCATCATCGCTATCTGCAGAATCATCCTAAAAAAGACAAAAAAAAAAACATGATAAGATGACAGCCTGTGCTGGATAAGGAGTTTTTGTTAATAACTATATGCTTAATGCTTTTAGAATGCTTTTAACTGTAAGAAACAAATTACACTTACGTCATCTGCACCGTCTAGATCAGGTAGGTCTTCGTCACCTCCGATGTTGTTCATCATCTGTAATATTAAACCATAGCAAAATCATTTACTCTTGTTACAGTGCTGCTACTTAACTTAAATACAATACATAAACCTGAGAAATAAAAGTAGGACAACAGTGAAAGTATCTGTTAAGACTGCACACATAAGAGAGATGAAAAGCCGACTATGGTGGCTCATGTTTCCTCCTCCCAAAAGTCTATGGTTCAGCACTAAATACTTTTATAATACATTTTAGGAATATACTTATTTCACTTTTTGCCTCCCAGAACAGACGGTACCTTCAGGACACCAATTTAACTCGACTGCCACATTCTCCTCTCTTATTTTTTTAAGTGATCATTTTCAGGCATTTAATGCCTCCATTAGATGGCGATAGTGGGCAGAAGAAAAAAAAAAAAAATCAAGGCGAGAGCGGTGGGCAATGGCATGAAACCAAGGTTCCTTGATGCACTTGTGCGGTGCCATTTGCAGTTAGTTTCCCAACCCCTAAACCACCCTGGTCATATACCAAGTGTGCAACATTGAGATGGTGGTATGACCATATGACCAGATTCAACAATACTCATCCATATTTAACTGGGACCATCATCAGATTATACAGTATGAATAATTCAGGGTTCCTACACCTTCTTAAACATATTATAAGAAGGTATTTCCAAGCCAATTCTGTCAAATTCTAGGCCCCATTAAGGTTAATAACTGACACTGAGATGTTGTTTTTTTTACGTGAAGGCATTATATATAATCATGAACTATTTCACCCAAACTAATCATCATGATCTGATATCCTCATGTTGGTGTTTTTCCTTGAAAATCATGATAAATGCTGTTCCAGGATCATCATGGCAACTAACCATTCACATTTTTGTAATGGCATAGCTTCATGACTCAGGTAAAGACCAGGGGCAAAAAAAAGCACATGGGAGATATTATCGTCTCAAAAACATTTTTTAACAATTATGAAACTACTAGCTCTTACATCTGAGAGTTGATCAAAGTTGCCCATCTCCTCTTCTGAGTCGTCCTCCCAGTCTTTCCAGTTGTTGAAGTCAACACTGAGCCAACTCAGCTGTGAAAACATCATTTATGATAATATAATGTTGTGCATCAATTAACATTACCGATTCTAGAATTAAAAAGGTTAAATACACTGTTCTTTGCAATAAGTGAGTGTTTGTTTGTATTAAACTCACCTTAGCCTTCTCTTTCGTTAGCCTTGGCCACGCCTTTCCTGGCTGTGCTTTCCGTAAATAGCACAACACCGAGCGATCTGTGCGTTTATGTTTGCATTCCTGTGATGAGGTGGTGAAAAAAATAATGAAATATTTGGTCAATTACAGTGCAATCTGTGATACAGGAGAAATGTTCTCAGGCAATATTAGGCAACCCAACAATTCAGACAGTCAATGTAACTTACATTTTCATCAATAGCTTCAAAAAGGTCTATTTCATTCTCATGTTTGACACTGTCCGTTCCTCCAAGACAACTGTGAGGAAAAAAGAACAGTTCACTGATTAGTGTGAACAACTAGGTTACTCACGAGAAATAGACAAAAAAGGGGAACCAATAATAGTACACCTAACAGGATATTCATGGTCAAATACAACTTGAGATCTGAGGGAAACGTACCTGAAACCAAACTTTGCTTTATCAAAAGTAACTTTAACATCTTTGCTGTCGGCTACATAGAACTCTATAAAAACGGAGTCCCTCCTGTCGTACCACTTGGCAGTTGCGGGATGCCTGTGAAGACAGATGACAACAAAACATCAACACATGTAAATAAATGTAAAGGCACGGATAGTTTTCTAGACAAAGTAAGTAGCAGGTTGTGATTCAACATGCCCATTCAATGTAAAGCCTCTTTCAACAAAGCTTTAAACAAAATGTCAGGATCTGACTAAATTAAATGACTTGGAACATGTTCATGTTTGATATGCGATATTGTTATGAATGGTGAAGCTCACCAGACCCACAACTTGCATAAAAAATACATGACATGGGTAACCAGCACTCAGGACAGGTGGGTAAGTCTTCAGACACAACAGCCTGCCATCAAAAACCCCTTGTATCAGGTGACCACACAGCATCCAGTTACACGGTGTGCTCCTGTATCAAGAGGCCTCAGAAGTGAAACATCTGTGCATATGAAAGGTCAAATTTACAAGAGGTTCTGGAGATGTTCACCTCAGGTGATGATATACATGACTCAAAGTTAGTTAGGGATATTTTAATGATTCACTTGTTTATCCGGTGACATGTGAATTCCTATTTTGTGAAATTTTTGGTTCCTCCAAAATAATGAGACACATTTCATTCGACTTTTATTGAATGTCCATGCACACATGCACCAATATCCCAACATCCCTAACTCATTTTGAGAAGGGTTTGATGAAGATTATTGTATTATTTAACTTGTAGATGCAAAAGTTATAACCTTGTATCCAAACAAATCCGTCAAATATTAATGATGCTAAATTCACTGTTACACACTGGTATAGCTGTTCAGAGATGTAGTAGATGTACATAACAGATAATGGTGGAACATTGTTTTTAACGCCCAAAAAACTGTATTGCATGGTGTATGATTGTTCTCCCATCATTACAAACTTACCTTTACCTACACTAATAAGTGTTATTAACTGTGGTTACAACTGATCAATAAGTGACTCACTAACCTCTGCTTATTTATAGGATTTATTTAAAACGTTTTTATACACGAATATTACAAGGGTGGTAAAAATTTCTTTAATCTGTATGCTTGGCTGCAAACACAAATTTTCTTTGCACTGTGCTCATGGCCTCAGCAGCCAAATCCTCTTAACAAATGATCGCGGACCAACCACAAGGCAGTGCATGGAACGGTACGCGAGCGTTAAATACACGTTTCGACTAGTTCAATGTTTTAAACTTTGCGATCTTGTGAAGCTTTGTCTTAGAAACATACAGGTCCAAGATTTTCCTCAATGATGCCGCAATCATGACTTGTGACTCAGACCTCATGCTAATCTAGTGATAGCTTTACGGGCGAAGTCGTTCAATGAAGTGCTAGCCATGCTAACAACGCTGACGTTAGCCACTACGTTAGTTAAGCCATGCGGTGCGCCGTGGCCACCCCACGGGCAAAAGTAGCCGTGTTTTCAGCTAATGCAGGCACACAGGGCCGGCTGTGATAACTTTAACTGAATACTAGATTATTTTCCCTGAATATACGGCTAGAGCTGGTAAGCGAGTAGCTGTTAGCATACAGTTAACTGAGGCAAGGCCAACCCTCCCGCCTTTGAAAAAGCATGTTGTCACACGGCCACTGTTAGCTAGCTAAACAGGTTCTACCATCGTTTTTACTTTCCCGCCGCTGCAACCTCGTGTGAACTTTACACAACTTACATGTTTCGGCGTGAAGTGAGCTTCTTTTTCCGCAGATAAAACAGCCCGGTGAAAAGAAGAGTAATGCCTGCAGAAAGAAGGTATGCTTCCCACAAACAAGCAGTGCAGACGCCTCTACCCTGTGGACTCTACTCCGGATACGCTTGCGTATCCCAGGATGAAGAATGACGGTACTGACGCAGTTGGGAGCGTAAAAGCGGCGCTAGACGTTTCTAGAGCTTTCAGCTACAGCTGCGGGTGATGTGGAGGAGGGAGCAGATAATCGGCCGTGGATTATATCCGATGTGATTTGCTATGGTCTTCTTTACCACCCAGTATGATCACCTTAAACCACCTCATCCAAACAGTTTATTGATGACACTGGGAAGATTTCTGGTTGGTGGGGTCTGAAGTAAAAACACGTAACGTCACACGGAAATGGAGTAGCGTCCGTTCTCTAACAATAATAATAATAATAATGATGAAAATAATAAAAGCTGTCCTGTAATTTAATTAGCCACTAATCTATGGTACTATTATGTAATGAGCAGTTTCATTCATCTCCAAGTTAGTCTACAAGTAATGTATTATTACACGTGAAAAAATAATATAAAGCCCTTTGTGGCTCCAGAGGCTGCACGTGATCTGATAAAGTGCCTCCATTGATGCCACTCTGTGGCAAAGTTGCATTGTGGGTAATGTAAGCACCACGTATTGAAAAGCAGCCCACTAGTAGAACATTACACCCCTAAAACTCATTATAGGGAGTTTAAAAGCACATACACAAAAATCAGTATAGCCAAACCAAAGATATCACATTATTCTATTCAATGCGTTTTTGTTACTTTTCAAAACATGGTGCCAACATTACCCACAATGCAGGTTAGCCACTGGGAGACATTGCCTGGTAGAAATTTATCAGAGTCCATGCAGCTTCATCTTGAGCCACTAAAGGCTTAATATTACTTTTTCAGCATGCAGTGACTAAAACACACTTTTAATGGAATCAACCCTTAAAAACAAATACAAGTTTTAGTTAACTCATATTCTGGTTCATGAACACAACACGCATTTAACATACTCATTCTTTGTTGCCTTTAAGTGGTTAAAAGAGACTTTTTGAGAAATAAAAAAAACTTTACATCTCCTGCCTCACTAATGAGGTTCATTCTTAGTGGATGTGTAATGGAAATTGCACATTGCACCCTGGTTGGCACCTTTCAGACTAGTTGTAATATCAGAAATTCATCGTTATACCGTAAATACACACCACTACATAGACTCATTCTGCACAATGAAAGAACATACAAGTAACAAAGAAAACACATAACTTAAGTGGAGCAGGGTTTTGAATTTGTCCCCAAACTGCCAGTTTTGCCAGCTGATGCTGTTAATGCCCTACATTTCTCCTATCAGATGTGGTCACATTGTTGTTAGTTGACCGACTTTTTCTCTTCCCAATGTTGCTGCTTTGACTCATCTGTCTAAAACCATGAGGGATGCCACAATCATTTTTGTCTTATTTGTGTTACTGTATTAAAATGAAGCTTTTCTTCCTCAGCTGCCTCCAATTAAAGTGTGACAGCCCATCCAGTCATGTTACCTGCACCATTTCCACAGAGGACAGGCTTTGCATGAAGAAGCACTCCCAGGTCCCTGTACACCAGAACGTGTTCTCACCTTATCTTTCTGTTTGGATTATAGTTGAATGGTGCCATTCTTTAAGTTTGATATGATTAAACTTCACATAACAGTAATTACAAGAATTATTAATCCAATCACACACACATACTACGACACGTTGAGGTAACCAGCCTGAACAGGTTAAATAACTTCTGTGGCTGTGTAATGGGCGTGTAAAAATTTTTAAAATGTTTATGAAGGGTAAGTGGCTGATCGTGGACATCAAACTCAAACTTATTACAAACCAAATGTCAGGGTATATTCATACCCTGCTGCAGTGAGGGTAGTTTCAGTTCGTCTCAACTTCAGACATTTTTTATACAAAAAAGAAGTTCTAAGTATTAGTTCAAGCAGCAGTTATCTTAAAATAGAGTTTAAGATTAAAATGTCTATCCATGCTCATCCATTTAACCAACTCTGAAGTGAGCCTTGGCATTTATTTGAATCTCAACAGATTAGTCATGACATTTTAATACAATTAATTTTGAATAGTAAACATTTACTCGAACGCTAAACCGAACTTTCAGTACCAAGTATTTCTGTATATTTCTATACTGTACTTTTACTCAACTACAATTGAACAGCTTAAGTTAGTACATTTTTAGATTAAGTTTTTATATTAAAAGTGTTGTTGCTGCTCCTTGGCATATTATTGTTTACTGGATGCCTATTAATTTTTACATTGTTTCAAATAAATGCAAATGTTAAGTCCATACATAACATTTGAGAACAGAACAAAAAAAAAGGTGTGTAACAAAACTTTTTGTTCTTACATACCCCAACAACAATCAAGACCCTACTAGTAATTTCATGGTGTTTATGGTGGGGTTTAAAGCCCCACTGAAGATATCCCACCTTGCCCCTAGCTTGATCAGACTAACAATCCATCCTGCAACCAAACCTCAACAAAAAAAATCCCATCCTACTCCCAATGAAGTACAAAAACATCAAATTTCATTTTATCAAGCCACAACTTTATTTCCATCTTGGGTATAAATTGTATAAACGAGCTTAAATCAGCAACCTTTCTTCAACCCTTTGTTACCAGGGTTCCCATTACATCGTCAACTCCTGCAAAGAGAACAAAAAAAGTTTAACATTTCTGTTGAGATATTTCCCTTGACCTAAATTAAAATTATCTCTCTTCTCAGGACAGAAATGTTGGCTTCATGAAACTCAGAAGAACGAAAGTCACTGTATTATTCATCACTGAAGAGGTCTCTATAATTTATGCTTGCTGACAAAAAAAAAAAAAAAAAAAAAAATCACTAATCATTTTAACATTTAGAAATCTTACCATAATGGCATTGACAATGTCGTTGTTGTTGTTTTTCAGAGCGCGTACAGCCTTCGCCCGTGACACGTTGGCTTGTGACATGACGAGTTCGATGTCCTTAACCTCAACTCCAGTCTCATCAACCTAGAAATACATAAAAAAAAGAGGATTTGTTAAATATAATACAACAGCGTGTATAGTCCTCGTATCCATCTTTACTTGAACAAAACCATAGCTTACCTCTTCTTCTTCGCTCTCCTCCTGTACTGTTGGCGTCTGTGTGTTTTCCTGGATGTTTGATACAGCTTCTCCCTGTACCTTGAATTTTTCTGCGGCAGCCAGCTGGGCTTGCTGGGAAAGATCTTCGATCTAGGGCACAAGCAGAGTAAAATGAAATTCAATGCAACATCTACAAGGCATCATTATCAGAATATCTGAGTTGGCATTCTGCTTCCTTATTAAAAAAAAGCAAGGATTGGATAAAACAGGAAAAAAGATTGAGGTGGCTTGTATCATTGCTTGCTGAATACCTTAGCTTCACCGAAGACGATGTATGTGTCTGATGCAGGGCTCTTGTAGACGTCTGGTTTGGTGATGACAAAGAGGATGTTCTTTGATTTACGAATGGTGACTCTGGTGACCCCTGTTACCTGCCTGAGACCAAGCTTTGACATTGCCTGCAAGAAGTACAAATCATTTAGAGAGTGGCCAAATCTGATCATAACAAAAATGGCAAAGGTGCCAGTTACAAAGAAACAAAGATCATTACCTTTCGTGCCTTCTTTTCACTGCGGCTCTGTTTGGCTTTGCTGACGGGTTCCTCATCTATTTCAGCAGCTGCTGCAAGCTGTAAGAGACAAAGTATGGATCCACATTTCATGGCAATGCATTATTATAAACCAAGGCATTGGGACTCAGTTTAAATAAAACAGATACAAAAATGTAATGCTCGTCTCTTCTCAGGACAGAAAGGCTGGCTTCAGTAGACTCAGAAGAACGAAAGTCACTGTGTTAATCATCACAGAAGAGTAAAAAGGCACACAACACCTGCTGGTCTACATAAGCAGTGGATGTTATCTGTTCTGTTTCAGTTCAATTCAACAGAGAACACAAGATGCAAGACAAGGCTTAACTCTCACCTGAGCTTGCTGCGTCTGTGTCTGTGCAGAGTCCTGTTCCTCCAGCTCAGGGACTGAGTCATCACTGTCCGACTCAGTGCCGGATCCTACAGAAAACACCAACAGGAAATTGTCACTACATGCGATTTATTAGATTATAAAAATGTGCTGCATCAACCCTGGGGAATGAAAACAGGTATATTAATAGTGATTTGAAATATTCGTTGTTACCCAAAACAAATTATATCCACCTAAAACGTCAACATTAAGTACAAATAGGTTAACAAAAACAAAAAATCAATTTGTTGCTGGAACACTGAAAATGATACCTTTCTATCCAATTCATTTGCAGTACTGACAGTGCACACCTTCATTAATTTGAAACAAAAAACAAAAAAAACCCCTCAACATTAGAAATCATACGATCGAACAAATGAGACTGCATAATATAGCTGACTACGCAACAGAACCAGTAGGAGCATCAAAGTCAGCGACTATGTAGCACCTTGAACAGTGTTAAGTCCAAAAGGAAAGCTTAAGTACTCAACAACTTTGGCTTACATATCTAAGCATCCAAGTAGTTCCCAGAATGCAGACAGCTGGAAAAACAGATTAAGACAAAAAGAGAAAGGAGGAAATACCCTTGTCGTTCTTGATCACAGGCTCCACTTTGGCTGGTGTTTTAGCAGGTGTTTGGGCAGGTTGAGAAGGAGCTGTACTGATAACTTCGACATCAGGTATAACTGGGGCAGGTTTCGCAACTGCCTCAGCAAATGTGAGTTTACGGGCAGGGACAGTGGGCTCAACCAACGGCACATTTGCTGGTTTGGAAGGCTTAGGAACCTCAGCAGGTGCCACCTTATTAAGATCTGCAGCTGTCTTAGGGGCCTCAACGGGAGCGGGTTTAGCCTCCGCAACTGGCTTGGGGGCCTCAACGGGAGCGGGCTTAGCCTCCGCAACTGGCTTGGGGGCCTCAACGGGAGCGGGCTTAGCCTCCGCAACTGGCTTGGGGGCCTCAGGGGTAGCGGGTTTAGCGTCCGCAACTGGCTTGGGGGACTCAGGGGGAGCGGGCTTAGCCTCCGCAACTGGCTTGGGGGCCTCAACGGGAGCGGGCTTAGCCTCCGCAACTGGCTTGGGGGCCTCAGGGGTAGCGGGTTTAGCGTCCACAACTGGCTTGGGGGCCTCAACGGGAGCGGGCTTAGCCTCCGCAACTGGCTTGGGGGCCTCAACGGGAGCGGGCTTAGCCTCCGCAACTGGCTTGGGGGCCTCAACGGGAGCGGGTTTAGCGTCCACAACTGGCTTTGGGGCCTCAGTGGAAGCGGGCTTAGACTCCACTACTGGCTTGGGGGCCTCGACGGGCACTGGCTTTGGGGCCTCGACGGGCACTGGCTTGGGGGCCTCGACGGGCACTGGCTTGGGGGCCTCGACGGGCACTGGCTTGGGGGCCTCAACGGGAACCAGTTTAGCCATTGCAACTTGTTCAGGAGCAGGTTTAGCCTCTACAACTGGCTTCACGGCCTCAATATCTGTGGGTTTGGATGCCATCTTTTCAACAGGGGGTACAAATACTGGCATTGTAACTGATTTCACAGGTGGGATCAGTGGGGGAAGCTCATCATCAGCAATAATGGCAGCAACTTTTGGTGAAGCAGGCTTAACCTCAACTGATTTGGGAGGGCTACAAGCAAGAGTATCTGCAAATGAGACTGGTGGTGCCACAGCTGGCTTTGAGGTAACTTTAAAAGCAGGTGGGGGTGCAACAGGCTTTGTAGCAGCCAAAGGTGAAGGTTTGCTTTGCTCAATGGGGGCAGGTTTGGCTTCAACGACAGCTTTCTTAGGTTCAGCCTCGGCTGGTTTTTCAATTTCTGCTGATTGCTTGCACTCAGCAGGGGCAGGAGCAAATGCCTCTCCTTTCTTAACCTTTCCTTGCTTGCCAGCCTTGACAACCTTTGGGGCAAAGCGGTCAGCCTGGTTAGCAGAAGAGCTGTCAGGTGTGGAAGCTAGGGGAGATGTCATGGGTGACCGGGGAGTAGAGGAGGATGCAGATTTGGGTGAGGTAGGAGAAGCAGAAGAGGCAGACATTGAGGAGCGTTTTCTTCTGCCAGGAACAGCCTTTGGGGCAGTGGAACCATGTGCACTCTTGGCATCTTTGCCTTTAGGCTTTGCAGGGCCAGAAGCTGCCTGAGGTTGCTGAGAGGAAGATGGGGCAGGAGGTGTAGCTGAATGGAGAAACATTCTTTAAATTTTTGGGACATGAACGGGGAAGTCTTACGCATGCAGGTTAAATAACCAAAGACCATGACGCAAACTGCTTGCTTAGGGTTAGGAAAGGACACACCAGCCTACCTGTAGAGTGTGATGCAAGTTGCCACTCAAAATGCATAGTACATTTCACTTCCACACAGAAAACAAAATTATATTTTTAGTCAAGATGCACTCAGGCCAGGATCATATTTCCAATGCATATAACACCTCAAGAAGAAATATCACACTTGCTGTTGTAAAGACTGTACTATCAATAGATATGCAACCTGCAGCTGCATCACTGAACTGATGCTTCAAGGCATAACTGACCAACACCTGTCAAAATACATCATTTCTGATGTGTTGTAGAAGTCGAATACAAAGACAGAACGATACCCTTTTACCACAACTATCCTGTTACCCTGTAACCAGACGTTGCAGAATGATCTTTAACCATTTAGAAGACTCTCGCAATTCAAAATACCACAGAGACTGTATCGTTTGTTGTAAGGAACACTGTTCATTTGAACTAGTACCACTCATGTTACCACTTTATCACCACCATATATAATTTTTTACAGAGTACAAACCAACCTGACAGGTGGTGTGTGGAAAGAAGTGGGGCTTCAGATTTGGAGGTCCCCTTTGACTGAATGGCCTTTGAGATAAGCGGAACTGGTTCCTCCTTCTCAGGAATTTCATTCTGAGTAGCCACATCGACAATTGCACTATTGGGCAACACATCATCTTGAACTGCTTCCAGGCAAAGACTTGTCGAGTCTTCTACTGCAGGCTTTAGGGAATCGTTAGACTTCCCATCTTCGCTGTTCACAATGACGTCTTTGGGAGGAGATGGATTTGGATCATCATTTTTTTCAGCAACTTCTTTAAGCTCATCTCCAGTGGCCTTGGACTCAACAGAAGTGGGCTCAACCTCTTGGTTGGGTGATTCTTCAGGGGCGACAACTGGCTCTTGACTTTGTGCCTCTGTGGTTGGAGCTACTTCTTCCCCAGCTTGTGGCCCTTCTGAGGATACAACGGCAATGGCAACAGCTGGCTCCCCACTTTGTGCCTCTGTGGTTGAAGACGCTTCTTCACCCACTTGTGGCTCTTCTGAGGATGCAACAGGAGTTTCAGCAGCTGTCCCAACTGCCTCCTCACTTTTTGCCTCTGTTGTTGGAGCTGCTTCTTCTCCTGCCTTTGGCCCCTCTGTGGATGCAGTGGGAGTTTCAGCAGAAGGTACAGCCTCTTCAGGAACTGGCAAATCAGCAGTAGCCCCTGCTGGGTCAGCTGTCACCTCTTGCTGTAAGACAGCCGTTTCCACTGACCTAATCTCCTCTGTTTGCTTGGCCATTTCTTGAGTTGCATCTACACCATTTGGCTGATCAGTTGTGGTCTGAATGTTACTTTCTTCTGGAGAGCTAGTGTCTTGAGCAGGAGCAGAGCTTTCTGGAGGATTCTCAGAAGGGATCGCCTTGCTCACTGCAGGAACAGCCATCTCCGGAGGAGCAGAGGAGTTCAATACTTCTGCAGCTGATAGAGGGGAAATCAACAGGAGTAGCAGGGGGAAGGCAAATCACAGTAGTTGTTTTGGAAGCAATTCACTTTGACAGAAAGTTGAAGAGCTTCAGAATATACTGTGAAGTGAATAGTAAATTGTGCTCCACACGTGAACAGAAACGATGAGTTTGTGAAGTTCATCCTTAGCCCTTGCTTTGCCAACATAAAAAGAAGGGGAGGTGTTGAGTGCACTAAAAGAAAAAGATTCCCGTGTCCCAAACTCCATGCAGTGGTTAAGTGTTAGATTAGTGCAGGTAGCTCTATTATTCCAAAAACAGACAATGCATGAAAATAAGCTGCAAATGTTTTTCCTAACTCAAAATAACTTTACAGTGTGTGTTTACATTACTTTGCTGCTTCAAGGAAAATAAAATCAAACCACCCAACTTTATTTTTGCACTATATTTCAAGGGCATTTTACTCATATCCCTATAACAGTGATTGTATTCTATTACTTAGAGTGTCGTATCCGGTATGACTCGTCTGAGGTTGAAGTATATCTAGTAAAATGAGATGCCCTTGCACAGATAATGTGAGGTTAAGCCCAAAATAAATGTCAAGTCACCATTTCTAGCACAATTATTGTAACAATGTCATCCAAGGCTAAACAGACTCAATTATTGGCATTTGCATAAACCCTTAGGTGCTGCCTTAACGAACATTTTCACATGCACAATTCATTTCCATTTGGATTGTAAAAATCAGACTACAATTAAATTGCTCGCTCAACTGTAATTACCAGTAAGTCAACGTAGTTTGAAAATCTAAGACTAACAAAACAAAAAAATGTCAAGTCAAATGAAATGCTGAACAGTGAGATTCCGTATTAATACTAATGGCTACATTTTTGAGGTTTCTAGATTGTAAGTTAGCACCTGACCACAGTCATAGGTAAGTGCTGAGGAGCATAAAACTGCATAATGGCTTATAAAAAGACAACATCGCTGTATCCTACACAGCCGATGCATGTAGGCGCAAGTTACATTACCTTGGGTACATGGGCCCAACTGATTTAACAGCACCTAAATGGTTGCCCTTCATCCCTGTACTGTTGAGCTGCCTGTACATTTGTTTTTTTACTTATTACATAGCAGTGAAAACTAAGCAAAAGAAGTTAAAAGCTATGGACTATTGGTGGCCTCAGTGCTCTCCATGGTGCATAAAAACACAACCTAAATCTGGGAAACAATTGCACTGCAATTTGATGACAGCTTCTAATAATACACCTACATTTCAGTACATGTCACTGAATTAGCTTGTTAGCTCTAGTGCTCACTGCAGTTGATCATTTGGCATCAATCCCTACCCCGCCCATTAAAAAGTACCTCGACCCATTTACAGATTTTTATTTTTTTTTTTAAACATGGTATATTCCTGCGAAAAATTCTGCTGAATTCATGATTCACAACTGTCCTTAGCATGACATTAACTCACACATCAATTCTTCAGCTATGATTGACACTAGACAATCCATTGTTCACTTACATACCAATACCAAATTTGTTGTGAAAATGGCACCAAATTTCACATATTGTCCACAATAAGTAAATTGTAAAATTACTGTAAGTGTTTGATAAATTGTGATCCCTTAAAACAGAGACAAAGACTTTTGTTGAAACCAATAGCTTAAAAAGGAAATAACCATGTTCGTGACCGATTTTGAGTATGGGCTAAAAATAGATTTGCAACACAGTGATCGTTGCAACCGCTAACAAGGCTACTACTCTAAACAAGGTGGCTTTTCAAGGCATTTCCAGCGCACAGGGATAACCACACTCAGCATCATGCATTGTGCACTAATCCAGTTGTCAGTGTAAGTCACCACACACCATTGTGAGTTTGTGTAAATACAAATCAGGGGTCCTGGATGACTCTTTTCCAACCAAGACCAGACATACCACCGCTTCAGTTCTCTGTTAAAAACGTCCCAACACATGGCAGTCAAAAAAAAAACAACTGTCACCTGTTATGTTGACTCAGTGTCCAGCCAGCTGAGTCAACTCCCTGAACCACATACTTGTACATTCGTGCAACAAATTACCCTCGGTAGACCGTTTGTTGAACATTCATACGGTCTTTTGAGTTCCAGGACCCCCATTGTTTAATATGCAGTGTTACATGCACGTTTTAGAAAAACTAATATATACGAACCGGTCTCCACTTGAGGCTGCTGCATCTCCTGCTCGGTGACTGGGACCGTTTCTGTGGCTTCGCCAGGCATGGTTGCTGAAGAAAGTCAATAAAAGCATGACAGTTCATTAGCTAAATTATATCTTAGCAACTTCTAGGGCTGAAAAACAAACATCGGCAAGTACTTTGGGATAACTTCGGAGGCATTCATCAAGCCAATAAAGTCAGCTAAATTTCAGTTGACATAACTGGTTGAACAGGTGACGGTGCCCATGCTTTATCTTGTTAGCTCAGCCCGTAGTCTGTATTGGAGAAACATTCAGCTAACGTTAGCTTCGGTTGGCTAACTGCTTCTGTCAGGTTCAGCAGGGGGAAGCTAACGGCAGGTAACTCAAGTCTACAGACATATTTCACACTAATTTAAACTTATTATCAAGTGTCCCGCTGACTGTCACACAAATCGACCTCATATCACTTGTCACACAGTTCTCCGCGGCCCTGACAGGCTGCTAGCAGACTGTTAGTCATCATGTTCCCCCATTTTGAGCAGGTAATCGGCGCTAAAAAAGGCACATATCTCTGGAAAGAAAGGCGAAAGAGGATAAATAGGAGGACAGGACGGATGACCATACTCTATCTTAACACATGAAACCCTTGGAACAGACGAGTATACATGATAAACGGTTGGATGATATTAGATTATAAGCGGAGACACTCACCGACTTGGGACGTTATATCCAAGATGGCTGTAAGAGAGAACTTCTGACCTCAGTTTCACGGTAATATCCGGTTTACAGCAGTGACATCTACTTCCGGGTAAATTAAAGGGACAATCAATTTTTTTTTTTTTTTTGCGATTACAAAAAATCCACTTAACACTATTCTATATTTGTATATATGTAAACGATATTCAAAGGCACAATCAGTGATTTTTAACAAGAAATTATAAAAATATTCACTAACATTATAACTATAGGAGTAATATTTAAAGCTTAATTTAAAAGGACAATCAGCTGTATTTGTCTTGCTTCACTGTATTCTACTAATCATCCAGCAGAACCTCAAATTATTCTAAAAAGATGGGTGATTATGAATTTATTCAGTTTTTTATAATCATCAGTTATTAACTTCGCTAAATTTCACAGGCAATTGTTGAAAGAATCCAAAAGTCATACTTGAGTAAAAGTTAAGTATTAAAATACTATTTTGGTAAAGGTTAAAGTCACCCATGCATACTTGAGCAGATGTATTTAATGAAATTTAATCGCTGTTCAGAGGGAAATATTGTACTATTTACTCCACTACACTTCTCATCTTGTAGCTGTTGTTACTACATATTTCACTAATATTTAGATTATACATACAAGGCATGTGGTCATTACCTTGTTGTGCTCAAATCACCTGTAATAACAGTCCAATTGTCCAATAAATTACAGTAAGTAATTAGCATTCTGAAAATTAATTAGCATTATGAAAAAGAAAAACCTGTGAGTGCACAGATTTTTCTTTTTCATGATCAATGCTTTTACCTTAGATACTGAAAGTGTTTGTATGTTATAATTCTGTCCTTTTACTGAAGAGACATGTTGAATTAAGAATTTAAATTCTTAAATTAAGTATTTCACACTATACTAATTTCTTGTCACTTAACTTATTAACTTGCCTACTGCATATCTATGGTTTTCAGTTTGACCTTTTCAACATCTTTACTAGCATAAAAGTTATGATTTATGTACAACAATAAAAAATACACCAGTTCAAGTAAAAGTCTGGAATACAAGATTTTGAAAGAGCTGAAATACCAAATTTATTTTCACAAGTGACTGTACAAAAACAAGGTGTAGGCAACAAGCAGAGAAACAAGATACAGCTTCAGTAAGTAGATGGTTTATTTATGTTCATGAATGTATTATTACTGAGTCACTAGGGTATAACAAAATAGATTTAGAGGAAGTCATTATTTATAAGAAAACAACAGGACAGATTGCATCATCACCCAGATTAACTGACAACGTCTCTTCCCTGTCATTTCAGTTGTTGATCCACTAGAATTCCTTCTGAAGATCTTAAAAGAAAGAAAAGAAAGGATAGAAAAAAGTTATTACACAAAAAAAGCAAACTTCTTCAAAGTTGCTCCCCCTCATTTCACCTACTAAGAATAAAACATACCACTTTTTCTGAGTAGGTCTCCTTTCCATGAACGAGCCATTCCATCCAGAAACTGATCCAAGTGCTTCACATACTTTGCCAGACTTGTTCTTTTGTAATCTGGAAAGAAAAGTAATCAGTAAACTGAGCAAATAATTCAGAATTAACTAAACTTAATCAATTGTCACTGGTGGTTATAGTAACTCAATATGTTAAAAATCCTCCTGCTCTGATTGATCATTATTATAAAAAAAAAAAAAAAGAAAAGGTAATGCTCTTGTTGGTGATAAAGTGAGCTTAAAATTCTAATTTTAGAATTTCACCTCTGATCTTTCGTCTCTCTGCTGCATCCTTCTCATTGTCATTGGTGTCCGCTGACTTCTCTTCCTCGTCCCCTTCCCTGGGTCGATCCAGCTCCTCACAGATCAGACTAAACAAAAGAATAGTTGTGACATCAGCTCTGACAGGTGTCAAACGCTGCAAACAACAGAACATGAGACATTGAACTACCTGACCTCACCTGATTGTTGGCACGGCAAAAGGATCAAACGTGTCTAATTCTTTGATGTCAATGGGAACTGAAATGCGTCCTGGGCAGAGTTCAACGTAAATAGGTCACAGTCAGACTCCGTCAACAATGTATTCACTTTACCGTCTAGTTTAAATATTAGACCTCTGCTCACCTGTTTTGGGGTGGACGCTAAAGGGGCTCTTCAACAAGTGGTTCACCCCTTTACTGACATTCACATCAAGCCGAGGGTAACAATACTGCAGCATGATTTCTTTCTCAAAGTGTTGGCCTTTTTTTGCAGTGCTCTGGAGGAAAAAAATATTATGTATTTTTGCCAAAGTTCATTATACGCCCTCTCACTGTAGTGATTAGAAATCAATTAAAATGTTCAACACAAACCTGTTTCCTAAGAGCTTGTTCTCGGATCAACTTCCAACGGCTCTCTGGTTTCTTCTCGTTTTGGAAGTCCTGCTGTAATTCTTTTCTCACATGTAAGCGCTGAGTTAAGGTCCAGTTCAGTTAATTCTGAAGATCTTTTCTACATCTTGAAAGTAATTTTTTGTTTCAAAGCATTGAAAATACTATTGATAACTGAATCACATCTGAGAATAAGAATATTCAGCATATTGTGAGAAGGATATCTTCAGGCACGAGTGCCAGCACTTTGTCTACAGATTCCTTGCGGCCAAGTATGTCCTGGTCCTGTAGAGCATACCGGGGAAAGTATCGCTCCACCACCGTCAAAGACTCTCTATTGAGATGTAGGAACAGACTCTTAAACAGCTGAAGCAGCAAGTCTGTCAGAGGCCACAACCTCAACACAAGTTAAAACACAAAAGAGAATGATCAGTTAAAGCTTAAAACTGAGAAATAAAAATATTCTGATTACCTGATAAAAGGATGAATTGGATCTGAGAGCATAACTTTCTTCATCATCTCTTCACCTCCCTGAAAAACATCATTGAATAGAAAATCACATCGACAATGTTGATAAGAACTGCCTGACAAAACCTGTCAATACTCTGTGGTGGAGAAGTTTTGTTACAGAAACACGGTTTCAAAATAACATTAAAAGTATCTTTGGCTTTTCGTTCTGCAATTTTGTTTCACTTATCAGCCGCCAACACCAATATAGCTTATATAAAACTGGTGATTAAATGGTTGGGCACCAGTCTGGATAATGTGGGAGACTGACACACTGGTACACAGAAACTTAACATATACATTACCAAATAAAGACTAAAATACTATTACCTTAACAAGGCTGAGGTATTCTGCCACTGCAGAGCGTGCTGCTACAGAAAGCTTCCTGGCAGCTTCATCACACACCCAGCAATGCACTCCTCTTCTGCCAGAGTAAACCCACAGCAGGTGCTGGAAACCAAAGTCCTCTGGAATATCACATGAATTCAAAATGTTTTATAAGTAGGTAAAGATAACATAAGTAGATCCCCTAAAACAAAATCAGAGACAAACCTCGAAGAGCTCGGTCCAGGATTCGAATGGCAATGGTCATCAGGGTCCAGCACTTGGAGCAAATGTCTGCAGCGCTTCAATAAGACTTTGTGTTACTTAAGCAAATTGTGTGTCAGGATATGCTGAATTACTCAGATGTGGAATAAACTTCACATTTACCTGCAACAGCTCCTGACATCATCGTAATCTGTCATATCTATATCAAACACCAGCTCCTTCTCCAGGGCCTGGAAGGATCCTGACTTCACTGTATTGTGTTGACTTGGCTGTGGGTGACAAACATGGCACTATATCCACATGCCTTCAGTGACAGAAAAAAATCCTGGGAAAGCAAAACTAGAGACATGCAATCTCACCCTATGACTGTACACTGCTCCAACATCAATCTTGTAAGGGTTCATCTTCTGCATTTCTTTCTCCAGCTCGCTCTGTGTGCTGAACGACTGGTAGCGGACGTAGATGTCATCTTTGAGTGTAAAGGAGAACTCTCGATTCTGGAAGTAATTCTTCTGTACTAAAGTGTAGAAGGAAAAAAACAACACATCAAGTCTGCTATAGGAATGCTGGCTCTTTCACCGAGGCATTGAAGGGAACACAGGCCACCAAACAAGACATGGCTGCAACCTCACTGGCTAACATTACTTTAAGCTAGCTTCCTAGCCTGTTTAATCGGAATACTCACCACCTCCATAGTTCAACCAGCGATAGTACTGTGAGAAGGGGAACAGCCGCCGGTAGTACAGCGGTAACAAGTCCGGCAGACAGGCCGAGTCATAATCTGAGGACGGCATTACTTTACAATAATGTAATGGTTGTTAAAGTGTGTAAGACCGTCACCAAAAACGTTAGCTTGCTGGTGCTACAGGCTGACAGCTCGCTGTGTTGTTTTACACCAAAGGTAACGCGGGAAAACTCTTAAGCAGAGCAATGAACCAATGACACTAGGTTAAGACAGTTACGTCACTAAAACCCGGAAATGCGTTCATTACTAAACATATATTTACTCCCAAACTATATTTTTTTGTAAACTCACCTAGAAACTAAAAGTAACAGGAAAATAGAAATTAGAGAGTTCTTGAACGATTGTTACGATTGTATTGGTTGACGTCCTCAAAGCTTGACTCAACCTTGTAATATTCGTCCTATAACGGAAAGGAAGGCGAAAGTGTCACCGGGAGAAGAGAGGATCATGGGAAGTGTAGTCATCTGGGGCAAGTTTTTTTTTCCTCATCAAACAATACAGCAATTAAACAACAAACGAACGCAAGGACAATGAACAAACAAAACTAGATCAAATAATATAGCAAAAAGACAGAAAGAACGGCATAGAAATTTTGCTCTTTACTTTTATTAATTTTCTATCAGTTTTTAAACAAAACTCAGGTCGTTTTAAAAAGATAAATACATAGAATTACGCATTTTGAATTTTGTTATAATCATGAAGTCAGTACATACAGTTTTTTTAATGCAAAAAATAAATGCATCTTTATATGTCCCCCAGAAGATCTTGATGACAGTTGTAATGTCTTTCTAATAAAAATATACCTTTATTTGGCCAATCATGACATGCATTGTGCTACAAGTTACATGAGCTACCCACTTCCCCTTGCAAAGAGACAGTAGTGTATATCAAACTCTGTTGAAGTGTGTGCAAAAGTGTGTCCTCAAGCAAATATGGGAGCAACGTAATAAGTAACATACAAATGTCATAAATATAGGTACAAATAATTGATATATTGATCATAATAAAATGAATACAATATTATAAAGTAAAACTAAGTAATACTTACAACATACACTTTATTACAATAAGTGAATGCAAGCAGTACATTACTGTGTCATAAACAGGTGAATTTAAACTCATGCAGACATGTTGTGTTAAGTTGGGGGAAACCTCTACGACCCTAGCTTTATTTTTGAAATTCTAGTTCCGCCAAAGTTCTTGGAATCTGATCCTGTTCCCAAAACTACTGCTACTCATTTCTGGCAGCACTAAAATCTGTTCTTTGGACTTAGTCGTTTCAGAGAAGTGCTCTCCTCCCACACCAGCAACCAGAAGATCAGTGGGTCACGTTAAAGTGAGATTTTGGGTAGACTGTAATTTCTTTCTTTCACCTTTAGAGGGCAGTCCAGTTTAATGGGAATATTTACAGGGTTGCCACACTGAGCCCCATTTCGGGAAATGCAATGTTGATCATCACAGTTACATTTTTCCGTAGATATGGCCTGGGGTGCAGAGTCCAGATATACTTATGTTAAACAGAGCTGTCTGGTTTTGTTTCCTTCTTGTGAGGCTGGTCAGATTTATGCCAACCCCTCTTCAGTCAGACACTGTTTAAGATCAGGTGAAGTCAAGGGCAACCTTTGCTTTGACATTTGAAAAGGGCATTTTTGCTTTCAAGACAAAAAGGGGCACTAGCCACCCATCTGGGTGGTTCGCATTGTCTGGTGGCAACAGTGATTGTTTAATGATGCAGCCTTAATGTTGTTTGTCCAGGCAGAGTCTCAAACTCCAACTGAAGTAAAGCCGTTCTTGCTATGGCTATTCTGATAGAAAATATCAGTCCCTGTTTGCACTGTGGACTGTACATCAAATATAAGCACACTGGCTCTGGAATTGTATTCATTCTTTCTCATCGCCGAAAAGCTTTCTCTCTAATTTCTTTCCATGCCTTTGTCATTCTGTCTTCATTTCACACAAAATGGAACTTTGACAGTATGTAAATGTCAAGTCGCTCTGCATGCAAACCTTTTTAAATATACCAAGGCCACCATCAGATGTATTCAGTCAAAAATCATCCTCCCTGAACTTGCAGTATGCAAAATTTAAACGTGTAAAGCTTTTAAGAAACAGAATAATTAATCCACGGCAGTATGTCAATATTGTTTTCGCACAGATGAATAAACCAAGACACCTGATTCTTACGCACTCCATTTAATCCATTTAGTTTTGAAACGGTTGTCAGACTGGTGGACCCTGAGACCGGCCACTTCCCTCCACCATTACAGTTTCCCAGATACTAGCGTAATATCCCACAATATGTCAAATACCTGTGTGCTAAACAAACTGGTTTCTTCTCTGAAGCATCACTGAAGTGTGTCACATGGGAGGGCAATTAATAGACAAGCATTGCCAGTACATTTCCGCTTCATGATTGCACTTGTATTTATGGTAATATTCTTTAATCACACCCTGATTTACATAATGCAAAAGCTTTCAACCAAATCTTACTTGAATTATGTAAATTATTTTGCTGCGAGCCATAGGGGATGTGATGGAGTTTGTTCTCGGGTCCTGTCTTAGAAATGATTTGAAATGGACTAGTGATTAACACCCATCTGTCTGTCTTGCTTCCTACAATGTATGTTAACAATTTTAGTGCAATGCAGTATCTTCAGATGTAAAGCACTGCTGCCCATCTCTGCATTGCTATTCTTGGGGCTGTCACGTGTAGTAAAATAGCCTCCTTACAACTTACAAACATCTACTGACACACACACACACACACACACACACACACACACACACACACAACTCTAAATGTCAGTGGGGCAAGTTAGGTAATGTGAAACACAGGGTGAAAAGGTAAATTCGATAAATCTAGGTCAGACGGTCGCCAGGTACCCAGAGAGCACATTGGCCAGCTCTATAGGTCAATATGTTGGCTGCGCGCAAGGAGTCGTAGTTTTGGGATGATATGTGATCCACAACCTCACAGCCGCTGTCACCTTTCATCAGGAAATCCCTGGTAACTCCAGGGTTGACCACAGTCTGCAGTGATGCTGATCACGTGATTCAAAAGGCCCCAAACATGTCGACCATTCTTAACGCCAACATCAGGAAAACACATTTTGCTAAAATGATGACGATGGATGCCACTCTCATCCCTGTGCATTAACTTTGGAGCTGGAACCAAAGTCACTTCACTTGATTTGGCTTCAAAATCAACACCTCTCATTTGTCCCTCAAGGCGGAAGTTTCAAACTACAAATGTTCTATTTACAGAGAAGAAAAGGAACTCTGAGAAATGCTAACTAAAATCTGGAGGGAGGCGGCAGCATCTGTGTAAAAGACTGGTTCACATACTGTTTGGAAAGTCGCACGAAGAGATACAGTAAGACCACTTAACAGGGAGAAATGGAACATGTTAGAGCGAAGCATTAAGTGCCAGTAGGTGTGTAAGTGGTAGCGTGTTATTAGTGTGTGATGTACATACATGTGAGGGGAGCGAACTGAGCGCTAAGATAAACATTTCATTGATGCAGGACGGAGAGCGAGACCACGTTTCTCTCTGTGCACCAGGCAGCAGGTGCAATTAATGTCCCGAGTCAGGATTTCACGCTATACATTAATGGCATCAAAGAGCCGTCTGTGACAGCCGAGCAGTTGTTTCCATTTATGTTCTGCGCAACTAGCCATGCTCCACTTCCTCTCCAAACGGCTGAAACTCTCTGTCATACTTCAGATTGATGAAGCCATCTGTCATCTGTTTGAGGGTGGGAGCACTTGGCTGTGTACGCTACATGCTATGTGCTATGTGATCAAACACAATTTGTATATATATAAACATACACATACAGTCAGTCTTCTGTTTCATGTAAATGTAATTGATGCATCCTCACATCGCTGCATCACGCAGCTGGTTGTGGAAGCATTTACCAAACAACACACAGAAGCAGATGTCAGAGAGACGTTTAAGGTCTGATTCGCTGGATCTCTGTGTGATCCTTTGAACACTTTCGTAGACACTGTCGTTTTTAACCGTTATATCATTTGACCAAAGTTCATGGAGCTGATGTCTTGAACTCTGACCTCAGATATAACAAACACACAAAGCTAACAGTGCTGTTGACACAAGTCAGATAACAGATGATTTGGCTTCTACACAAGACGCGCATCAGATTTTCCACAGCGAGGGCAGAAATCCCCCCTTTTCTCAAGTGTTCACTGTCATCAGGCGCTCAGTGTTTACTTTGTTTGGGAATAGTGTGATCATTTGGGGAAAAAAAAAGCTTGTTTACTTTCTGTTCCAGTATTAGGTGAGAAGATCAAAATTCTTGGAGTTGCCACTGACTCACTGGCCAGGAATACAGTCTAGCACACAACTGCTCATAAAACCACTTTTACTTTTGTACAGACGGGATGTAACTTGTTATTTACTGAGCTGTGAAGCTGCTGGAGGGCAGAATGTTACACCTTTGGATAGAGCCATTTCTTTAACATCTGGGCCGCAGCTGAGGCCAGATCTTTGTTATTTTATTTAACTCAGCACTTTATCTTACTTTATAACGGCTTGAGCATCTTATGGCATATAGTACGTTATTGTTTTTTGCATATTGTATATGCACATTAGTATACGCTTCTTTATTATTTCTATATTTGCCCTTTTATTTTGATACTTGTACTTGGATGTACCTACTGCAATGATAACCTAATTTCCCCTCAGGGATAAATCTATCTATCTATCTATCTATCTATCTATCTATCTATCTATCTATCTATCTATCTATCTATCTATCTATATACAAGCTTCAAAAGTAAAGAATATCTAAAGGCCTTGTGTATTCCTTTGAATTGTTTTGCTGTCAGTGTGGACATGGCTTTGACACATAATTTAGTAAATATGAACAACCCAAAATAGTTAAAACTAGCACATCATATTGGAAAACAAAGCCATCAAATAATTGGATATAAACAAGAAGTGCCTCAATATTTCTCTCTTAATTTAAGTGGAATATAAGCAGGAAGTAAAAACGGAAACACTCGAGTGAAGTATTCAATCATGCCAGAGATGCTTCAGTGAAAACCCTAAGTTACATGGCACCGCTGGAAATACCCTGGGCCCGTCCCTGCACCATCACCAACATGATGATGAGACCTCGTGCGCCGGCTGCCCTCCTCCTCCCTCTTCCTCCGGCTCGCGCGCTGCGCAGCGCTCATTGGTTGGCGCGACAATATAAAGTTCCGCAGTGATCCCCTCATTGACTGTTGCTCTGCCTCACTCACAGACTCACTGACTGACTGAACCCCATCAGGGACACAGCGTGCAGAGAGGATTTTACAGTAACTTCATCACCTCCGCGTCTCGTTCCTCCTCCACCCTCCGCTCCGTCACCTCAGCTCCACCATGAAGGAGAGGAGACTCACGCAGCCGTGTGTGGCGAGGTGTAAGCTGGTGCTGGTCGGGGACGTCCAATGCGGTAAAACTGCGATGTTACAAGTCCTGGCAAAGGACTGCTATCCAGAGGTAAGACATCCGCGCGCAGCGCTGGATGCTGACGGCTGATCGGAACACATATTGATCATTTAGATTACAGGTCATGTTTGTTTAATCCATTTCCCCCCTAGAGGCAGAATAAATATACTTTAACACTCCCTGAAGGAATACTTTTATGTGTTTAAAGGACATACAGAAAATCAGTGGCGCCTAATTGAATTAATAGTGTTTATCATAAGATCTGATGCCACATATCAAATAGTATTAACAACACTGGCATACACGTGTCTTAAAGGGTATTAGAGAGTAAGATCATTGATCATACTGCAGTATCTCTGAGCTGAACCTTTGTATTTAGTCAAAAGAAAAGTTAATCACTAATTTAAAACAGGGGTGTCCAAAGTGTGGCCTGGGGCCGATGTTGGCCCACCACAGGGTTCAAGCTGGACCACAAATGTAAAAGTTTGTTTAAAGGGGCACTTTGTAGTTTTTGGAGGATAAAATTCAAACTCAGATGTTCATTTTTTTTAACATTAACACGGTAATAATACAAACTCAAATATTTCTCTTTTGTCCATGACTGAATAAACAAGCTGTTCTCAGAGGAAAATAACGTCCCCAGAGCACTGTTTGAGGATGGAAAAGTGGCAGGGTCCGCCACATATAAACAAAGTAAAACAGCATGAAACTGTGTTGTCCTTTAAGATCAGTTTATTAAGTTTATTCAGTCACGTGTAAGAAAAGGGTTTGTTTATTTCATTTGTTTTGACATTTTTAAAGAATCAATCAATGAAGCTCTTTTCTGACCCAAAACTACATAGTGCACCTCTTTTTTTTTAATCATTTGACCACGAAATTTCCTTTTCAGCCCTCCAAGGGAGAAAGTTTGGTCATGTGGATGAATTGATATGTCTTTTTATTGATTTAAAAAATATATAAACTGTATATTTAAGACTTTCTGCTGTTGCTCCATGACTTGTAATGGGCACTTGCTCTTGTCCTCTACATGATGAATCAGTGAAAGACAGGTTGTCTGCTCCCTGAGCCCTTTTCCTTTGTTCTTCATTTCTAGACTTACGTCCCCACTGTGTTTGAGAACTACACAGCCTGCCTGGAGCTGGAGGAGCAGCGTGTCGAGCTCAGCCTTTGGGACACATCAGGTGAGGATTATACTCTGATATTCTTTACAGAACTGACTCTCGTGCGAAGCTGTTATCTCCCCTCCCCTCTATCTGTCTGACTCACTGCCAATTTAAAATTCTCCCCCCTGCTCTGACGGTCAATGTTTGTGTTTGAGTAATGAGTGAGGTAGTTTCACTACTGTATTCATGGGTCGTTCTGTGGAACTTGTTTACCCTCCCAACACTGAAGTGAGCCTGCATGGAGACGGGTAAATGAAGCTCCGTCTCAGTCATTGTTTTTACAAAGTGTTGTTGCTGTTTACTCAGTCTTCACTATCTGCCAATCCTGTTTTGATGCAGTTAAGCAGCTTTTCACTGGTGTGAGATCTACTGCGAGATCTTTCTTGGTGGATTGGTGCAGGCCTGAGCAGTGAGGCTGCCAAAATCCACAGTTCAGCATGGAAAATCATGCAAAATTAATGGGAAATATTTCAGGCAAGCAATTTTCAGAAAAGACCTTGCAATCAAGGGCAAACAGGGGACCAAATATGAGAACTACAACTGAGCTTTTAACTGGAATATACTGTAAAATCCCCAGGTTACAGTATGTACTCACACATGCATTACATCACAGCTACATTTCAGTCAGATGGGTAGGTTAATCCTCAACTTGTGCAGCCTGATCTGTAAGACTCTGAAAATAAAACTGTAACTCCAGTATTATTGGAATGTCCATCAGTTTATACATTATATAATCTGCACAGCCTGTATTACTATTAAAGGATAACTCCTCCAGTTGTACAGATTAAAGTGTGTTTACAGGTTTTAGGAAGTACGACTGCATATGTGGAAGAAACAGTTTAAAGCCTTTTGTGGCTCCAGAGGAAGCTGTATGTAATCTGATAAATTACCTCCAGTGATGTCATTCAGTGGCTAGGTGGGCATTGTGGGTAATGTAGGCATCAGATTTTATAAAGTGGTCTAGTATTGAACCCCGTTACTGCTGGACTCATTATGGACAGTTTAAAAACAAATGATCAAAAATAAATACAGTAGAACTAGAAATAACACTTTTTTAAATCACACATTATTCTTTCCTACATTCCTACATCACCCACAATGCAATTTAGTCCCTGTGTGACATCACTGGAGGCAAAGTTACCCTTTGATAGGGATCAGCCAATATAATGTTTCCAGAACTGATACTTATTAGTTGTAATCAAGGAGACTAATAGCCAATATTTTTGACAGATACAAAGACATACAAATATCTAGGTGTCAAAATGTGCAATATTCAGTGATAAAATGTAACTAACTACAACCTACTTTGAGGTTTATGATTTTGAAGTACTTTACTTGAGTATTTCCACTCACTGCCACATTATTCTTCCACTCCACTCCACTTTGGTAATTATAGTTGCTAGTCGCTTTGCAGATTTTAAATTGTTAATAGGCTGTTACTTGTGATTTGTATCAGATAGTGCTGTGGGCAGTAGACAGAGTGGTTACTACAGAGAAGGAGTCATAGTAGAGAATTTTCACATTAATGTTCATACAAGAAGAAAAAACCAAGAAATATTTGGCACATTTGCTTGCTTGATTGCTGTTTAATTGTTTTGCCTGTGGATCAATGGATTAATCAATTCACCGTTCGAGTCCATGTTAGGGCGTGTGGACTGATCTCCATGCTGTTTTCGATGGTGAAGAGTTCAGCTACATGTTAGTTATTTTGTCTTGTGTTCTTGTATTTGGAGTTAATCTTTTGTGTAGGCAAAGTGTTGATTCAGTGGATTGAAGCCTCTTGAGCCTGTCGCTGTAGTATCCATGATTCCACCCATTTAGAGCTTTCTCTCTGTACTTTCTGCTTGACCTGGCCAACAGGGCTATTTGTAAATTTTCATCAGACTAACTATTAATTAGATTTGAATATCAGCAAGAGTGGTGTCAGAAAACATTGCTTTATCATAACAATTGTTTGTATATCCGCTGTCCTTAGTCTTCCAGTTTCCCCTTTTTGAATGACAAATACAGACTATCGTTACCTGGTGCTGCTGAGAGTTATTTCATCTCACGCAGCCATGAGAGGCCAGTTTGTAGCTGGCTGTAGTCTTTGCGGTGTGTTCGCATGTGACTGTTTCACCGAGACACAGGTGTTGTGAGGCGGCCCAACGGTAAGCCAAAGGTCAGTTCTGTAGTTTTGCTGTGTCGGGGCTCTGAGAAGAGGAAGTCAAGTTATCAAAAAGTCATCTATTTTATGCAAGAAATTTGGTTTTAATTATCTGCAAATCTGTTTTATAACTAGGATTAAAACAAGTTATTGTGAAAAAAAGTTTCATCCTAAATACATATGAGAGCAGTGACTATAAGATGATTAATTAATTAGTTAATCAACGGAAAATGAATTGTCAGCTATTTTGATGATTGAATGATCATTTGATTTGCTACCAAACACAATTACCAACAGGTATCTGGTAACAGTTCCCTTAATGTGAGGATTTGTTGTTTTTCTGTGTATGTAAGAGCCTACTATTGATACCTGACATATATATTGGTAGCTGTATATATGTTGCATATATGAAATCTTTTTTAAAAAAAAAAGGTTTTGTAGTTTTGGATCAAAAATGTCTGAAATGTTTGTGACCATTTTAAGTCACTGTTGTGAAATGTATTGTGGGTCATGTTTATAGGTTTATAGGTTAATGGACATGATGACTACAAACCTACAGAAAATACATTATGTAAATAGGATCAATAAGAGGAGCCATCCACTCATGTATGGATGGATTTTATAACAGCACTGGCTGAGGCATTGTGCTCAGAGGAAGTCGAGCAGTGCCAGTTGGCCTGCAGAGGGGTTGTTTCACAGGGGGAGAGGGGGATGCCTCGTCCATGCAGGGGGTGGAAGTCTCTGAGAGAGTGGGCAAGCATGTGCGTGTTTGTGTGTGTGTGTGTGTATCCTGTCTTACTATGTGTGTGTGTGTGTGGCTGTGAACAGAAGGCACAAGTGAGGGATACTGAGAGAAAAGATATGCTTGACCTCCTCACTGCCTTATGGTGTGTGCCGCCTAAAAAAAAAAAGGTCTTATGTAACTGAAACCAGCAGTGAACCAATGCAGGTTTTGTGTGTTTGTCTCCCACGGAGTAAAAACTTTCTGGACAGTCACCCTTTCCAGAGGAAACATTGCATAACACCTATTTACATTTGCAATACACACAAATAGACAGTTCCTGTCGCTCTTAATGTTTCTTTCCATTCTCAGTCTTTGTTATGTTTATTTATGAAGATAATTTTTCCCCGATCAAAGTTTCCTGAGGCCAAAGTTGACATCTTCACATCTTTGTCCGACCAACAGTCTAAAAACCAAACATGTTCAGTTTAAAATCACATCAGATGAAGAAAAGCTGCAATTCATAGAAATTAAGGTGATGTTTTGGCAAATGAATAAGGCCCTTATAATATTCTTGTTAACATTAATACGACTATATCAGTGTTAATATAGCACCATAATCACATTTATTGTTCGATCATTAGACATTTATAAGCGCTTATAAATTACTAACAGTTTATAGACACTTAAAAACATTAAAGGGGCACTATGTAGTTTTGCAGAAAAAATTCAATTCAGAATTTTAACATTTGTAATATTAGTGAGGTAATAATACAAACTCGTGCATATGTATTTTTCCAAAACTGAATAAACAAGCTGTTCTCAGAGGACAGTATGGTCCCCAGATCACTGAAGCTAGAAAGGTGGCGGGGTCTGCCACATATAAACAAAGTAAGACAGTTTGAATCTGTGTTGTTCTTTAAGGTCAATTTGTTTCTTCAGTTTATTCAGGCTGGGTTTGTATTATTACCTCATTAATATTGTAAATATCAAAATTCTGAGTCTGAATTTCTTCTCCCAAAACTACATAGTGCTCCTTTAATGTAAAGTGATAACAAATTGGCTGAAACTAGAGAATGTTAATCTGCATCAGATAATGTTCGCTCAGATGACAGGGTGGTTTATGTGCACGAGTACGAGTTGACGTCTTCAGATATCTTGTTTTGTCTGACCAACAGTCTGAAAACTAAAGATTTTCAGTTTGAAATCACATGAGATAAAGAAGAGAATTAGATAATTTGCGAATTGTTTCAGCTTCAGTAACATTGTTCCAGCTGTCTTTCCCTAATGTTATATCATCTTTCACATACAAAGCAGGTACTTACAACTGAACATTTCCCAGCAGCGTTAATTTTCTCTCAATAAAAACGTCTCAAAGGCGTATTTTTCCAGTCTACAGGACTCATGGAGGAAGGCTCAAGCTCCTTCCATTTTCAGTGTATCTGTGCGAGTAGAGAGGGCAGTTTCCATGCATCAGCTAATGTTCGCTCAACTGAAAGGCCTGTTTATGTGCCTGTGTTTGTTTGTGTGTCCAGGCGGGGGGCTGCTAATGTGTGGGAGGTGGTGGGTGCTAGAAGTTGTGTCCTCTTTAGATCTCTCTGCCTCCTCTTTCTCAAGCCTTACATCACCCTGGATAGTTATGTGACGGGCGCTTTTGATTCCCACCAAAAAAATATGTTATTGATAGGCTGGCGTTGTATAAGTTTAACTGTCCTACTTTGCAGATTTAAGTTAAAGATTCCGACAGAAGGGCCTTGAATATTGAATTTTTTCATTAATGTCTCACTAGATGGGCCAAATTCATCAAGACAACATGATTGTTGGTTAGTTCCTGTGGAAGCTTATTAGAAGTATCTATTCCAGATATAATTACACCCTCTTATACTCACAAGGAAATCCTCTGGTGCGCATTTGGCCCCTGAGGACCGGAGTAGGAAATTAAATCTTGGTGCTGCTGTGTGGGGAGTGATTAGGTGGCAGAGGGAAGACAATAGAAAGCGGACATCCTGTCGGTCTGTTTTTAGCACAGAAGCCTTCCTGACAGTTAAAATATATATAGATGGCTGTGCCGTTTATGGAAAGGTGAGGAAAATATGTTTCTCTCACACCATAATTCACATTCTCTTAGCCGAAGTGTCGTATTTATGATACCGCAGTCTGACTTGTCTGAGTGAGCTGATGACTAGTGAATGTTGTCGTTTGAAGGATCTATCTATCTATCTATCTATCTAAAGATTGTCTCTCAAACTGTATGTTAATGAGACACAAATAAGATAGAAGTGCTATTAAACAGTAACTTCTACAGCTTTCGCCATTTGATGAGCTGAACAACCAAATGAGACTTCCAGTTGAAACTGTCGCCTGGGAGCTCTGAAAATCAAACGCTCTGGCTCTAAACGGAGCACACCGTTAGATCACAATTGAAAGTTCAGGAGTGATTGGTTGCTGGGGGGCGCTGTGAATGGAATTCAAATGTTTGACTTTTAAAACTATGGTTATGTTAATATTAAAGCGTTGTGTTGTAAATTAGCATCATTAAGAGTAGTTCAACATTTCAGAAAAAAAGCTGGAAGTGAATAAGAGAGCAAATAAATGTGTTTCTCATGATGTCAAACTTTTGGCTTCAAGCGCAATACCTTTCAATTACCTAAATATCCTTTGTTTATCTTTATTTTTG
The DNA here is from genome assembly GCF_904848185.1 of Acanthopagrus latus. Classification (NCBI taxonomy): domain Eukaryota; kingdom Metazoa; phylum Chordata; class Actinopteri; order Spariformes; family Sparidae; genus Acanthopagrus; species Acanthopagrus latus. The sequence continues at coordinate 10,600,683 of NC_051045.1, forward strand.
GATACAAACACAGGTATTTTTTAACCGATTAAATTTGTCTCATTTGGCCTCTGATGCTGAACATTCAAGCCAAAAAATAAAAATAAAAAATCCTAAACACAGTATCCTGTGATGATAATTTGGCTTCACAGGACATCTGGTAGTTTTTTTTCCTTTAGACAAAAGTTTGGTAAAAATTAAAGTTTGCTGTTGGCTAATAATGGAAAGACGTGATTGGAGCACAGTTGCACAGCCTGTGACTCAGTCAGTGAGTTTACTTTACTGGAAATATTCCCCTCGGTGGGAAGGCATCAAGCTTGAAGAAATGATCTGCTCTCTTAACAGTTTGGCAGGGGAGTACGTGACTGTTTGTGTTTGTACTGTGTGAAAGTGAGGAGGATGATTGTGATAGAACATTATAATACTGTCAGCTGGATTCAAACCATAGAAAGAGGCATTTTTTGTCCATTCTGCGTGCTGACAAGTCAAAAACTTTAGTCAGACTTTAAGCTTTCAGAGGGCCCACGTTCCTAAACCACAAGTTAATGACATTGTACATTCTTTTTGTCCCTGAGCTACATAACATATTTCTAAGAGTGTGTGTCCTGACTGTCCTCTGTCACTCCAGGTTCTCCGTATTACGACAACGTCAGACCCCTCTGCTACAGCGACTCAGACGCAGTGCTTTTATGCTTCGACATCAGCCGACCAGACACAGTAGACAGTGCGCTGAAGAAGGTACTTAGTATTATAAACTGCTTTTTCTTTTCAACAGGATCCATCTATTATCCCCAGAGACAAAAATTCCCAGATCCACACCAAAAGTTTATGTGCTCTGTTCCGGACCGAGACCCATCCTCCATCCAACTTTCCATGGAAATTATTTTTGATGTAATCCTGCCATCAAACTACCCAACCAATAAACCAACATGGGCAAAAAAAAGAGAGGCAATATTAAAAAAACAAACAGCACATTTTCCTGAAGAAACTAGAAATGTTATCATTCCTTTTCTTTCTTTATGTACATAAAAAAAATGTGACCATACTTCATTAAACTAACCGTGGTAAGTTAGCGATTAACGATTTGAAAGAGGCAAGTTCGGTCATCAGAAACCGTCTTTGTCGGAGACCATTCCCTGCTGCACCAATAAAGCACAACAATAGTTGTTTAGATACCTGGTGGTGGCAGTGACCTGTCCCCTGATAACTTGGGAGATTCTGTTAGCAGTATATGCAGCCGCTCTCCAATACTTTCGACTGTTTCTTTGTAGAAAGGGGAAACAAAGGAACAGTCCAGCTGGTCACCTGCTTGATCAGTAATCGTTTTTTCTGATATTTGATGTTGGTGCTGTTAGTACAGTATCATAATCAATGTTGCCCCAGGACCTTCATTTTTACGTTTTCTGATGCTTTTTGGCTACATTTAGGGAGCTAAAATGCTTTGTTAGGTTTAGGAAAACAAACTCTTTCACAGCTTTAAACATGTGTTTGATCATTTGCGTCTTTATCCCCAAATTGCGAAGATATGAGATTACAAAACCATGACCGGTCAGGTTTAGTGATGTTCCCGGAGCAACATTACTTATGATACGAAATGGTTCATCAATAATCTGCCCCATATTCACTCTTCATATGTTTTTAGATGTAAAAATATGTGACACCAGTTTGTCTTCTCCTCGCAGTGGAAAGCGGAGATCCAGGACTTCTGTCCCAGCACGCGGATCCTGCTAATAGGCTGCAAGACAGACCTGCGCACAGACGTATGCACGCGCATGGAGCTGTCCAATCAGAAACAGACTCCCATCTCCTATGAGCAGGTTTGTTCCATGACTACCTCTTCCTCCCGTGTGTCATTTCAAGTCTTCCGTCTAGACTCATAGAAATCCCCCTTTTGTTTTAATCTCTTATTCAGTTTCACATGTTTTTCCTTCCTGAAGGGTTCGTCCATGGCCAAGCAGCTCGGAGCGGAGACTTACCTTGAGTGCTCTGCCTTCACGTCAGAAAAGAGCATCCACAGCGTTTTCCGTACTGCGGCTCTGGCCTGCATGAACAAACTCCAGGCTGCCAACAAGCCCAGCCCCGTCCGCCGCCTCTCCAAGAGACTCCTACACCTGCCCAGCAAGACAGAGCTGCTCTCCTCCACCTTCAGCAAGGACAAGTCCAAGAGCTGCTCTATCATGTGAATACTGCTGAGATCATACTGGGGGAAAAAAAAAAGAAGGAGAGCAAGGAAGAGGAAATTGATGCCAGGGTGTGCAAGGGAAAGAGAGCAACGATCATCTCTCTCTCCTTCGCAGCATCCTCCCCAAAACCATCCTGTGAGCCACCTCGGCTGCTTCGACACCCTCTTTGTTCAACTCTGACTCTTCGATCCGACCTGTCACCAGCACACCGTCCAGGGGGCAGAGTTAAAAAATGTTTGATGTTGAAAATGTTTCTGATCGTTTAAATATACTTGTAGAAAAGAGAGCAAACAGGCACTCTGATGTCTGTTAGATTCGTCTCATATAGCGACGCAGCTTGTATAATGTTCCTCTTGTCTACGAGGAAGCGGTTGTAAACGCTGACTGCATTAACCTGATGAGACCCATTTGAAATTCTCATAGCGGCGCCCTCTCCCATCCATCTCCTTATCTGAATGTCTCCTTAAGGTCACGATATCGGCTGAGATGAAATGTAAAAATTTAACAGTGACAGGAAGCGGTATCTACAGAAATGCTGCTCAGGGAATTTAAACCAGCGCTCCTTGAAGACATTACTCCCCCACCCCCCCACCGAACCCTTGCAGGGTTTCATTTGGAAATTAAAGCTGACAGTGGAGAAAAACGGGGGAGAGAAGGGAGGGATTTGGCAAGCGAGAGTGTTTATTTGCCAAGGCGGTGGGAGGACAAAAGTGAGTGCAACATCTAAAGGAGCGCAATGTGACTCAGCACTCACATGAGCTGCAAAACGGTCCATCGTGGACGTGTTGTGACAAAAAAACAACACAAAACCCCCGAGCCTTGTAAAGACTCTCTTGAGCATGATTTTGTCAGGTCCCCTTTCATCACCCATCACCACTGCAGTCTTAATTGTTCAATGTTATTAACCGTAAAAAAGGCTTGATTTTAGTGACGCATCGTCTCATTGTTCCTGGCTACTTCACCGGCCGCTTAATGGGTCCCAGTTTTTGATATATGTTCCAGAACAAAGATTTCTTTTTTACACAAGCCAAACCAGACTGATTTATTTTAAGGAGTCATAGAAATCTTTGTTTTTGAATCCTCTGTCTCACAGATATTGCAAGACAAATAGTCCTCAACTCTAAACTTGGACTGTAAATGTGTTGTGTGGGCCTGCTTCAGTGAGCTCCAGGTGCTGGTTCAGGATGAATTTCTCATTGTTAACAGTTATCTAAGATTCCCCAGCTGACATTTCCAGCCTGGAAAGCGGCATTAACACTAAATGTCCCTGAGATGATCAGTGGGAAGGTTGAGTTGAATAACACAATTACACAGGCTGGACCTGTTTGGAGAAAGAGTTTTCTTTTTACGCTTTATAGATATTCTGATTTTATTTTTGCAACTTCCCAGAAATTTTTTCTTGACCTTGTCTATTTGTTAAAGGGTCACTGCACCAATTTTACACATACATGTGTGTGTTTGCAGGTCTTGAGAAATACTCCTGTAAGAAAAGTTGTATAAAGCCTTCTGTGGCTCCAGGAAGCTCCATGTATCTGACAGAAAGCCTCTAGTGATGTTAAGTTGCATTGTGGGTAATGTCTTTGTTTATGAGTTCATACGGTTGCCTTTTCACTAGTAATTGAGTAGTCTATAGTAATTGTACTTTTTGGACTCTTACAGACGCCCTCTCCACCTCCCTACACTTGTATTATGAGCGTCATTTACTTGCCCAAAAAAGTGAAGGATTGATTTGATTGCAAGCATTTTTCCTCTTCAAATTTCTATAGATATCGTGATAATAACATTATTGTGAATTAGTTTGGCCATGATGATTGTGTGGTTAAAGATCTGATGTTGTGACAGCCCTAATTTCTAATTTAATGGTGCCTACATTACCCACAATGCAACTAAGCAACTGAATGACATAACTGGAGTAAATTTAGATTACATTCGGCGTCCTCTAGAGCAACATGAAGGCTTTCTACTACTTTTTTCACACATGCAGTAGTACTCAGTAGTAACACACTTTAATGTGTAAAATTGGTGATGTTGTCCTTTAAGTAGCTTTTTTTTAATGTTTCTATTTGCCCATGGATCTCTTTCAATGTTTTTTGTAGCTGTTGATGTTGTTCACTTGAGTCTTCTGGCATTAGCAGCTGTTGACAGCTCGGCTAATGGAGAACTTGATGATTAGTAGGTCCGCACCAAGAAGCCCGGAGATCTCTGGATGTACAGAACACTGGGATTTCACGTGTTGCTTAGCAACAGTGTGAGCTGGGCTCCTGCCTCACGGAGAGAGAGAGAGAGAGAGAGAGGGATGGTTCTCCGAGAGGGCGCCTCACCTTTTATTTGTAGCATTAGACAGAAGCCACTGCGAAGGTGACGGCTGGACATTTTCAGGGAGCAGCGGACTGCTCATGATCTCGACATGGTTTTAAAGACCGCACGCTGGTCGCAGCCACGAGTGGGTTGTTGGGAAACAGCATGACATCTAAAACATGTCTTCTGTAGCTCTGCTTCAGTCTTTATTTTTTCACTTCTTACTCCTATCTGGTGCATTGTGCTTTTCTAAACGAACTCCATTTGGTTCCATACGGAGCCACCATTTTACAGTTTCTCTCTTGCTTGTTTTGTTGTACATATCTTCCTCATAAAACTGTTTATTAGAAATCCCTTAAAAGAATGTTACTGAAGCAAAAGAAAATGTTTATGTCAAGTTGCCTGTTGTGGCTTAAATTATTGACTGAATTCTGTATTTGTTATCGTCATATGTTTCCTTCCTTAAATCTTTATTTAAATAAATATGTCTGAAGTTAATTTACAGTCAGTGTTTTTTTCTGTGTTAAATTTTAAGGTACAGTCGAGACCTTAATGGATGTATCGATCAATGGTTATGAAGAAAATAAACATTGTGGCTAAATACTAGGGTTCCACAATTAAAGAAGACCTATCACGCTTTTTTTCTTTTTTACTTTCCATCAGTGTTGTATATATATTCTTGTGCATGTAAAAGATCTTGAAAGTCAAAAAAAGGGGGGCAATGTCCACATGAACAGAAGCTCCTCCCTCCCAAAGAAAAAACTGCTCCTGCAATGCCTCGTCAGTAGAATGCGAGCTGACCAATTAGAGCATTCCAGTAGTAACCCAAAATAAAGTTATGAACCTAAAAATTGGCATGATATGTCTCCTTTAATTTAAATATCATCAGAATTGCAATATGGAAAAGTACAATATCCAAGTGGCAGGAGCTGCAACACTTGTTTGGTACAGGCCCCAGCAAAAGTATTTAAATCATTTTTAATAATATTCCATTGAAAATGAAATGCAAAAACTACCACTCCCACAAAAATGTGACTCATATCGTGATTGGAATATCTGTAAAAGAAATACCACTAAATACTAAAATATATGTTAAATAAACAGTTTAAAATGTTCATATCAGCACTATATATTTACACTTTTACACATATTATATCAGTCAGTGTCCATTTCAGTCCGTTTGTTGGATTTCTGCAGTTTTATTCTCCTCTAAGAAACAAGACTTTGCAACTATATCAAATTAGAAAAAAAAGATTATTTTGGTAAATTAATCTTATTCAGGGCTCCCTGGGAGGAAGAAGGACTGATAGTTTGGCAGCACATAGTCTGTTTGGTCTAAACAAAGAATGATAGACTCATTTCTCGGGTCAAGGGTGCAGTAGTTGGCACCACATTCACAGTCTGCGATGCAGATAAAACATATATGTCTTAATGAAAGTCCAACTGATTTAATCTACAATAGGCCCACGATTCCTGCAAACTCTACAAAAAAATATAAATGGCATCAGTTTCAGCCTTGCTCTAAAATTAAGCACAGTCATATTTGTATTCGAACAGGTTTGTGGACATCAAACTGAACTTTTTAGTTCAGTCCCTCAGGACTCTGTGGCCTACAATTAGCTGATGACGGAGGCAACACAGTATGGTGTCAAAGCGAGCCTGTGGATGTTATACCACTGAAGCATGAACACAGCCTCAAGGAACCAGCCCTTCCCCCGCAACATGCTACACACACACACACACACACACACGTCTAATGCCTCATGCATGCATCTTGCTACATACATGATTAGTTGTGAAAACTTGCCACTTTCTATTGTTTTGTTTGTGGAAAAACTGAGTTTTGTTGTTGGATACCATGTTGTCCTACTTAAGCCTGGAATAGACTCACATCAGCTTATAAGTCATTCACAGAGTTTGTATGTAAAGTCCCCTCTAAGATATTTGAAAGTGTGTGAGAAATGTCTGAGCTAAAGACAGTGTAGTGTAGTAATGTTGTAAAAAAGAAGACACTGTGGCATCACAAGCAATAACTTCCAAAGTTACATTTTAAAGAAGATGGATTATATATTAAACTATATTCACTATATCACATGTGCTTCCAATTCATAGGTATGGCTTTAATGCTATTATGTAACTATGTTGAGATACTGGTGAGTCCTTTCTTTTCATGCCACTTTCAGCTTTACTGTGTTAAAAGGAAGATATTGGGGTTTTTTTTTACTCTATGAGGTGAAAGTATGCTGTTTATAAATAAAACTCTTAAAACAGTTTATAAGTACATAATATATGTATACAAGTATAGATGAAAAACAATAAACTGTTGAGTCAATTCACAGAAAATTAATTGGCCCCATTTTTAATGCAAAGATGTCAAACATTTTTCTCGCTTGCCAAATGTGAAAATCCTTTTTTCTTCTTTTTGTCTTTTTCCTCACTTAACCGACCATCCTTCCTGACCTCCATCACTATATTTGCTTTGTCTTTCTCTTGACTGATACAGGCTCTTATCAGGATCTCTGTGGCTGCGTCCTGCTGTCACACTCTGACCCCTGATAATACAACATGGAAGCAGAAGCTGAATGTTTGCCATTCCTGAACTATCACACACAGGATGCGGCAGTGGCTCGTGACCTCCACATCCTTTAACTCTGTACAGTAGCAGGTGATGAGGAAATTGTGAGAATTTTACTCTGCAACAGCAGCCTCAGTTATATTTAATCTCCTGTCTCCTCATCATTGATTTTCTGCAGCTGGAAATAGTGGTTTGATGGTCTCTTGGATAAACAGGTCTGCCAGCCTGTCTGTCTGCAACACTCCTCTCTCTTATCTGTTCCTGCAGTTTCTCTGTCTGCTTGACTGTCTCACACAGATACATGCATAAATACACAGATGTATCAAAAATTGGCCCATGTGCATTACACGTCCCTGTACATCAGATAAACCTCCGACAAAAGCTCACTGAGGCTGTCATATGGCAGCAGGTTGCTCTGAGGCATGATTATACAGTACGACAGTAGAGGCTGAGGAGCTCGAGCACCGCTGGGGCTCTCTGACAGAGACTCCACATTCTTGGGTGAAGCTATTTCACTATCTGTTTTGGTTTTTACTGCAGACTACATGTTTGAAGTGATTTTCAGAATACACGTATTGGCAGAGAGAGGTTGAGAATGATATCATGTGTCATGTTCGTATGGCAAATATGAGGCTAAAGCAAGCAGCTGCGCTAAGCTAGTTATTATTTTTAGTTTCTGGTACCCCAGTCTTGCTAAGCTACGCAAATAGCTGCTGCTGGCTGTAGTATATTTACCGGACAGATTTTTATGGATTTTTTTTTTCTTTTCTTTTGGTTTACCAGTTTTTAGTTCAGTTTTGTCAGTTCACTTATTACACTAAAAGCCAAGAGATCTTGCGAAACAGAGTGAGCTTGCCATTGGCATACAACTGAGACTGCTAGCAACGGGGTATTTTTGTAGCATGCTAACTTCAGAAGACATCTTTGCAGCATGTAATATAAACTCGTCTGACTTAACATCAACACTTTCCTCACATTCTTAATAATGTTTTTTTTTTTTATGTTTAAACAACAATTCTGGCCATATATTACAATGGCCACATTTAACTAAGGAATAATTTGGGAACAATTTGGGAAATACACTTATGTGCTTTCTTGTCGAGAATGACATTAAAAGATTGAAACGACTGTTTGCATGTGTGGCAGCTGGTTAGCATAGCTTGTTTTAGCATACAGACTGGAAAAATCTAGTCATGCTTCATCTAAAAGTAGCAAAATTTTAATCTCTAAAGCTTACAAATTAGCAATACTTTTTTTTTAGCTCATGGAGGGTTTGTTGGACTATTACCTTGGCCTGGCAGGTACTTACCTTCACTGTACGGCCCTCTTTACATTAGTTATCCCATTCTTAGAAATTGGATGCTGCTTGCTCTGCTTCTGGGGATGAGAGATGTTCTGTTTTTGTTCTGCTTTATTTTTTTCCTATTATTTGATTGGATAATGTCATTGCATTTGTATGCAGTGACATTTAATTTTCTTTTTACTCGACAGTAAAAATCTAACAAGAAAGGAACAGGAGGCTGCGTCCTGATTTATTGATAGAATTACCTCCCTGCCCAGCTCATTCTCTGAAAATGGGTCCGTGCTTGAAAAATAGATTTGTACAATGACACATGTATGGCACTGACATATTTGATGTAAACTAATGAACAGGTCAGCAGCCAGTGATCTGTACGGTTCTAGACACGGGTCCCTTCCCTTCGTCCCTGCATGGACAGGTGCCTGCAGCAGAGGCGGTGAGACTGTGGAGGATCGGGACGTTGAACCGGAGTGAGGATGATTTAGGGAAGAGTGCTGCCATCTGAAACCCTCTCGGGAAGTCAGGGAAAATGGTTGCAGTGCAGCGAGGCTCATTACCACATAAGCACATCATCTATCAGACATGGCAGCGCAGACACATATAAAAAAAAAACACACACACACACACGATGCAGTCTCACACACACATTGCACAATCAACCTATCAGACCTCTCCTGCACAGCAGCGGCAGAGAAGACAGCAGAGGAGCTCATGGGAGGGTGTGTGTGTATGTTGGGGGGGTAGTAAAGCTATGCTGCCTGGTTACTGATGAGCTATCTGCAGACTGACATATAGGTTACATTCCCTTATATGCTTGCCTGCACACACACACACACACACACACACACACACTGCCACAGCTGCTCTGACAGTGTCATAACTCCTGTCTCTGATGGAAAATGGGGTTGTATGTCAAAGGCTCAGCTGGCTGCAGAGTGGCATTCTCCACTTTCCCATATGAGCATCTGCCTGTGGTTCAGTCCTGCAGACACGGCCACCATGATGTCTTTCTGTATATTTTTGTAGCAATTTTCCACCGACTGTATGTCTGCGTAATACAATTAGTAGAAACAGCACCTCATGTTTGTTCGGAAAGGCTACAGCCACAATGATGGAAACAGCAGAAATGTGGACTCAGGTCATTCAAGCGGACTTGAGTCAGAATTTTTTTATATATATATAACATTTTATTTGCATTTCTCAATATACAATGTGCACTTTAGCATCAACAAAACAAAGACCCACGATCTTAGATCTCAAACTTACAAAAATAACACAACAAAAATAATACACATTTATACCACACATCAAACAAATAAGCTTAACTCGGCCTCAATTTATCATATTTCGTCAACATAAATTAGATAATAAATATAAATGAACATACACATATATCATATCCAGCTAAATTAAATTTTTTCTCACAAACTCACCAATTCACTAAAGGTCAGCTAGGTACAACACTTTGGATTCTGATCACTCAATTACTTTCACTCTCCATCTGAACACTCAGATGTAGTGGCCTGTCTCTTGAACAAATGACTTGACTTAACTTGTCACAGCCTGTGACAGGACTTGACTTGCCCCAGAGAAAAATGACTTGGGAGTTGCTTGAGACTTGAGACTGAAGGATCAGAGTCAGGTGTCTTGGAAAACAGCCAGGCTCTGTCTTAAAGAAACAAAATCTGTCTCCCAGCACCTCGAAAGAAACACTTTATCTATTGCATGTTTGATCCTGGAAAAAAGACAATTTATGGTTTTATAGGGGATTATGTGCTGTTCCATGATCATATATATTAATGAGTTTTAGTGCTGAAGCGGATTATTTTTACCTTCAGAAAGAGCATGAGTTGGCTGTTTCACTCCTGTTTCCAGGGTTCATGTTAAGCTAAGCTTCTGGCTGTATGTTCACAATACAGATACAAGACTCGCAATGATCTTGCACCATCCCTTTATGTCTTTTTTAGCTTTTCAAACACAAGCTGTCATTGTATATTCATATAAAAATTATGGTTATTTCTCTCTTAGATTGTTTGCGTGTGTCTGGATTGTTCTGCCAGCCCTCCTCTAAACAAAAGACCCGACAGCAGCAGCCGGAGTCGGCACAAAAATAACAAAAAAAATCAAAGCTGTATCTTTCTGACTGTTCCAGACTTATTGAAGCTGAAGTTTCTTTCAATCAATCCGTCCCTCTCTGTCTCTTTGATTGTTTGGTCCAAAGCTGTTCTGATGTGACAGGTCCAGACTCTCAGTCTGGGCATATGTGTGCGCTTTGGGCGACTCAGCGAGGCACACAGACATCACTAGACAGCACACACACGGCCTTTCTATAGCCCCGACCCCTGAGGACCAGCTCGCATTAATATTAACCACTTTAAGCTGTATTAGCATTTGCATACAGTGCGTATTGTCCTGAAAATCAAATCAAACATTCATTCGTCTGTGGTTCCTTTGAAATTAAATCTATTTATCACAGCTGTAAATTCAGTCATTCAGCCAAGTTTTCTTTGTCTCATGTCTCAGATGTGCCTGTGCAGTCCCATTATCTGTACACGTGGGTGTGTGTGTGTGTGTCTGTGTGTGTGTGTGTGTGTGTGTGTGTGTCTCTGTGTGTGTGTGTGTGTGTGAGAGAGAGTACTGTATGTGCAGCTAAGGGCATCCATGCGTGATGATGTACATGTGAATTGGTGTATGAATGTGTGTCAGTGTGTGCTGTGTATACTAAGCAGTTTATCTTGTCTGCGCTGCATATTTTCTCGTTCCCAAAGTGCAGCTAGGTGAGCCAGGTCTACACACACACACACACACACATACACATACACACACACACAGCTCAAACTCAGGTCTGCTGGAATGATAAGACCCCTTGTGTCCCTGCCGGAGGTAAATAGGCTCCCCTGCTGCAACTATCCCGACCTCTCATCCTCCATGTTATGACACCCCCAGAAATCCCCACATACCCACAGTGTTCACCTTCACCAGATCATCCCCCTCTTCGTGCCCATGTGCACTGTTTGGCACACCCTGAGGGCATGTCAAGAGTCGCTGCTCTTCTAGCGCTTTAATTAGGCATCCACGCCTGGCATCGGGGAATACTGGGGGGAAGGGCGGCAAGTCTGGGGCAGATGAGGTGCTTGGGATGGGGGTCGACTGTAGTTAGGAGTTGGGGGAGCGAAATGCTGTTGGAGATGTGATGCGTACATCTGGATAACAGCTAAACACGGCCATATATTTGTGCCATCCAATCAGGAGACCCCAGCAGAGGTCTGTTTCTAGGGCTTCAAAAGTGGTAATTTATGGGCCTGTTAAATCTTAAAATCAAAAGTGTTTTGAACACAAGATTTGACCCTAAACAACACGATTCGCCAGTCCTCTAACATTGATCTCCTTGCTTGTACGCAGAAAGATCAACTTCAACTGTTACCAATAATCAGCTGTTAGCGATTGGAATTAGGTAATCATCAACATTACACAATCCTGGGTGAAAGCAGGTCAGCTTCCTGACCTGAGGAATCATTAACTGCCTGTGACACAAATGAAACGTTGACCCACAGACGTTTTGGTGGTAAATCACAAGTAAAATGCTGCATCAGGGTAATTTTTTAAAAATATTTTTTGGGTCAGTTTAATGATCTGTCATATCTCTGTCTAACAAGCCTCCTCAAGCACATTAAACACACCTGATTAATTCAAAGAGGCATAAGAAAGTAGTGATGAATGTGGAAAATTTGGATCCATTATAACAGAAACATCATAAAAAGTACATTTTATAACTTGTTTTGTGGGGGCGTTTTAAAAATATAGGGAACATATACATAGCACACTTCCACTCGTGAAAGAAAAGCATATTACTCACATACTTACATCTACAAAACAAACAAAAAACCCATGATATTTAGCGACTTCAATGTCCCATGCCTTCCAGTATATCTGGTATCACCACTGGCGTTGTTCCTACAACATCATAATTAACGTTGTCCCCGGAACCATTATTGAAACTGACCAATTACACTGTTGTGTTGTCATAGTTTAGCGACACATGTCAGAGTACTTCCTGGATCATCATAATTAATGTTGCTCCAGGACCATAATTTCAGTTTAGGAATCAGTAATGTGAACTATCTGGAGTTCGCTGTTTTCGTCGAATGGGTGACATAGATGACAAAAACCTGGGGTTGAATCATGTTTACACCAAGTTACCTATTTTTTTCTGTGTTTTAGCAGTTTTCTAGGGTTAAAATGCTTATTCATGTTTAGGAAAACATGGTTTGGGTTAAACCGACCCTTTTAAAATGTGATTCTCATTTGAAATTATCCAGAAGTTATAGAGAAAAATCGACAATTATGCAAGAATTACGGAAGCTGCAGTTGTGACAAAATCGAAGCGAAAGAGATGTCAATCAAGCACTTTCTGTACAAAAGAGCTCCAATCAGGCAAGATTTGTGTTGATACATGTTCTGGTCAAACCAGATATTCAAGGAAAGAACTCAGACATTATGAGAAAAGTGAAGTGTCATGTTTCTCATCTTCATCTGATTTCGTTTTAAGGTTCACTTCACCAGACCTGCTTGTCTGCACCTGCCCACCAGTTCTACCATCTACGAATCGTCTATTCAAGTGTTCAGATTCCCTAAAATAATATGGTAAATATGTTCTTGGGACAAAAAGGACAACAGAATAGGCAATTTCCATTGCAGATTTTTTTGACATGTCACAGCAAGGAAAGCACAGATGTCATTATAACAAACGTCATGGCTTCTTCTGAACAACCCTGAAGCATGTTCTCTCAAATGAAGACATAATAGTTCTTTGCACATTAGTAGTGAGACTGAGTGAGGGAAACATAATTTATTTAATCTGCAGCTTTCATCCTCAGACTCTTACTCAAAGTTGTTTAGAATTTAATCAAAGCTCATGAGGGAAAACAAGGAACGACCACAGCTTGAAATATAAAATACTCCTCTGACTTTATGATCTGACCAGTCCATTGTTCTTCCTCTGTATCTTTCCCCTCTCAGTGCTTTCCTTCTTTTTTTAAGCCATCAACTTTGATCTGTTCCTCCTGAAACTGTTTCACCTTCAGAAGGGCTCCATAAATCTCTCTTGATCTCCCCGCGGATGAAGAGGCAGGTCCAGAATATGAATCAGCATCGAGCCAATCTGGACTAGCAGCATCTAAAATGTCTTTTATCTGTCTGCAGGAGCACACACACACACACACACACACACACACACACACACACACACACACACACACACACACACACCAGAGGATGGTTTAAATTACAGAAAAAACATATTCTGGTAGAGTCTACACTAACAGCACTTCTTGAATGTTAATCTTCTGCAGGAGGATAGGCAGAGGAGAATGTTTTTAAGTGATAGTGAGCAGACAGACCTATTTCATCATGGCTTCACTCTATTTTAGGGTCAAGGCTAGACTGATTCAAGCTGTTGATTGTTTTATAGATAGATAGATAGATAGATAGATAGATAGATAGATAGATAGATAGATAGATAGATAGATAGCTAGATAGATAGATAGATAGATAGATAGATAGATATTAAAGAAAGAGATACAAAAATCACTCCAAAAGCTTTATGTAACTTCTTCCATTAAAAAAAATAAAGGTCAAGTGTAAAATAAACCAAAGTTACCTTACAATGCCTTACAATGTAGCTCATTGAAGGCTCTTCTGTTCGTACATTTGTACAAACATGAACATGTCAGTCAAGTGTCAGCTTCTACTAGAAGTGATATAAAAACATAGGAATCGAGTTACTTGTTACCCGACTGCCACCTTGTGCCTAAATTGGCAAAGAGATTATTATTATTGGTCAGGCACTTAGGTGTTTATGTGACAAACAGTGGGGGCTTTAGAGCACGCGGCCACTTCGTCGGGAAATGTAGTATAAACTGGCGCCGTCTTCGGTCTGTTTGGACCGCTCAGCACTACGACTCCCAGAAACCCTTGCGGTCTTTCGCTTGTGCCGTTCGATAATATGGCGTCTGCTTGAAAGCGCACAGAAAACGCAGTGTTTGTTGACAAGTCACCTAATTTAAGGTACGATTTACATGTCACACGCCTCATATCACCTAGTTTTGATTAATGAATTGTATATATTTGACCTGAATTAGTTTTCTGCGTTGAATGTTTGAGCACTTTCTTGGAAATTATTAGCTTCTTTGCTAAGTTGTTAGCTAACGTGAGGAGCTAGCTTCTTCATATTAACCGCTAACCATTATCTATTCTGCAGAGGCTGACCTGATTGTGTTTGTATCATTCTTAACATCTCATATGACGAGCTAACTTCACTTACTAACGATGATGAACTTTGACATGGAACCAAAACGAGCATGAAACTTTTACCGTAAGACCACAAGTTACCTTTGAGTACTTGTGGAAGAGACAGGTCCTCGTTAATGCGAAATATAAACCGATATTCATGGAGAAGAGCTGACATAACATGTACTCAAAGCTTTGGAGCCTTTCGTTATGTCTGTGTTTATTACTTGTAAGACTGCAGTGTGTTGTTTGTCTAAAAACATCATTGTACAAGATTCAACTTTATATTGTAATGTTGGACTTTGTATTGCAGACTTACAAGACATAGATCATGAAGGAAATAAAATAAGAAAAGTAAATTTTTGGCATACTCAAATAAACTTAAACCGATCAGGATCTGCAGACTGAACTTGAGTAATTGCAAGATTTAAAAAAATCTATTTTGAGAAGCTGGTGATTCTGAGCAATATAAGTGAACATGATTAGTCGACTAAATACCATATTAAAAATTAATTAAAAAAAAAAAGAATTGTGAAGGAAACATTTTAAGTTTACAACATATGTTTGCAGATGGCAGCTGACTCCACAGACAAGAAGGATGCCGAAGCCTCTGCCACCAAAGACAGAGAGAGGAAACGCAGCCGGTCAAGGGAGCGGGAACGTAAAACATCACCTTCACGCGCCCGCCATCGTTCTCGTGAACGAAAGCGCTCCAAATCCCCAGAAAGGTAACTGAAATGCAAGGGCACAAACACACCTTTACCTCTAGAATAAAACTCTGTTTGTTGTATAAACATAAAATAAACCAAAAAATGTCACACACCGAGAGCTTTTGTCCCATATTTTTTGTTATTTTCTGTTTAACTTAACAGTCTTTTCTGATTTTGACATTCGGCAAAAGATTGTATTATTATTTATATTATTTATTTGTACTTGAATGACAGAGACAGACGCATGAAAGACAAGGATAGAGACAAAGAGCGTGACAGAGATAAGGACCGAGACAGGGGCCGAAAGGACAGGGACGGCCATCGACGTGATAAAGATCGTGGCAAGAAGTCCAGGTAAGTGAATGCAGAAAAAAACAGGCTTTGTGAGATTGAGAAGGATCGCATGAGGCGTTAATACTGATTAATATCATTACTACTCAACAATAGTGATTATTTTGATGGGTACCTGAAGGGAGCAAATGTCACAGCATTTTTGTTTTTAGCCTTAAATGCTAAAATTTGTCAAATGAGCGATTGTTCTCTTGAAAGAAGTTGTTTATACCAGTTTAACATTAGTCTGTCACTCTCCTTTATAGAAGTCCCTCTCCCAGATCAAAGGATGGCAAAGGGAAGAGAGATAGGGATATAAAAACAGAGGAGGAAGAAGATGAAAAAAAGAAAAAAGAGAAGGTAGGAGTCTGGTTTGGCTAAATCTGTCATGGCGTTACATCTTTTTCTCAGGTTATTTGCGTGTTTGACTTATGTTGCTTTTGTTCAGGTCCAACCTTTGTCTTTGGAGGAGCTTCTTGCCAAGAAGAAGGCAGAAGAGGAAGCAGAGGCAAAGGTGAAAACTTTCCCGAGGTTCACATTTTCTTAAACATTTTAAACCCAAGATTATTTGTTCCTGACTTTGTTTCTCATTTTCTCCTTTTCAGCCCAAGTTCCTTTCAAAGGAAGAGCGAGAGGCCGAGGCTCTGAAACGGAGGGAGCTACAGACGGAGGACAGGAGGAGGATGTTGGAAGAGGAGAGAAAGAAAAGAAGGATGTTCCAGGACATGGGCAGAAAAATGATGGGTGTGTATCAGCCTCTGGTTCAGTCACTTCCAAACAATCTGCATGCTGTTATAGAACTGTAATGATCCTAACTGAGGGTGTGTGTCACAGAGGACCCCCAGGAGAGGGAGAGACGAGAGCGAAGAGAGCGAATGGAACGAGAGAACAACGGGAATGAAGACGACGATGGACGACAGAAGCTCAGAGAGGAGAAGGATAAAAGCAAAGAGCTCCACGCTATCAAGGTCAGTTTCAAGAAGTTAGTTGTATATTTCCATCAAACTGAGTCTTTAGCTATATTCTGATTGGTTTTATTCATCTTGTTGATTTTTACCTGCACTTGTAAGTGATTTTAGTCCCATCCAGATCAATATTTCCTCAGAAACTGCAGTAATGATTATTAATGATTATAAATCTAATGTTAATCTCTTAAAACTGAACTAATTTGTTCATCTGTAGTTAAAATCTGTCACATTGATGTATTTAAGTGTACATGTCTTGAGTTTCTCTTGTGTGAAGAGCTGCTTCTTCAACTTTATTTCATCAGTTCTGTGTAAAATTTGATGTCTGTGAAAAAATAGAGGAAGCGAGATGGAAATGAGATGGAAGGTGGAAATGTTTTCACATCCAGACCTATTTCGGAACAAATACAATGGCTGAAAAGAAAAGTTAAAGCCATCAGGGGAGTGAGAACCATGAACCCTTCAATTTGATTATTCTTTACAGGAACGTTACCTGGGCGGGCTCAAGAAACGTCGGAGAACTCGTCATTTGAATGACAGGAAGTTTGTGTTTGAGTGGGATGCTTCTGAAGACACGTCAGTCGACTACAACCCAATGTAAGTGAAGAAGAACACATTATATCAGTGGAGCACGTTCGAAGCGTGTCTCTGTTTTGTCAGAATATGCACCAGTCTAAGCAGCATGATGTTCCCAAACTGTGTTCCAGTTACAAAGAAAAACATCAGGTTCAGCTTTACGGACGAGGCTTCATCGCTGGTATCGACTTGAAGCAGCAGAAGAGAGAGCAGTCGCGGTTTTATGGCGACCTGATGGAAAAGAGGAGAACACTGGAGGAGAAGGAGCAGGAAGAGTGAGTGAAACAAAGCAAAACAAATCCAAAACATTACACTTAAGTGTAGACTGAATAAAACTGAACAGAAGGTTGTAAATAAGTCTATATATTAACTTCAATCCAATCTGTTTTTTCCTCTTAGGGTAAGACTGAAGAAGATGCGCAAGAAGGAGGCAAAGCAGCGCTGGGACGACAGACATTGGTCTCAGAAGAAGCTGGAGGAGATGACGGACAGAGACTGGCGTATCTTCAGAGAAGACTACAGCATCACCACCAAGGGAGGAAAGATCCCGAACCCCATCAGGAACTGGAAGGAGTATTCGCTGCCTGCACACATCCTGGAGGTCATCGACAAATGTGGATACAAGGTCGGTTGAGAGTTTTGTACCTTTGACCGGCAGAAACATGTTATTGTTTATTATATTGTATATAATTTAGTTTCAGTTGTGCACAGATATAAAGGTGAAATGCTCATGATTAAATATCTCCTCAGACTATTTCAAATGTAATTACTAATAATTACTTTTTTTTAAATCCAGGATCCAACACCTATCCAGCGGCAGGCCATTCCTATTGGTTTACAGAACCGTGATATCATTGGTGTTGCCGAGACTGGTAGCGGTAAAACGGCTGCTTTCCTGATTCCACTGCTGGTCTGGATTACCACCCTGCCAAAAATTGATAGGTAAGTAAAATAACTAATAAGTCCCCAATATGTGTTTTACCCACATAGTCGTTTGTTAAGTTATTTCCCTCTCTGACTGGCTGCAGGATTGAAGACTCTGATCAGGGTCCATATGCTGTGATCTTGGCCCCGACTCGTGAGTTGGCGCAGCAGATTGAAGAGGAGACCATAAAGTTTGGTAAACCGCTTGGCATCCGCACGGTGGCTGTGATTGGTGGAATCTCCAGAGAGGACCAGGGCTTCCGTCTCAGGATGGGCTGTGAGGTGAAACATTAGAACTAAATAATTGATCCAAGTGTCTAAAGTCAGCATCCAGCAAGCACCAGCTTTTTCTAAAATTGTTTTTTAGATTGTAAAACAAACAAAACAGTCTCATTTTGACACAGTTACGTATACAGAATATGCTTTATTCAAGGGTGAAAATGTAGTAAAAAGTTTGGCATAAAAAGGAATTTGGTCAGTGAAAGTTATTCTTAGAAGCTTTCTTTAGTCTATAAAAACACTACTTCAACAGAAAGATGATGTCACTCTACATACACACACAGAGCCCACCCTGCCACTATATTCATAAGCTAATGTTGTTATGTAAACAGAAAACGCACATAGTCACCCACCGTGTGTTTTTTAACAGATTGTGATTGCCACCCCCGGACGTCTGATCGATGTGCTGGAGAACCGGTACCTGGTCCTGGGTCGCTGCACGTATGTTGTCCTTGATGAGGCTGATCGTATGATTGACATGGGCTTCGAGCCCGATGTCCAAAAGATTCTGGAGTACATCCCGGTGACCAATCAGAAACCTGACACCGAGGAGGCGGAGGACCCTGAGAAGATGATGATGAACTTTGAATCTGGAAAACATAAATACAGACAAGTATGTTTATCTGTCAGACGTTTGCAAACATCACACTGTTGTGTCAGAGCCAGGTGCTCTCACTGTGTGTTTGTGATTTCAGTCTCTGTAATTTTTTTTTATTTTTTTATTTTTATTTTTTTTTTCGCACCTTTCAGACGGTCATGTTCACAGCTACTATGCCTCCAGCTGTGGAGAGGCTGGCAAGGAGCTACCTGAGACGTCCAGCTGTGGTTTACATCGGCTCTGCTGGTAAACCTCACGAGAGAGTCGAACAGAAGGTCCTGCTTATGTCAGAGGGAGAGAAGAGGTAAGACATATTACCGTGGAGATACAACATACCATTTATTCCTGTTATAGCGCAGAACTGAGTGTTTGTGGATTCTGTGTGGTGCAGGAAGAAGCTGCTGGAGGTGCTGTCGCATGGCTTCGAGCCTCCTATTATCATCTTCGTCAACCAGAAGAAGGGTTGTGACGTGCTGGCCAAGTCCCTGGAGAAAATGGGGGTGAGTCACTTTTTTCAAATGCTAATTTTCTCTTCACTCTATAAAATGTTCATGGCTTAATAGGCAGCAATCACTGTGTAAGTTTGAAGAAAAGCACATTTTGGTATTTATTCTGAAAAACTCAGCTAATCTGCTTCATCAGGACAGTTTGCTTGATGACGTTTGATCGGCCTAACAACATAAACAGTCTGGTTGGCACATTTTGAATTAAATTTGCCAAAGCATGACAAGTGAGGACTAAAACACAAAATGTAAATGTATCACAATGAATAAGCAAGGTAACACTTTAGCATGCGTATGAGTTGAATTTATATGCTGGTCAATGAACTGGATGTTCAGAAATACTGTAAGTATATGAACAAAATGTAACCTCAGTTGTTCCTTCTTCACACAGTACAATGCTTGTACGCTGCACGGTGGAAAAGGCCAGGAACAGAGAGAGTTTGCACTCTCCAACCTCAAAGCAGGAGCCAAAGATATCCTTGTGGCCACAGACGTTGCTGGTCGTGGTATCGATATCCACGACGTCTCCATGGTACTTAATTATGACATGGCCAAGAACATCGAAGGTAAGAAGCCTCAGTTTGTGTGCAGTGTTTTTGTCTTTGTTGTATTTATTTTTTTATGAATGTAAGTGTCCCTGAGGCCATCGTGAGCTGCAGCATCACTTTCCTCCTCTTCCCCTCCTTGTAGACTACATCCATCGTATCGGTCGTACGGGTCGTGCTGGTAAGAGCGGTGTGGCTATGACTTTCCTCACCAAAGAGGACTCAGCGGTGTTCTACGACTTGAAGCAGGCCATCCTCGAGAGCCCCGTCTCCACCTGCCCCCCGGAGCTGACCAACCACCCGGACGCTCAGCACAAACCCGGAACCATCCTGACCAAGAAGAGACGCGAGGAGACCATCTTTGCCTGATTTACCACACAGACTGGACTGAACACGCACCTGAGTTTCAGACTGTTTTATCATGTTTCACCTCCACATTACATTCAGGATTCGATCTGCAGATGACTCTTTTGTTCTTTTTCCATATTGTGTCCCATTCTGTCAGTCTGTTTTCGTCTTTTGGTAGAAATGAACACAGAAACCCTCACCACACTGGTTTTGGGACTGTAACCTCAGTTCAAAGATGTGTAAACATGGACTCAGTGGTAGCTGTTTGTTTGCTTCTATAAACTCCTGCCAGATGCTGATGATGTAACTGATCTGCACTGTATAAATGCTCCTCGTCAGTTATCAGATGTGATGAATATCAGCTAGGATGCAAGTGTAGATGAGTAGTAAGTGCGATGTTGTGCATTTTTGTTAATTTTCTGTCACCATATTTTGAGTTTCCTGACTTTAAAAGAGACCAATGCCAGAAGTGACGACCATTTCTTTTGCTTCACGTGCAAACTCTGACTAAATCCAGTGTTTTAAATATAAACCTTTGTATGAAGTGAATACAGCAAATTTGACAACATTCGGCTCATGATTGTCTTTGTGGGTCAATGTTTTCAATGCAGGAAATGAAAAAATGTGAGAGCAAAACTCTGGCACTCACACATGGAGGAGGATTAATGTGCAGTTTTGATTTAAACATGTCTTGTTTCTGTGGCTTCACTGCAAAAACTCATCTGTCTCATTTCTGGTCATGATTTTATTGCACAAAATATAAGATGACTACAATCCCCTAGAAAGTAGCATTTAAGTGAAATATAGTACACTTGTTAGACAGTTTAACTTTTGGCATTAACAGGTGTTTTATGCTTTATATACTTCTTTTTTTTACACCTTTGAAATGTCATTCATGAGCCTGCAGATGGCACAAAAGACTTTAAACCTAGACTGTCTCCAGATGCATGTAGCCCCTTAAAGGTGCATTATGTAAGAATTGACCTGTTGAATTCTCCAAACAATAGAAGGCATATCACCAGAGGAACCCATAACTCCTGCAAATTGAAGCTGCTATTAGCTAGTTAACATTGTTAACAGTACATTTAGTGGTCCATGCGATGAGCTTAGAGCACCTAGGGAGTGTCTGGGCTTACATCACTAACACGGGAGCTTTGGAGTTCATCTTCAATGCGTTTTTGACAAAAAAAACTGGCTTTAGGGTGCAGACTTTTTGTCATCAACAGTGTGATTGACGAATTTAAATTATGACAACATTAACTGAAAATGGGTCAAATGATTTTACACTTCTTCCTAAACAGCATAGATGCAACAAGTTTTGTGGCAAGTCATCAATTCCATATAAAACCTCAAATGTGAACCTTGTTGTGTTTAAAAACAAGAGGAAAAGTCAGGGAATCACTGAGGAAATTAGGATTTTACCTCCCAATCTTGAACGAAAAGTTCATGGCGAGTAAACATGGTGCAGTAAAGTGAAAGACAAAAACGACTCAAACAATTAAAAGTACATAAAATGTCATGTTTATTTTGTTTGTCATATTTTTTTTTAACTTAGCATTGTAAATCTATTTTCAAATAGAAAGCATTCTATACAGCATCAGGCAGGAAATGTCTCACTTTTTACACATTTGCTGTCTCTTTTGATAAATAGAGGGAAGAGGCGTGTTGGGTCACGCTAGCACGCTGTGGTAGTCTGGTGGATACACGGTTATATTTAGTGCAGTTATTGCATTACAAAGCAACCATCCCAAAAAAAAGTAGTGCAATTTTTTTTTTTCTCTACTCACACAAAAAGAGGAAGTCCAGATGGTCTAAGGCGTTTTAAAGTTTTTCAATGTTAGGCTTAGTATTGCATACAGAATAAGACAGAGGAAACTAAATTATAACCCTTGTAAAAATTGTGCTTCATAAATTGAAAAAATCTCAACTGCTTTTTATCAGTTGCTAAATTGGTCCGCTTTGAAAAACATACTCTGCCAAAATATAATGAAAATAGCTAATTGGTGAACTAAGACATGCAGGGCTTTAATAATTCACTTGTTCCTTTTCATCACAAATTAAAAAAAAACAAAATAAAAATCATAGGCCTGATCTGGGACAATTTGTAGTGAGTGACTTTTTAAAAGTGCATCGACCAGTGTCCAGCCAATATTGTGGAAGAAAATTCCCCAATATTAAAGTACATTGTGAATAAATAAACTGATGCATTCTGATTTTTTTTTTTGAAGTTATAGTGTTGTTAGTGGTGTGAGGAGTGAGTAGCCCCAAAGACAAGACTATCACTACAAGACATCGAGGAGAATCAAAATCAATGCATTACTAAAATACTTAACTGTAAAAAGAATCAGATTTTCATGCAACACTTGCATAGATTTTTTTTCTTTTTTTTTCAAATCATGCTGATTTTTTTTCTCTTCAAAATATACAGAACACTAGATAGAGATAGAGAGAGAGAGAGAGAGAGATAGAGAGAGAGAGAGAGAGAGAGAGAGAGAGATACCTGTGAGACATGGAAGCAGTAAACCAGTAAATTCCTAAAGCCGGCTGTTAACGGTATCGACACTGTGCGTGAACGAAAGCAGGTCACTGCTCGTCAGCATCACGTCCGAGCTCATCGTCGTCGTCGTCATTGGCTAGAAAACGGTGCAGGAACGGAATGACATCGTGTCACGGGTGCTACGAGTCCTTCAGGAGCACGACACATTCGTTTGATGGAGCTGAGCTGCGATGAGTGTGTAGGACTTTACACCTGAGGATCTGCCTTGGTTAAAAACCGAATCGACTGTTAAAACTGCAGAACACAAAACAATGTTTGGCAAAAAGGACGCACAAAGGGGGGCGGGAGAAGTGTAGAAACTGTGGATGCTACAATCAATAACGTGCTACAATCGAATTACAGGGCGATCGGTTGGGGGTCGGAGACACCGGGTGGTGCTTTGGAGGTGCAAAAGGCATGCAAGCTTACATTCTCTGAAGCCTGGATTTGAAGAGGAGCTGCAGCTGCGCAGCGTGTGCTTGACAAAATGTGAATGATTCGATGTAAACAAGCAGGTTGGCAAATATTTCATCCATTGAAAGATAACATTCCCTTTTCTCGTTGTGTTTACATTCTCTGTGCGAGTTTTTCAGATTTTGTAGAGGTGTTAAGAGAGTGATTGTGCAACAGCAAAGACAAGCGATGCCCAGGACGTACTGTACTGTACTGTGGGTGACACTGACGCCGTACTGCTTACTTACATTGTGAGACTCAGTCTGATTAACTGCATGTGTCTCCCACCTGCCGCACGCCGCCTTCAGAGTACAAACTGACTCAACACATGGATGGCAACATTTCTCTGAAACAACAAACAAGTCCATATTAACAAAATCGAACAAATATAGTAGCAATGAAACAAAACCGGGCGCCCATTCAGTATATACATTGTAATCAAATGCATTACTATTTCCCATAAATGGATTCAACAGTAGACATTCCTACATTTTAGTTTATCCGTAAAGGTCATTCACTTCCTGTTCTGACGTAAATGTGCAAATAGTCTTAAAATAATTATACTCATACATGCAATAGTAAAGAGTTTAAAAGTCTTAGGAATTTTAAGGCCAGTATATGAGACATCCTACAATAGAGAAACCTTTAGGCAAAGCAGCTAAAGTTTGAGTTTGCGTACAGCTGGTAGCCTGAAACCTTTCCATTGCAGAGGTGAGTAGCCCTGTTGACTTTTATCTGAATGTGGCGAGGTCGTTACATCCCCTCGCTTTAGATAAACTGGGAGTCTGGAAGAGTGCGGCTGGAAATTCTTTGAACTAAACACACATGGGCGTCTGCTTAGTAAACTGGGCAACTGTTTCTCTGATTTAAGCTTTTTTGGGGGGGGGGCGACTTTTTTCATCTCTAAATTGTTTGGGAACGGTTCGGAGGGCTTGGGGCGATCTCGGTGCTGATCTGGAGGCCAGGTCGGTCCTCAGTAGGTGTCTCGGGGCCAGGGGCGGCTGCGCTGGCGGTTGTTCCTCTGGTTGTGACCTTGCTGAGCTTCACGCTGGAGCAGCCTGTCCTGTGACTCGTGCCCGTTGGCACTGTGGGCACTGCCTGTGTGCCCACGGTGAGGGGGGTACATGTCCCTGTAAGTGCGAGCATGGCAGGGGGAGGCGTACTCATCCTCCTCCTCTTCCTCCTCCTCTTCCTCCTCCTCCTCCTCTTCTTCGTCCTCCTCGCCCCCCCTATGGCACGGGCTCCCCCTCTGGCCGCGAGACAGGGAGTCGCTGGCCTCGTCAGACGGCATGAGACTGTCCTGCTCCAAGGGGGAGTGGGCCTCCTCGCCTGCCTCCTCCTCCTCGTCACCCTCCAAGCCCACCGCCTCACGAGGCTGCGGCTGGTTCTTGTTCTGGAGGGTTTGAGTAGTCATGGAGGAAAACAAAGAAAGAAAGAGTCAGAAGAAAGCTCAACAATATCTCAGAGAGAAACTTTTACTTCTATATATATTCTATATATATTCAGACAGTTTTTCATAGACAGCAAACACACACAGCGCAGACAAAATAATGCAAACACGACATGAAGAAGGACTTTGAAGGGTCAAATCCACCTTAAAACAACGCTCACATGTGTGTTTGTGCATTGTGTGTTTTTGGCTGAATCGTTTTGAACATTAACACAAAAAAGTGACACTATTCACAATCCCAACTGAACCACATGCATATTAGTACTTAACACGTGACCTTTGGCAGCCATGTTTCACATCTATCATTACTGAGGTATAACTGTCACATTCACATGTATGTTGTCGTGTTTTTTTTTTATTTTTTATCTTTACTTGGTTTAATGAACAATATCCAGATATTTACTGTGTTTTTCCTACTCAAGTTAGTTTTATATGCATGCAATAATCTCTAGCATTTGTTATGTGTGTTGTTTTTTAAATGTCATTTCAGTATGGCAAATTGTAAGGAGTATTTTTCTATTAGTGTGGAATTATTTATATAACCATTTAAAAGTAGATATCAATGAATAGAATCAAAACCTGGAGAAAGAATCATAGCAACCAGAAACTTTTTCAGCTGAGATATTGGCTTGTCAATATTCTTTAAAGACAGCCTTAAAACGTTTGATTATATTCCTCAACTTCCAAATAGCTGAGATAATTACAAGCAATGCAAGACAATGGCACTTACGATGACAGTTAGTAGCATTTGTCAGCTATAAATCAGATCTGACAATCAGCACCTGGTAGTGAATCACAAAAGGAATCACAGCTTCCTTTGATTTTACCAGCAGTGTTTAGAGAACATTGGAGCAGTGGTTATAGCCATCAAGTAAGCATCAGAAATAAGACAGAACAGTACAATATATACAACATACTGGGTATGGAGATAAGGATGTTAATAATGGGCATGCAGCAGTGATTTCAGTGTGACAAAGTCTCTTCAAAGTCCTTTTTCATTAAAGGTGTCATTTCTAAGAAATGGCCAAAATTCAAATGTAGCTCCAAATCTATAGGGGGCAGCAAAACCGCTTACTGCTGCTTAATATACTAGACTTACTCTACTGGCTGCTGTTTGCAAGCTAGTAAATAATATACACCGTAATGCACTGAACTGAACTCAGCCCAACTCAAGTGGTCCTATCAGCTGACGAGAGTTGCCCTCAGATGAGGGGAGTCACTGCGTGCAACTGGGCTCAGTGAACCAGCTCCCAAGTGGCCATGGCCATTTTGTTTATGTCGAGTTTGAATGAAGTGAATTTTACGATTAGTTAACAAGGGAGTCCGAGTTTGGTAATGGAAAGAAACAAGCTAAATTCAGAATTCTGTGTAGTATTTTCTGTCCTGACATTATCAGGGTTTCTTAGTCACAGCTGGCTTTCCTATCGGACTGTCGCCTCTTGCAGTAAAATGTAGTACATCGGGGCTAGCTGGTTAGCATGCTTACTTGAGCAGACATCTCTGCAACCCAGTAGAGATGTCCTTGACATAACATCACTACTGTTGTTTTCTTCACATGCTGTTTTAAACACAAATTCTGGCCATTTCTCACAAATGACTGCTTTAAGGGTTCACACTGTTTTGTCTGTGTGTATACAGATCGATACTACAGACAGCAAACAGAAGAAATGCCGGTGAAACAGGTGAATGGATGGTCAGGAGGTTACATTTGGACATAAAATGTTATTGCACAGATGTTATGGTCTCTGCCTATTGTGGTGTAAATTATGCACTTAGACCAGGTGAATACATTATTAAACCATTGATCAGATGCCTTTCATTAGCATTCAAGATAGCATCATCTGCCACTGTGAGCCGGGGCACCATTCACAAAGCATGCTTGGGGAACAATCAACGCTGTTTGAAAAATAGAGAACAACGGTCAGATTCTGACATTTCACACAACCGTTTTTATTACTTTCAAACATGACGTGCGTAATTAAAGTGTTTACATAGAAGCTGCTTTGTGAACTTTTTCCCAGAAAGCTTGTGGAGCAGTGATTCACCTGAGACCATCAACCAAAGGAAAAGAAGGCAGGATGCAGTGGAAGAAAAACACGTCGTTTTTTTTCTGTGGTGAGATCTGAATGAATAAAATGCTGTTCATTCACTGTCTCAGCCGCTCTGCCGTGTTCAAGTGTCGGGAGGAGTGTCAGAGGGGATCGTTGGGGTTGAGAGTGCAAATATATAAACCCTACTACTCACCCCATTTTGTAAGCGATCATTCAATTAATTCCTGTGTTTCAGAAAACTGCAAAGATGTTAAGCATGGATGAGTGAGAGGACAGACAAGACAACTGGAGACAATCAAACAAAAACAAAGGAGTGAAAATCTGAGATGAAGAGCTGGTAAAGACATTGACAACATACAACGTGTTCAGAACATGATTCCTACTCAAGAGCCTTAAAAAAAGTATCGAAACAGTATTGCTTTCGCACTCTCCTGCTTTTTTAAACCGATGAGGACAAACTCACCTGTAGGCTAGAGATGGCAGAAGGCGGGGTCATCAGACTCTGCTCCAGTAACGGGTTCAGAGGCGTGTTGCCTGGGAGGTGAGTGGCACGCCAGTAGACCTCCATGTATTCAGCCAAATGCTCACATGCGTCTTCCAGCTGGTTCTCATCCAAAATGACATCAAACATATCCTACAAGTCAATAAAAAGAAAATAAACAGCAAGATTTACACAAGTTTACATCCAGCAGCTGAAAAAAACTAAATAGACTGGCAATACACTTTTTTGCTGAAGTAAGCATTCTGAAGTAAATACCGATTGCACAGTGTGATGGCTTTAGAAAAATGACACTATCCGCTTAACGATTGCATCCCCTATAAACCACACTTCTTCTACGATATTTGATCCGCAAACAGACAGGATTTTTCCCAGAAAAATGACAGTTACATTTTGACACAAAGGAAGTGCATCTGCCATTGCCAAACTGAAACAGGAAGGCTCACTATCCCCAGGTAATGGTGGAATGATGGGAATGAGGCTGGGCTTTAAAGTCACCCAATCCTTATCAAGACCAAGTGACAGACATTGCTTCCCTGGAGCCACGCTGCTAGCATGACAAAAAAATAAAGAACAGCTGTTTGTGGTAGGTGCTGCACACATGTCTCCCGCTTCTTTACCTTGTAAATAAAATTTCTTTATACACAATAATGATATTGTACAGGTTGATAGGGGTCAATGAAACATTACAGCAGTAGAAAGAAACCAAGCCGCTTCCTCCACTCACAGGGGGGCACTGAGAGAGTTTGTCTGCAGCCATCATCTGCACATTCAGGTGCTTGCTCTGAGACTTCCCCCTGGATTTGACGAGCCTCTGGAGCACCTGACAGGAAGGTAAAACCAAAGTTAAAGGTCAAGGGAAATGAGGCAGCCTGAATCCAATGTTTGTGACAGAGGTAATCTGCTGTACCTTTGGTGAGGAAACTTTGACGTAGACAATAATGGGTGCGAGGGAGGTTTTGGCTAGCTGGGCGGGATGGTTGATGGTGTCCGCGTCCAGAATCACCAGCTGCAGGGTTTTGGCGAGCTCAAATATCCTCTCAATCTCACTCTGAACCTCCGCTGCACAGACAACACACATTTTGTGAGTCTCATTGCTTCTTTCTACCAAAAGACTGTTTTCATGCTGACATAAGCGTGGTTACCTAGGCTGGAGCGAGTGTTGGATCTCTCCATTATGGGTCTTTTGTTGAGGACGGATCTCTTGGCTAAAGACAGGTCGGCAGTTACACGGGTGATTGAGATTCTGCAAACAGTCGTAAAGAGGAGAAATATGCTGATCAGATTCATTGGAGTCCCGACTTTCCACAGCTGCAGAGATCATTCTGTCATCTCTCCATTTTTTACTGACCTTCCCTCAAATCTGTGTTTCAGGAAGTCAAAAAGAGCTTTCTGCATCATATCCGTCACCTGCTCGGGAGGATAATAACAGAGAAACAGGCATCAATTCATCCAGACAGAAAAAAGGATTACACAAAATGTACACAACAGATTTCCATGAAACCCGGATGGAGGATGGAGTGCAATTCTAGTTAAAGACTGTTAACCATTCCATGCTGCTAATAGTTTCATGTATGTATATTGAGAAAATGCAGGCATATCGAGAAAACTAGATACTGGACTCAAACAACAAAAACAGCGGTGCGTGAACGGGTGAAAACACAGAAAAAACAGTGCAGTGTGAGGTAGTCACTCTCTGTCTGCTGGAGGTGAAATGGGGAGAGTCTGACCTCATAGCCCTTCAAAGATGGTCCCACGAGGACCACCGGCCTCATAGAGGGCACCACGTCGTAGGGGGGGACGTGTTCCTGCCAGAAATAGGGGAGGACGAGGGGAGAGGGATGAAGAACAGAGAGCGTGGGTAAGAAACGATGGCTGCCGGGTTTGTTGGCTGTGCTTCTCAGCGTGTCTGGCATGTATTAGTAGTAATAATGATAATAACATGTAATACTGCTACAAAAACCTATTATACCGCCTCCTACATGCACAATCCACAGTCACACCTGTCTCAGTTGTGGTTTATTGATAAAGTAATAAACTTATAAAAGCTTGTTTAAACAATATTAAACTAATGTCACTGTACTACTTCAGTCAATAACAAAAAACATTAAACATAAAACAATGTAAAGCTTTTAAGAGGAACCAAATTAAATGCTTTTTAAGACTTTTGAGCCTGCAGATATCCTTAAAGTCCCACACTACTTATTATGAGCACATGCATATCATAAAGTGCAAAAACCTACCTGTTTTTGCTTCTGTTTGGCTTGTGAAAACAAGAAAATAACAGTCAATGAAAGGAAAAATAAAATACCAGAGAGCAGAGAGTTGTTTTTATTCCAGCGTAAATACTGAAAGACTTGCAGTACTTACATTCACCTGCAGATGGTGGTGTGGTCCTCCAACCTCCAGTCACCATGTCGCCTAAACTAGAGGAGTTACCCCCTGTTTTCCTGCACCAACAACAACAACACCAAGTTATCAAACTTGTTCTGTAGGAAAGAGTCCTCAGAGGAGCTTGATGTGATAACCGACCTTTGTTTCTGCTCCTGTTTGAGTCTCATGGCCTCCAGTCGTAGAGGGCTGGGGATGAAGGTGATGTCCGCTCCTTCTTTTACTAGCCGACCGATCCACCAGTCATTGTTATATTTCTGTTGAGTTCAGAATTTCAGAACAGAAGTTTGTCACGTATATGTTATAATGTCACACATCGGTTCATTATCAGTATCAACAGATAACCACTCACTTCTTTGATGTGCAGGAAGTCTTTGGCATCAAAATTGACTGCAGCTCCTTGGACGGGACAGTCCTCATCCAGAGCTCCACAGTAACTCACATTTGTCTTTACTGCAAACGCTACAGGTTTGGACTACAGCCACGATATAAAAAAACATGAGTAAAAACACTTGTCAGTATTCAAACCGGCAATGTAAACGTACAAAGGAATGAGCAGTAAAGGTTTGAACTATGCTCATGAGTATGGCCACTTGACTGGACTTTAACAGACTATTTACTGAGATTTCAATTTTAAAAAAAATGTAGTTCTCAGCTAAATGAAGGTTATCGCAACATAGATATGTATGATTACAGTAAATAATTTCTGGTGCTGTCCACACTCAAGAGACTACACTGAGTGTATAGTACAGAGGAGGACAAAGGACTGATAGAGAGCTTGGTGCAACATGGTGCCGATAATGTCAGCAGAACCGAAGAATTTGTGTTGGACTACTGCTCAAGAGAAACAAAAAACAGTCAAATTCCTTGTATGTATTCACATGCTTAGTCAATGAAGTTGATTCTTTTAGAGGCTACACATGATAAAACATGGATGCTTCACATACATCTTAAAACCAACAGAATAGAAGATCCATACAATCACTACAGTTTCAACGTGGACACCCATTAGTGTCAGCGATTATATATAAATAGAAAACATGAGCAGAGCTTATGACTTGGCCTCGACGTGGGACTGGTTGGTATACACTTGGGACTTTATAGCCAAGATTTGAAATTGACTTTACTTTTTTGAGGTTTGCCATCAAAACAGCATTTTGGCTGCAGATCAACAGTAGATTTAACTGTTAAATTTGGCCTTAATTCTTTACAAATAGTTGGGTTAGAGAAGCTGGTTAGATGGTTTATGTGTAGATGTGTATCAGTGATAAAACAGAATGTGTTTTACTTGTGTGATGAAGTGTGCATGGCAGTTGGAGGATTCAGATCTCACCAAAAAGTTTGGCACATGCTGCTGAGTCCTGCACATCTTACACTGAACAGTGAGGCTTCTGGAAGATCTGAAGACTTCACTTGTACATATTTTGACTTTACAGAACTGTACATGGCAGTGTAAATCACCGTATGATGTACCTTAGCTCTGTCGAGCTGCAGTTGTGCCTGGCGCTCGGCTTCACGCCGATACGCCTCGCGGTCCTCCTCTGCTGACAGGTCTGAATCCGACGGTCTACTGGTGTACGAATCAGCCGACCCCTGTTAGGAGACAGAGAGATGGACATGGAATAAGACTATCAATAATGTCTGCAGAATTTAAATCAAATATTTCATAACTTACATTCAGATCATCTAATCATGCAGAGATTACCGAGGTGCATTACTATGAGGTTACACAGTTAGATCTACTGGTTCTGTTTATACTTCTGCTTTCATCTGTTTTTCTGTTCCACAGTCTTTGTGTGCAGGTGTGCATGCAAATGCGTGTCTGTATTCATGAACACATTCATGTGTGAGCCTGTGTGTATCTGCAACACAAAGCTTTGCTCTCCCACACCAGCCATCTTCTGGTAGACCAAATATAGCACAAAGGAGGCAACTGCTTCCTCTTCTCTCCTGCTTGGCCCCACTCCATTCCATCATCCCCCACAGTGCAGCACATATACATCCTTTATTTCCCTGTTTATTCTCCAAGGACATCTCCTCATTAGCAAAATATATGGTGGCTATCATTTTTCATTGTACACGGTTTAAGGACGTGTCCCAGGGATGGCTAGGACAGTATGCTGAAAGCAACAGATAAAGCACACAGAGCGACATTTTACACAATGGAAATGGTGATAGTAATAGGTGCTGTTGGCTTTTATGCAAAACCTGTTAGGTTGTATCTCTTGTGGTTATTTTCTTAAATGTCCATATGTTGTAGAGCTGAAACATTCAGTTGTTTACATGATCAGTAGAAGATTAATCAGCAAATATTCTAATAATCATTCAGATCTTTTATGGAGCAAAAATGGCTAAATTTAACTTCTAGTTTGTGAAACGTGAAGTTTTTCTTTTTTGAAAATAATTCGTACTTTGCCTGCTGGTAGACATTAAAGACATTAAAAATAACACTGAAAACTCTGAAAATTATTCTGGTATTTCTATGACATTTGTTTTTGCTTTTGCTGAAACAAATAATCAACTAATTGGGAAAATAATCAGTTAATTGATAATAAATACAATTGTTAGTTGCAACTATAATACAGATATGTATGCATGCTAAATTAATCTTGTTTCAAACTCAGCTAGTAACCATCATGCTGTTTTCCAAAGAGAAAAACATGGAAGAGAGAGGAAAATGAAGTGTTCTAGATGCATTTTGAGTCTTGTATGTGTGTGTGCGTGCTTGTGTGTGTGTGAGTGTATGTGTGTGTCGCTCTCCTATATTTGGCATCTTTGGCAACTCAGTCCTGAATCTGTCAGTAAAGAAAACCGCTGCAGCAAAAACAAAAACAAGTCAGGCAAGCAAGAGGTGAGACAGGAGACAAACAAAAAATTAAAAGAATAAAAGAAGTGACGAAGGAGACAGACAATAAAACGTAAATAAAATAACCTGTAAATAAAACCTGTCACCGGTATCTCCAGTATTCATAATTGCATTCATGTATACAAAGAAGATAAAGCAAGATGTACAGAAACCAAAAAGAAAAAACAGCACATAGTACAGTTTTCACTTTGGTTTCCCTCTCCTCCAGAGTGCAGTGACTAAGTCCTGGTCATCCATCTTACCAACATATACAAACGAATCCTCTGGAGGACCAATTAGCAACAGCCCAACAAAAGGAAAGTCAGGCTAAAAATACAAAAATAAAGTGCCCAGATATGAAAAACCACCACCACCTTTGCTTTCCCTGCACTTCAGAATGCATATATTTAGTCCAAAATAAATTTGTATCCACAATACCACTTCAAGTCCCAGAGAAACGGCGAGCGGACACCTCTCCTCCTTTATTTTGTGTGTGTGTGTCTATGTTAGATAACTAGATCTGATTTCTAGCACTCACAAGCTCTGCAAGGCAACACTGCACCAGCGCCAGAGCAGCGCTGAGAGAGAGAAAAAGGAGGGTGAGGAAGAACGGGATAGATAGAAAGAGAGACAGAGAAGGAGGGGGTGAATATCTTTGACAAGATACACTGAAAAGAGAAGGATGTTTACGAGGACGCAGAGTGACTGAAGGATGGTTGGAGAGACGAGAGAGGTATACACGATTTATACGACAAGATAAAGCAAGGCTATCTCAGAGAGAAGATGAGATTAGAACATAATAAAATGCCATGAAGGAGTGGAGAGAGACCTAGATATCTATCCTCATCGTAGATGGAGGAAAATAGGGGAAACACAGCAGGAGGGGGGGAGGAAAAGGACCGTGACCATGAGAGACAGAGACACACGGATAGAGACGGACGGATAGAGCTGCATACCTGGCTGATTAGGAGGACGGCGCTAGAGCCTGATAAAGACATGAATCTGAATTTTCTCACTGTAACCACTTCCCTGTCTTCACTGGGAATGCACGCAAGCACACAGACATAAAAGTGGAATAAACATGGTGGTGGGCGCAGGGGAAAGGCGTTATGTCAGAGAGCTGTTTAATGATGTTCGAACACAGAGAGCTGCCTCGGCTGTGATTGCCATTAATTATTAATGTTTGGACAAGAGGCTGTGGACCTCTGTTGCACAATCTTTGTCCTGGACACTTGTGTTCAAAAAACAAAAACCAAAGTTACCACCATTGAACAAAAAAAAAAAAATCTACTGTTTGTATTTTGGCTGTGAAGCCAAGCTGCAATGCAGAGTGCAACAATGTGAGTACATCCTTATCATCTAGTCTGAGAATGTCTTGTTTTCTTTTTCTTTTTCTTTTTTTTACGGCTAATGTCCCCGTCTGGGGGCTAAATTTAACTCTGTTCCTTCCTATTCAGCTTCTGTGATTATTCTTCACACACTGCAACACTGATGGCCTCAACTCCATAGGGACGGGCCAACGAGGAAGTGTGTCATCCAGCTAGTCCGTTTCACAAAAGAGAACAAGTCATCCTACAGTCTAGGGACAGAGTGGTAGGGAATTTCTGCATCTATTTTGATTTTACATCCAAATGTGTTCTCGTTGTTTTTTAGCAGGACATGTAGACATGCCATCACCTTGTATAACTATGGGTGAATTAAGTGATTAACCATGGAAGAGTGATGTATACGTCAACTTTAAAGCAACACTCCTTGATTGAAAATGAAAATAAAAAGGCAAGATTGGAAGGCACCAATTCCAAATTAATTGACAAGCCTTTCAACACAAGGACACAGGACGTTAACCTGTACGTTTTCTGATGTTATTAAACCTCTGATAATTGATTTTTGGTCCATTCTGGATGGAGATGGAGTCAGCATGAAGAACACAATGTGGTTCATCAGCTACTAAATGTTAACAAGTTGCTAACTTTGTCTGCTGTTTGGTGCTGAGCAGTAAGTCACAGTAGGTTTATCCAGTTCTATCAGAAAACAGCTGCCTGTTGTGGTCGAATACAAGCTTAGAACGAACCAAAACAGTCAAAGTTAGGGGTGGTAAACCAAAACAATGAGCTAAAAGAGGCTCAAAGGCTCCATAAAAACCTACAGAGTTGTGATATTTCTTGGTGAGTTCATTACTACAGTTTGAGCAGCACCTCTCATAGCACACATATTAAACTGAGCCATTGTTAATATACATAAATCGAGTATAGCCACAATAATTTAGAGCTTTCACTGTGAACATTCATGGCACTCCGCCATTAAATACATCTTAATTTCGCTCAGATAAGATGGAATCCGACCCGGTGACAGTCAAACGTCTCACTGATGGTCTTGTTTGCTTATGTATGTCATACAGAGGCATCAGTATTAATTTGAAACTGTTTCATTATACATTGAATGTCTCTTGTTTATATCAATAATGTTTGTGAACCCCTCCAATTATACCCTAAACTCAAGTTACATCTGTAGAAAAAAGTGAAGAAAATATTGGACTTAATGAACCAATGAGGTGCTGGTGTTTACCATCCCCCCAGAGTTAGATGAGGGTCGACATGTTGTCATTCACTCAGTTTGATCTGAGTTTTTAAATTTTTCTTGATAATAGGGTTCTTTGAAAAAAAGGAAAAAACTGCCTTTGCCTTTCCATTATAATCACTCTCAGTGGAAAAAAGTGGAGCAAACATTGGAGTCAGAGGCCATGACTGTTACAACTTCTAGATAAGCCACTGCCACACTAACAAGCATCAACATGGAGACAGCTTCAGAGACATTTTTTGCTGCATAGCTGTGAGAAACTTCCCATTTTAAGAGTCACTGACATGAATTTAAGACCATCAAACCCAGTTACAGTTGTTTTTGCACAGCCAGTATTCATGTTTGAATAAATGAGAAAGGAGTTGTATGTGTGTGTATTATTTACTTACTTAAAGACATTTTATCTACCTTTGACATGTTGAATGATGCCAGTGATAACATGCTGATGTTTTTCATCCATATTGTTTATCATAATCATTATTTTAGTTAAGTCAGTTAGAATGCTAATGATGATATTCAATTAGGGGTAGGTTTTGTCACCTTAATTTACAGCAAGACATTTTTAGACTTTTATTTGCTGTGATGGTATTATCACTGTGTTACAAAAATAAAAGGGATTGGTCATCTCACAGCATTTATTTGGAGAAAACCCAACATATGTTTTAGTACATTTGTCTACAACTTGTCTATAAGTTACATTTACCAACAGACACATCATGATGGATCACGGAGCAAAAAAGCTTCTGTGTAATTCCACATCTAACCAACTACTCTGGTTATTTAATCGCCTCCAATCAAGGCTTAACGTTCAACCAGTATCTCTTGACTGTCTCTTAATACTAAATACAGAGAGAGAGAAAAAGGATTAATACTAAATATTTGCATTGCTCCAGCGTGCAACAATAGACAAAAAATCTTTTTCTACATTTGAAGTTGTTAACAGCCTTTCTTTGAGATTGAGTTTTGAAGCACATTATGCTTTTTATGTTGCTGTCCCTTATCAAGAAAGCAGTTCAAAGTAAAATGGTAATCGCTGTTGGGGGGACATCTTCATGGAAAATAAAGTTAATCCACTGGGTCTTCACTCCCTCAGATGGTGGGAGTAGATGAAGACAATTCTTGCAGACGAAAGTTGGGTTGGGTTTGTGTTGGTGAAATCGGCGTTAGCTAGGAAAACAGTAGTTACTGGATGTAACTTTAGTTCTCTGACTTTATGTTTAGCCCTTTAGCTGCAAGTTAACACATCTACAGTAAAGCACACTATTGTTAATACATTAAAAAATTTATGACTGCAATTCGAAATCCACGTTGTACCAGACTGTCACACCGGTGATGTTGATGAAAGCGCTATAGGCTACAGCCCACCGCTATGCTGAATGAACAAAAATCAAAATTATTACAATTCACCCTCTTGCAGTCTGGACCAAAGTGATGAACCAACAGCTTGACATACAACATCCTAGAGCCACAACACAAGCATGGCCAAAAATGATGGGTACCTGGAGAGCAGAAGAAAACTCAATTATCTAACGGCTGGTAGTGATGTCAAGTATCCATGGTTTTTAATAAAATGGATTAAAAAATGGAATACACTCTAAGCTCCTTTTGAAATAATATAATCTAAAAATGCAAGGAGTGCATGCTAAGGCTAAAATCAGATTTCTTTGCCTTTATTTGCAGGAAGAAGATTCTGCACAACAGCAGAATATATTATTCAGGAGGCTGAAACACCTTTCCCTCAGAGCAAAAAAAAAAAAAACCTAAAAAACTGCAAGCTCCAGCGATTTGGAAATCCAGCAGCCAAATATCCAATTTCAAAAAGTGTTCGATTAACTGTGCGGTCATAATTCAATGTCAGCAAGTTACACATGCACGGAGCTCTCTGATACACAAAGCAATAAATCACTCCATGGTTACATCAATCTCAAAGTCAAGATCAGACGTACTGTGTGTTAAATTGATCAATCACGAGGATCAGCGAGGAACCGCAAAGAGCGAAACATGGGATGACGGTCGGTAATCAAAAAGTAAAGCAGGTGAGGGGATGAAAGAAACAAAAGCATCTGTCGAAAGAGGGGAGGCGATGTGAGGGAGGAAGACAAAAGAGCACAGAGAGCGGAGTGACGACAACATGATGGAAAGAGAAGTTTCAGACAGGGAGAAGAAGAAGCTGACTGTGTTGTACTTACTCAGTTAATGTTGTGATGCTGCCGCTGATGGTCCCTCCCTCTCTACACACTACATGCTGTAAAACGCAGACTGACTGTACCGTGTCCCATCCCCTAACCAGGGACGACCTGCACTGGAGCAGACACTGGCAACACCTTCTTTTCTATTCTTCCTACCCCACCTCATCCCACACACACACACACACACACCCACTTACACACGCACACCCACTTACACACATGCACGCACGCACACACACACACACACACACACACACACACACACACACACACACACACACACACACACACACACACACAAGCTTTTGCATCACTTGATCAAATCACCTCTTTAAATTTACATCCCATTCTCAGTAATGTAAGTTCAACATGCACAGGTAGAGAGAGGAAACAGAGGAGAAACTGCTGGTAAAACGACAACACAGCTCCAGATTTCTCCTCCTGCTTCTCATATCCTACATACAACACATACATCTACACATATGGCAGCATACTGCTTATTGTATCCTGCTGCAGAAATGAGTCATACTCCACTGCTCCTCCATAGACACCCCACCCCTATCACAGACAAGAAACTATCTGCTCCGTGTGTGAATTTCACTCCTTCTGCATTAAACACTTCATATCACCTACGGTTGTTGTGCGTGCAGGGTGAGGGTAATGATTGAAAAGAAACTAAAGGTGCTCGTGTGAACAATGAACCCACATATCACATCGCCTGAGGCCTTCAAAATGAGCATCATGAATATTTTAAGCCGTGCAATATTCTCAGGGAATCTGGAGATTGTCATTAAGCCCCCCGATCAGGATAACTAATGTCCCCCTCCTGAAGAAGATGTCTGCTCAGCCGTTTTTTTTCCCCTCCTTCTCACCAACGTCTTGCAGTTGCGCTGCTTCACATTCCCTCATGCCAATGGTGCTCTGCATGAAACAGAGGTATTTTAAATCTCATGTTTGCAGGTGTCCAACCAATGACTCATTACGGAGAGAAATGAGTATAATGCCTCTTATCCTTGAAAGGTTACGAGTGGATTTTAATGTGAACCTTATTTTTACTGTAACATTTCAATATCTTCATTTCAGCTATGATTAAAACTGCAAAAGCAAATTTACTGGCAACAGCTAAGAATGCCTAATATATGCTGGTCCCAGCTTCTCAAAGCTGATACACCAGGCCGCCCAGGCTGTCGGTAAGCGTCTGTGGTCCCGCGGTGTGTCCCGCACGGTTGGCACTAGTCAGCCCTTGTTGGCGGTTTTCATGGCCAACTGAGCACCTAAAATTGGCGGCAGAGCCCGTTAGTGAGCGAAATCACAGTGATTGGCTCTTCAGCTCAGCGAATCAGTGCATCAGAAGAGAAACAAACAAAAAAAGGGGCCGCTGCCGTAGCCATTATTTCACCATTAACTGCAAATTAACATATTCTCGAAGTGACTATCATATAAGTGAGGGCGGTGTGAAGAAACATTGCGTTAACATAACAGCAATTTGTAAACCCGCAGTATTCTGATTTCCTCTTTTATATGACAAATACAGAGTACTGGTGGTATGGAGAGGTATATCCACTGACGCTCTCGACTTTAGTCTTTGTGGTTTAAATTGCAGCTATTTGACATGCAGCAACTGAACAGTCAGGGTGTTTTTTACAAAGCATAGCCAACTTTGGTTGTTTGATAAAATAAACAACATCTCACCAGTTATCCTATAATAATTATTTTCTTCCAAATACAGTTTTCCATTTATTTTACATATCGCAATTTATTTTGCAGAAAAGCGATCACAATGCCAGTTTTTCCCAGTAACATGCAGCCCTACATTATAGCCACATAACTTGTGATTATTTTTGAAATATCTGCAACATTGTCATAATACTGTGTCCTAGTATTTATGAAGTGATTTAAGAAGATTTCAAAATGTCAAGACATATATCATACATTGCAATATAGCAGAAAGATATTATTTTAGGGCCATATCACCCAGCCCTATCAGGCAACAATGATTTTTTAAAATTGTATTTAATGACCATTAACAAGTTTATCAAATTAGTTTCAGAGTATTTTTCTGTTCAATAACTAATCAATTAAATGTTTCGGCTCTAATTTGATTGTTGTAATGTATGTTTTATTCATTAAAAACAACATGTCTGGATTAACAACTTAAAGTGTATACAGAATTCTGTATAAATCCAATAATTGACCATAAAATGAGCAATTAAGTAGCTGAATGAAAGCAAAATCATCTGCAACTATTCATGGTTCTTATGACAAGGATTTTTCACTATTTTATGCTGTTTTACAAACAAAAGTTTGCAAATGTGAGTTAACACTAAAAATAACAAGCTACTAAATAAAACTGGTGATTGTACATCAAATTGGCGCGGCTCAGTTTGGCGAAAGTGCTTAAGTGGAAAAACAGCATTACTGTGCTGAACTGAGTTGAAAATGATTTTGCTTATGAATTTACGTTTTCGTTTGTAAAAAGACAGTTGTTACATTTCATGTTTCAAAAATTACACACGAAATTTAAATGGTTAAGTGACTGTCAGAAATTAGATTTTTGGACAATCAACTAATCAGTGGACAAAGTCTAAGCACCACTTTATTCTACTGAAGAGGGATTTCAAGTTCTTTCCAATCGACCATGTTTTTAGATTTTCAGTGCAGGATTTGGTTGATGAAGTCCAGGCAAAAAATGGTTTCAACACCCCGGGACTTCAACTAACAGCATCTATTAATCTGCAGAATACTAATTTATCCAGAATAGTCCATTTACTGATTAATTGTTCGGTGTACAAATAGTCATAAAACATAAGAAGCCCAACCTGACATGGTTAAATTGTTTGTTGCATTCTAGTTCAAAACCCGAGACAGATTAGTTTATCATCACAAACACAAAATACTGTTTGTTATACTGTTTTACTTGTATTATTACTCAAACTAATGAATTAATGATCAAAATAGCTGAGCAGTAAGTACTCCCACTAATTGATTACTCAACTACTCAATGCAGTCAGTGTAATTATATGATGATGTGTGTATGTTTTGATGTTTAAATGAACTGTCTGATTGTACCCACTCTGGATGAATTAATCAGGACTAACTGGATATTTCAGATATATTCTCCAGACTCTTGTGCAAAAGCCCGCAGGAATAATGAGAGAGAGAGTCTTGTAGTTTCTGTCATTAGTACATCAGGCTCTTTGAGAAGGGATATTTGAATCCTTCCCCGCTCCTAACTTCCCCTCTTTGATGTATCGAGGCTCATGAACCTTGGGGATCTAGCGATTTCGGATGAGCTCTGCATGCAGTCTGTCTGTGGCCCGGTTAAACCTCTTGACTCTTCACAACCTAACTGAACAGGGATCAAGTTCTCCCCTCTCCTGGACCCACTGTGAAACTACAGCCATCTTTGCTCTACACCCAAATCAAATCCATCTTCATAAAAGCAGCACTAAGACGTTAATCAAGACTGGTTTGATATACACCATCAGATCAACTGATCTAGATCAGAGGGTATGATCAACACACAGCCACGAAGTGACAGCGTGAGAGGAATCTGATGCTCAGAATTCCTTTTCCCAGTTTCAGTTGCAGATCTTCTTAAATAACATCGAATCGCCATCTGAGTCTTCGGCACGTGCTTGACCTGAAAACATTAATTAAAAAAACTGGGCTGTGTTGGGATTTTGATGTAACACACTCCCACTTACAAGCAGTCTGCTGCTCTCTAGTGGGCAAAACAACAACTGAAAAACTGAGGAGAAATCTCTGCGGATGGAGATGAAGAGCAGAAACATTCATGTGTTGGATACAAGGATAACAGATACAGAGCTACAAATGTGGTTTATTGTCGCTATTTAGAGTCCAAAAGAGGAACCTCCATTTCCCCAAAATATCTCAAACCTGAACAGTAATCTAGCTGCTGCACCAATGCCAACACAACAATGGAGACACCTGTTCTGTTGGAGAAAGCAACTTTAAACCCTCATAGCTCGATCCAGAGCACAACATGTCCTGTGCTTTCCATCGCAAGTTACAGTTGTTCCCTCTGTGTGATAATCTGCCTGACTGTGATGTGGCAGGGCACGATGTAGCCAACAATGCATGCATGCATAAGGAAAGAACAGCCAACGAATGGCCCCCGGGGGCTTTTTACCTGCCGTTTGATGAAGCTGGATGTTGTGTCAGAGGACGTGCTTCCATCAGAGCGTTTGAAGCGGCTCTTGCGTTTAGGCAACTTCCTGGGCAGCTGTGATGACAGAGACACAGAGAGGAGATGAAACAGCTCACACTACGTGGGTTTTTATCTGTTTTTCCTTATAAAATTCGCTGAAATGTAACCTTACATTTAAGGGAAAAGTGGTGTAAAAGTGCTGCTCTGCACCAGACCAGCGACTACAAGGAGCAGTAGCTTCACAGAAAATTACAGGACTGACTTGATCTATCTGCACATACTGGTCTGTGTAATGCAGGAGACGGCTCTCCTCAGGCCTCTTGTAACACAGTCCATCAATAAGAAAAGCATGGATATTGCGGTGTGTGCTGACAGGCCCTGTAGATTCAGGCTACAGGTGAGTCAGAGTCATTGTCAGTGTGTGTGACTGCCTTTACACCAATACATTTCAGTATACAGCACCAGCCATGTTACTGTCTTCTCCCTTGCATTAGTGAATCGAAAATCAAGGCAGGAAGAGCGATTGATATGAAACATGAAAACATTAATTCTGAATCCATTCAAGACCAGATCTCAGATGGTGATTTGATCCTGTTGGTGTGTATACATGAGTGTGTGTGTGTGTGGGAGATGAATAATAAGCATATGTGAGCCCACTTTATGATCGCACCCTCTGGCTTTTTCACCGATGAAGCATCTATCTGCAGTTTCAGTGAAGGCGGAGGTGAAGAAAAAAAAAAAAAAAGTATTTCGCTGCCAAAACGCGACGCCTCAATTTACAACAACAAGTAGCGAGACATTAAGCTAACCGTTTCTCACTCCACTCGGCGAGGATGATACTCAAGACATGTGAATAAAGAAGTGAAGTGTGTGAATTTACCTGAAAATAGTGCGATTGAGAGCCTGTTTCCACAGCAGACAGTGGGTCTACGGGTGATTTGGACATTTTGACTTGCACCATCTATTGAGAGCGCAGGGAGGCGGGATGCACACAGACATGGGTTACTGGAGGAAACAAGGGACACAAAATACATCTATATGCAGTGGAAGCAGCGGGGAAGCGGCATGCAGGAGCGAAAAAGATGGAGGAGAGGGGAAAAAAGCGACTGATATCCAAAGCTCAAGGCTCGCTTAGCCTCCCGGGTGAAAAAAAAAAATAAAACAAAATATATGTTACGTCGGGGGTGGTGGGGGGGAAATGTAGTTTAAAGCGAGCCGGAAAAATACCGGAGCTAAAATAAACCGTTAGGACTGAAGCGTCATCGCTCGAGCAACCGCTCAGGTCCGTACTAAGTGAGAGTCTCTGCCGGGGGTGTCAAGGTTAGCTTAACCGGCACCGAAATCAATTCACACCGGGATAAAGCAACACGATTTGAATCTGCATGTTTAGAAGACTTTTATATATATATAAAAAAAAAAAACACTGTTTGTGCATGATGTTTGTTTGTTAATTGGGGTTTCAAAACCGCAGTTCGATAAATATGGAATATCCAAAGAGTGGATTTATGAATTCATAGTAAAGGGGAAAAATCTGGGGGAAATCATTTGTGCTTCAGCAGAAAACAGACAGACACACATATTAAGCCGAACTAGTTATTATTCATAACAGTTTTCAATAACAGACTTCTAACACAACTGATAGAGCATCAGCAGGTGTTAGAGCCAAACTGATATATCGACTGGGCAATACTATGATGATATTGGCCAGTCACAGATATATGGGTCGACTGACATGGCTTGCACAGGGTTGGTACCGATACGATTATAAGAAATCAAGGAGAATGAAATCCTTTTTTGGGACCAATATTTATTTGTAAAGTATAGTTTAATCAATCACTGTTCTCAAGTACAATTTTCAGTTACTTTACTTGAGTAAATGCCTGCAACACCCCTCTGGTTAGTCAGAACTGAAGAGGCCTCTTGGGTGAGAGATCAAACAAGCAAACAAACAAAAAAATACATTTTACATATTGTATATTTAAGTATGTAGATATTGTTTACTATGGGTCAACCGATTATCGGCCTGGCCAGTTATCAGATCCAATATTCCAAATGTTCTGATTTGCAGATTCTGTGTTTTTTTTGTTTTATCTGTTTGTCGATAATATATGTTGATTTATAAATGCACTCGTTTTGTTCTGATGCTGTCAGGAAAGTATGATCCAAAACAGCTCAGTGACTGCACCGATTTCCTGTTAGCAGAGTAAACCAACTCAACTGGGAATCCTGGCCTGTGGCGTCTTTATTTAACACATGATAACACCTGTTACACCTGCTTAGGGTAATTTATAATTATTAAAATCCCCAGTGAAGATCGCTTTTTCAGCAGACTGCTGTCATTTTAGACAACACCGTTAATGTTAAACAGATAACACATCCTGCCTACATTACATACGTTTATCACAAGAGTTTGAGAACTGCATTTAAAGGGTCACTGAGGAAATAGTGTAATTATCATCCCATTTATTGATCAGTCAGATTCGAGGAAAGAGAAGTGTTGAGTGGTGGGATGTTACCTTGTGTACTCAGCAGGGGATGAAGAGTACAGATGATTTACTCAGTTAAAAGTAACAATACAACACAGTAAAAATACTCAGCTTTGTAAAAGTTCTTAGATTCGACTGCTAAAAGTGAAAGTGCAGAAAACTGGTCCCTGCCCATGTTTTGCTGTATATGAAGTTTTTGGATGAATAGCTTACAGCTGCATTAATGTGAATGTTGCTTATTGCTGCCTTAGATGTTAAAGGGTGAGCTCATTTTTCGAGAGTTTCACTTACAGCAATGCCAATCATCATATCTTTGCAGTGCTGCCATCCAGTGAAAACCTAATACAAGTAAACTTTTTATGAGCTCAGGAATTTATAAATTGTAGGATGAACATTTAAGGGACAATGGCAAGGAAACTATTCTGGCCATGATTGAATGTTAAAAAGAAAATGACAAATTCCTGTTGCAATATAGCATCTGAACAGCTGAGCACCCTGCCTCTCGACATGACCCTCGAGGGACACCGTAGGCTGTTTATGTCAAGTGAAGAACAAAAAGTAACTTTGGCGAAATTCTAAAAACACGTTGACCTATAATTAAGAAAGCCAGAGCTCACTGATACGGTTTTTTTTTCAAGTAATTTCTCACTCTTGCAACTCTCACAAACTTATTTCCGGCAAAGAACGGACTTCTGTCGCTACTATCTTAAGTTAGCAAGCAGGTGTCCAGAGAGAAACAAATATCTATTAAAAACACCTGGAAACCCCGT
Source organism: Acanthopagrus latus (assembly GCF_904848185.1). NCBI lineage: Eukaryota > Metazoa > Chordata > Actinopteri > Spariformes > Sparidae > Acanthopagrus > Acanthopagrus latus. The sequence goes on from NC_051045.1 coordinate 10,645,502, forward strand.
GAATATTGGACTTGCATTTCTCAGGTGACCAGAAACACCGAGTGACCAGAACAAGGCAATGTTGCTCCGTGTCTGTGAGTATTTGAAATTGCACAATTATGTGCTAACACATCAATAAACAATTTTTAAGGCTAATTTTTTGTCAGGACTGTCAGCTTGTTTTAGGAGGTCTGCTGCCCCTAGTGGACAAGAATGAATAGATTCAGCTCATTTGAGCAGTAACACTGACTAAAATTACAATTTCCTGTCACTCTAAAATGGTCTTATTTAGCCAACTTGTTTGTTAAGTAGCAAATGTGACCCCCAACTGAAATGCTGACATTATTGCAGTAATTTAATCCAACATGAGCTGGTCAGAAAATAGCCTCAGTGGATAAGCTAACCACTTCTGGTTTACAATTTATGCACTTTTATTTATGCACTGCAAAATTGTTGTTTTTTTTGTAGGCTTATTGTAGTTTTATTTAATGTATGCTCGCTGTTAAACTGGGCCACACAGGTCTGGATGTGCTTTAACAGTCACAGGTACTTCATTGAACACAGAATTTGCTTGACATGCAGCTTTATTTATGTATTTATTATCAATTTTTTTACAAAGATTGTGGCATTAAAGAAGTATTCCACTGCAGGGAAGATGGCCCTTGCATTATTTCAGTTCTCTTTCCAGCAGAAAGATATAAGTCAGTCAGTAGTAGCCATTGTTGCCACACAGTTTAACGCCTTTCGTTCAACCTCACATCAAGTTCGTGTCAGTGGATTTATTTTTCTCTATCTTGAGTTTTAAACTGGAGATGTGGGTGGTGATTCTAGGCTGCCAGTGTGCCATCTTCCTTAGTAACAAAACCTGTCGCTCCAGCATCTGGGTAGAGTCCTGAATGGTCCAGCCTTCACTGCCCAAACGGCCTTACTGATCAGTCGAAGCTGTCTACCCTCCCAGTCCTCATTGCTAAAGTTGACAACCCTGCTACCATTTTCTTGCTTTATACTGTTTGTTTTTTTTCTCTCCTGGGTTGAGCGTGTCTTGATCTTGATCTTTGTCCAGGCTCCAAATCCCCACCATCACCCTGGCTCATTGGAGGGTGGACTGACTATGTAGCCCATGATTGTGATGTGGTGGTCCAGCCAAAGGTCAGACCTACACTGCTGACATGAAAGTATAAAATAAACAATAACACAAACACGTTGGAGCAAACTGGAGATGCCAGCTTATTTATTTTGGATCAAACATGCACAGCTGTCCACTAGATGGACACACTTTTCCGCCTGGTATTTGGACAGAGAGAACCACACACTACTGTGAAATCATAAACATTAACTGTAGAGCTAAAAAGCTAAATCTTTATTCTATAGATATATGTGAAGCAAGTGCAGACAGCCCATATGAAACTATGATAATGCAAGCACCTGAATTCACTGGGATGATATGGTTTGACAACACTGATTGGTGTTTTTGAGACTTACATTGTTAAGATTTTTTAAAAACTAAAAATTAAACACTTTGACCTAGTCTAAGTTTTTATATCAGCTCATTGATCGATGATGGGTTAAACTGAACCACTGAGCCCACTAAAGGCTTGATGTTGCAAACTACTGATGATCAAGGATGTAATCAGATTAAAATACTGCCCTCTCAGTCGAGCATTTAAAATCCTACATGAGTAAAAATACGTCAACTTCAGAGTTGAAAAGGTGATAACATAAAAGAATGAGATGATGAATCATATGAATGGTAGAAGCAAAAGAAAGTGTGCAAACATTGAATTTTAATCACTGCTACTTGTAAAAATCTGATAATTGAACCTATCCAAAAATAATTACCCCCCCCCCCCCCCAAAAAAAAACAAACAAAAAAACCCAAAACAAGATATTTACAAAAAACAAAAGGGATGTTTAAAACAAACAAATACAGACTAAATGTAATGGAGATAAACGGTACAATCTTAAATGCTAATCAGTAGAATATAGAAAATCTCAACTACAGAACAGTTACCACAAAATTGTACTTGAGTAAATGTACTTAGTTACTTTCCACTCCTGCAAACCTCTTGCTACCAGCTGATTGCATGTACTGCACTTCAGCCTGACAAGGTTTATTAACTCCGTTCAGTAAAGAAAAGTGAAAGTGGAGGCTGATTTTATTCTCCTCCACGTCGTTGTTTTTCCTTGTGAGAAACATGCAGGAGCTCACGGCTGCTGGTGTTTGACCGGCCCGGCTCGCCGCACACACGGCTTCACCTCTAGGGGGCGTGCCGAGTTACAAAAAAGTGGGAATGAGAGAGTGGTGTGAGCAACGGCGCGCCTGGACGAAGGAGAGCTGCATCAAAGCACCTAAAGTCACACTGCAGGATACCGGAAGTGAGTGCAATCCGATTTCAAAATAAAAGCAGAGACAAACAGCATCAGTGCAACAAATCAAAAGTAGATCCAACAAAATTAGATGTCCTGCTGTAACATAGAAATGTAAAGATTTCTTATTGTCAAGAGTCAATTTGCACTCTTTATAAACTGTTTTTTTTATTTTTATCGGTCAATAAGCAATAAAGACAGTGAGGCATGTGGGGGTCCTGTCTCTAGGACGTTGCCATGACTACTGGTCCTACTGAAAAAAACACTCCACCTTGGATTTTGATATTTGTGCTAAGCTAAGGCAGCTGATTGTAATCAGTGGACAGGCGTGTTATCATTGATCTTTTCATAGAGTGCCGAAATCATGCCCTCTCCGGTGGACCACTGTGGGACCTTATTTCTGAAAAATATTGTATGGTACTAAAAGGAGAATGACAAATAATTTTTTTTTATCCTGTTTGAACTGTGCCATGAAACACACATATGATGTTTGTCAATTTAAGAATGATTTTCTGAGTCAATAAATTTGCAGTTTAAAATGAATAAAAGACTTTTAAAATATGTAATTAGTTGTTGGCCATGTTTGTGTTGGTGACGTGTGCTGAGTGAGGCGATGGAGTTCACTTAATATTCTCACACAAAACTAGATGGTATTTTACTTTAATTACGGCAAAATGTGACTTTTCCGACTTCTGTAGAGAGCCTCATGGGACCCCATATCGGAAAAAATCAACTGCATGCATGATTTGTTTTGTTTTTCTATCAATTTAAAAGATTGCTTTCAAGAAAATTTCAAGTTAAGAAAATAACAGTGTGTCGTAAGTCAGATACCACCTAGTTTTATGTGAAACTGCTCTGTGACCTACACTGTCTCAATCAACATGGCTGCCAACTCAGCACTGAAAATCATGAACACAGATGAAAATCATAATACCTCCGGACATTTTGACAACTGCTGCTAAAGTACAGGGCCAGCTCTGCGCTGTTCAAGTTATATGTTTGGTGACCTTTCAACAAGACGACATCTCCAACAATTCATTAATTAATTCATTTGTTTTATGAAAAACTTAGTTTTTTTTTTACTTGAGAAAGTCTATCATTTAAATTGATGGACATCATATGTGTAGTTCATGGCACCACTCAAGCAAGAAATCGAAATATGAGTCATCTCTCTTAATTTACTACCATGTAAAGTTTTTCAGAAATACGGTCCCATGGGGCGAGTTCTATGGAAGGGGTGTGACTTCAGCAGATTGTATTTGCAACCTAAATGACAAAATGAGTATGAGACTAAATCCTACACATTTGAACCTTTTAAAGAAAATTGAACACTGTCGGTTTGTGGGGGGTTTAATTTGAAATTGCGAACCGGAAGTGTGATGTTTTTTTATTCCCCACGTCTTGACAGTGGTGCTTGGAGCCGAGAGGGTCAGGGGGAGGAGAGGAAAGGGAGTGGAGCGAGAAGACGACAGGAGGAGATCCACCACAGGGGTGACTAATTTAGACGGACCATCCTTGGACAGCTCGGCTACAAATGGTCCTCCACCCTGACCGCTCCGGCCGACAACCACACCGAGTCGGATCGTCTGCTGCGGTCCTGTCTGGGAACAGAAACCGAAGAAGATGATCTCGGTGAGTCCGTCTTTCTCACTGTAATTGCTGTTGCACACTGCAGGCCGACATATATAATATATGCTCTCCTGTCACACAAACGTCTCGGACGCTGTTGCATTGAGCCGTGGGCGCCTCCGCCACTTCTCTGTCAGTACACCGTCTCTCCCGGAGTGAATGACATAGCTGGCGACAGTTGCTGTAAGGCCTCCGCTTCACACTGGTGCTGCTGGTGCTGGTGGTGGCAAAGGATACACGGTCAGTACATGTAGACTACTGGCGGCCAAAAACGTGTGTGTGTGTGTGTGTGTGTGTGTGTGTGTGTGTGTGTGTGTGTTGGGGAAAGAGGATGAGCTGCATCACGGTGCGTTAACGTGTCTGATCACAGCTGACAGTCCTGATGGCTGCTAATAGGCTACATTCAGAGGCTGCATCTGATGCTCACAAGGATTCACATGAGCCGCAGTTCATCCCCGATAACTTCAAACTTCTCCATGTAAAAACCTCACATCACTACACCTCGGACGTGTCGGGCTGGTAGACGATGTGTGCCTTCGGAGCGTTATCCACTGCTAGTCGTCCATCCTGCTGACTGATGCTGAGGAATGTGCAGCAGCAGTAACGTGTGTGTGTGTGTGTGTGTATCTGTTTATTTACCCCCACACTCGTGTTTGTCAATACGCCAAATCCTGCGAGCCGTCGCTTTTGCTGCAAGCTGAAGGACATTTGCATTGAAATGCATCGCGCACAGAGGCGCGTTTGTGTCTTCACTTGGAGCGCTGGACGCAACGGAATGGTTTTATGGTCCCCGCTATGGCTGTCACATAGGCCATGATGTTATGTAACAAGAAGCCTACGCTGTTTGAATGCGGGCCCTCACGCACGGCCTGCCTGCCTGCCTGCCTGCCTGCCTGTGCATGGCATTCATACACCAGCTCGCAAACATATCATCCGCACATGATCCGGCAAAAGGACAGCGGGAAACGACAGATTATGTGTGCATTAAAAACGCGTTGCACACCTTTTTTTTTTTTTTTTTTTTTAATTTCTTCTGATTGCTTGATCTATTTTCGCATCTGTATCATCTGGGTGACACCAGAGAGCGGGAGAGAGAAGGGGAGGGAGGGAGGGAAGGAGGGAGATGCATGCACAGCCCCGGACCTGTCTAACTGGAACAAGCCCACAATGAACGGCTGTATGCTCGCTGTTGTGTGGCTTTAACGCCAGTGTATCGGCTGTCCGGTTGAAAATGTCCCCTAGGAATAGTCAGTCCCCCCCCCATGCCTTCCCCTTCCCCGCCCCCCCCCCCCCCTGCTCCTAACGCTAGTGGTGAGGAAACCGGAGAGTACAGCCAAGCACCATGCAAACACACACACACACACACACACACACACACACACACACACACACACACACACACACACACCAAGCGACTGGCAACACCGCGACGTTTGCGAGTGGGTACAAGCTGGTCGACCTTGTGCAGGGGAGTGAGGGACGCAGCCGGGGAGGTGGAGGTGGAGGGGAGGCGGAGGTGGGTGTGTATATGAGAGAGAGAGTGAGGGAGAGAGGGACGGGCTGGTTCTCCTTGAATCTCGTCGATCCGCTTGCCAGGGAGGAGGGTTACGGCTCGGACGTGCCAGAGAAAGCGCATGCAGGCGAGATATAGCGAGGAAATGCTATTTTTGCTTCAGCAACACAGCAGCGCGCCTCTCCGGTGAGAGTGCCGGTCGAGGAGGCGGCGGCGGCGGCAGGAGCGGCCGCAGCAGAGGCAGCAGGCGGCCGCGCTGCGTTTGCGCGTCTCTCCACTCACGGTGTGGAGCTCAGGGCGTCTGGAGGCCTGGGAAAGATCAGCTGGCAGCATTTGCTCAGGCATATGTGGACGTTTTGTAATTCACCCACTACTATAATGTTGTTATAAGAATGCTGTAGGGGTTATTGCAGTAAATACTGGAGTCACAAATCCTATAAAATGTGACCAGGTCAGCATAAACATCCAACTGAATTACAAAAGAAAAGACCATGCTCAGTCCATAGAAACCATTAGGGGAATGTCTTAGATATGTTTTTGTCCATAGGAGTAAAAGCACAGTGTGGCGTCATCACCTGATCTGACTTTTCCTCTCCTGATGCCATACCTCATCCTGCTTGTCTCCTGATACTGATTCCCAATCCGACATCTTTGCTCATTTAACATTTATCATTCTCCGACTCATTGGTGTCATTCTTTCGTAAGGTTAAACAGAAGGCAGGCAATTGCTGTGGCAATAATATCAGAGTCATAAAACTGACTGATAACAGAAACATGACAAAACTGTATTTTTGTCGGCAGTATATGCAGCTGAACAAAGATAAGCCTCTCTCTCCATTTTGCCAGCACCCAGAGCCTCTCACCGTTTTACCCACAAAAATCTGCCAAATGATTTAAAACATGTCATCTGACAGATTTTAGAGCTGTTGTGTAAACTGCAGATTGTACTTCCAAAGAGTATATTCGGATCAATATGGAAAGCCTCCCCTCTCTCACGGACTGACTGAGGGGCATCTCACCAAAGTGATCAAGGCCAAAATGTTTTCAGAGACATATTTTTGTGTACTGTTTAGATTTCACATAGTATTGTTTGTTACTAGCCATCTCACTGTTGCAAAAGAGGCTAATTGAACGTTCATGTCTTGTAAGATTGGGAAAATTCACGTTTGTTAATTTCTCAGTTTTATCTGGTCATGTAGTGCTAATTTTCAAAATACCTATGTCTTTACTACTGCACAGACAGTGCAGAGGGCCATCTGTCCAGCAGTGAAGCACTTTAATGTTGATTGGTCACGTTTGGTTTATACCCAGTCCACATAAGGACACTTTGTGCTGCTCGTACATAAAGAGTCAGTGCCATACATCCAAATGTGCCCAGCCCTCATTGCGCATATGCTAGCTAAAGATTACAAGCAATATCCATATGTCATATCAGACATACTTTTAACACAATCTGACGTCAAACGCTTTATATTTAATCTTGCTACGTTATATGTCATGTGTAACAGACAAGAATATTATAGATTATGATAAAATTGTCATTTTCTGGTGCTTACAGCGTATCTATTTATATTTCTGTTGGCAACACCAGACTCATATAATTACATGCATGTCTGTGATATGTATGTATGTTATGTAATGCTAGAAGGGAAGTATTGGTGACTTGATTTTCTTTCTAAACAACTTCGAGTTCAGTGCTGCAGGGCCCGCAGATCCTGACATGCTGTGTCTCCCATTACTGTCCCGATATTTGTCTTGACAGTGTCCTGTTGTCCAGTGGAGTTCATCTGTATTTATTACTCATCTTTTATCATTGATTATGATTAGAAACAGAGCTCAGAGGAGTCGTTCTTTATCTCCAGTCTGACTGACTCCAAAGTGCTGTTTGTTATGTTTATACCAGAGAGTGTGTTTTTTTGCACGGGGGGGTCAAATTGAGCCAGTTCTAGTTCACCTCAAAAAACTGAGCTATCAAGCTATTTTGAATCCTATCCTCCACCTCGGCCCCCTCCTCCTCCACAGTTTTCAAAGTAGCTTGTTCCTCTTCTATGAATCTGTCTCAGTTTTTAAACATTAGAGAAAAATCCCAACTGTGTTTATCGAGGAAATTTCATTTTATTTCCTGGCAAAAATGGGATGAAGGAGATCTTTTCTAACATGGTATTAAAAGACCTCAACATGAGTCAGGCCTGTTCATTTGCACCAACGAAAGACCCCATGTTACTATCATGATCTGATGTGTCTCACCTGATTTACTCACTACTTACATTTCAGACATGACACTGTCACAGATCAATCTGTGCACTGGCTCTCCTGTTTGTCACTCTACAGTCTGACTGTGTCTGATCTTTCTTGTAGACCCAGCAGAAGCCGTGGAGATAGGCCGGGCAGCAGAGACTGGTCTTCTCGTTAACCTTGGTCTCTGATCACTCGCTCTGGCACAAACATCTGGAGCTTTGCAGGCGACTTGTGCGCCTTTTGACCCAGTCCAGTCCTGTGGCCCTGCAGTGTGGCCTCTACAATACCCCTCCTCACTTCTTCAAAATTTTGTCCACGTGGATAAATGAGTGAACCGGCTGCAAGGGAAAGGGCTGGGACATGTACCAGAACCCCAACAGGTAAATGTACAACTCCTACAGGTGGATATAGTACGAAATGGTCCTCCCACATGGTAGCTGTTATCTGTCTTTCACCTGTTCCTGTGCTGAATGTTCCTCTCTCTGCTCACACAGAATGTCCTGGTTCAGTGGTTTCCTAGTTGCCAGAGTGGACGACCGCAAGACTGCGTGGGGAGAGCGCAATGGCAAGAAGTGCAAACGGAAGGGAGGCTCATCTCTCTGCAACCCGCGTTACATGAGCTGTCTGCGGGACCCAGATGCTATGGAGCCCCCCTCTGGAGCCCCCCTCCATCAGCACCACCGCGGAGGGGTGGCAGGGGCCATGGGAGGCGGGGGCAACTTCGGCGTCCGTTGCGGATGGCAGGAGGACCACTATGGCAAAAGGGGAGGGGCTCCCGGGGAAGGGGTGGGGCTGAAATCAGTCGACTTGGGTTTTGAGGATGGGGATTTGAAAGGGAGGAAAGGGGGATGTAATGGAGGAAGCGGGGACATGGGCGATGAAGGTCCCAACGGCGCAGCAGGGGTGGTGACGGCTGCAGACTGCTGGCTCAGGGTGGTGCGGGTGTTCCAGTCGAAAAAATTCCAGTCCCGCAAACTGGAGCGCCTATACCAGCGTTACTTCTTTAGGCTGAACCAGAGCTCCTTGACCATGCTCATGGGGGTACTTGTGATCGTGTGCGGCATCATGCTGACCTTCCACTGTGTCCACGCCGCCCCTCACGTGGCCTACTCGTCAGCACTGTCAGTGGCGATGGCGCTCTTCATGGCTCTAATGGTAGTTTGCAACCGTAATGGCTTCCACCAGGACTACATGTGGATGGTCAGTTACCTGGTGATCGGAGTCTTGGTGTTGGTACAGGTGTTCGGGGTGCTCATGGTCGCACCCAGGAGCGCTTCAGAAGGCATCTGGTGGTCGGTGTTCTTCATCTATATCATCTACACTCTGCTGCCTGTGAGGATGAGAGCGGCGGTGTTGAGTGGAGCAGTGCTGTCCATCATACATGTGGTCACCACCTGGCAGTTAAACCAGGAAGACAAGTTCCTCTGGAAACAGGTAAGAGACGCCTGATGACTGAATGTTTGACTCTTTGCTCCTCATGGTTGACCTGAACTGACACTGATGGTGAACAGGGCGGAAACAAATTTGACAGTTCTACATTCATTTTCTCTTTATTATATTATTTCTCAGACAGCACATGGGCATTTTATCCTGCAGTTCTGATTAACTCACAGACTCTTTGTGTGTTCTGTAGTGAAGCATTGTTCAAATCCTGGTAACTTTATTGAGGATTTGGAGTGACGAGGACTAGAACCAAACTCTTAGTGAGACATTTTGATACGGTGTAGCACCTGTTGTTTCAACACAAAGCATGTCTACATGACAGTAAGAAGAGGCAGTGGCTGTCTATCATAGTCTATGTCTAGTGGAAGTCATTTTGCAAATAAACATGATAAAAAAATATATATTCATCTTTCCATCTAGTTCAGCTGTGAAAAATCCAGCGGACTCAAAGCAACTGTAGCTTTTCTTTGTAGTCATGTTTCTGGCCACCTGATGAATGTAGCACCAATATTTGTTGTCTTTTAAGCTCTGTATTTGTTCTCCACCAACTCCAAACTCCAAAAACCAAAACCATTCATTATCTCACAATGTTGAAGTTTCCTTGATATTTACCATTTACCATTTACCTCATGTCTAAAATCCCCCCTCCCGTTTTACCGGTCTTCTCTAATTTGGTTCACTCACACATGCCTGACCCAGCACCACTAACAACAACAGAGCTTATATTCTGATGATAGGCATTTGTGACTCTATGACATAGTGTGATGTCACAAAGTCATGGAAGTAAAGGTGAGACTACTGACAAGGCATTCCAGGTGCAGTGTTTTTTGTGGGAGACCAGAGCTTCTGTTGGTGAGGACTTTTATGTTTTTACCCTCAGCTTCTTCTCTGACATGCACAAGAGCCTATATAAAAAACAGAAGGAAAGGGGAAAAAAATAAAAGGTCTCCGTTGAAGAAAGAGAGATAAAAATCCTGGATTCCTCCTTTTTGTTAAGTTAAGTCAGTGGGGTCTATTTTGGGCTGAAACCCATCCTTCGTTCAAGTTTTGGGGAAATCAGTTCAGTAGGTTTGTCTAATCCTGCTGAAGTCAAAAAACAACCAAAGAAATAAATGAACAAAATATATCCTTCATGGCGGAGATAAAAAACAAAAAAAACTACAAGTGTATAATTGTTGATGAGTAATTAAATACATCAGTAAAATGAATGTTGTGATATATATTGATAAGTTGCCACTGTAATTTGATTGAATTTGACAGATTGGTTGCGACACTACATGTTTGTGGACATTTAAAATGTCTCCTCTGTCAGGATGTTTATGATAGGGTGGTGTTATACCGTGTGAACTGGCTACGAAGCTGAAGCCGCGTATTTGTTTCTATACTGTGTTTTGTCACCATGTTGTATCTGCGTATTCACATGTACTTGGGGGCTTGTGGGTCTTGTTGTACAGTGTGTTGTTTGTGCGTCATGCCAAGGACCAAGGGGCTCGCTGAAGGTCAGTGGGCTGAATGAACCGGCCTGGCTGGCTTGCTGTGTGTATGAGTGTACGCCGTTGTGTGACAGTGGGAGAAGACCATGATATAAAGCAGTATCACTCAGGTCTCTGTGCTCTCACACAAGGGACGCTTTGTACTTTTCTCCAAGGGTGGGGTGACGGGGGTGAGCCCAAGGCGGGGGGAGGCAACAGTATGGTGGCTGCTTGCTTTCTGTACTGTCATAGCTGTTTTACAACTGTTGTGTCCTTGGGGGAAAGTTATGGGAAACATAATGGGAAGACCATAACGTGAAAACAATAGGGGGATATAGGACTTAATTATGACTCACTGATTGTCACTGTAATGTCTCTACCATTGCTGTCAGGAATGCATTCAGGATTCCTTTCATGTGTTTGTGGCAGAGTTTGTTCTCAGAAAACAAATAAGTCCCTTTGTCATCAATGAATTTGTCACAATGCTGTAATTGTTTATTATAAATTACAAAAGTACAGGACTAGATTTGGGGTCCGTGGGAACTCAGTAACCACTGTATGCTCTCCAACATCATGCATGATATACCATAGTGCAATCCATCATGGGCTCCAACATTGTTTGCAGTCGTTAAGTTGAATGAATGTCATGAGATAGCCACAGCCCGGCAATGCTGTTTATTCCTAAGGTCATTCATGTACTATGTGACACAGTAAAACAGTATCATCAATCACTGCTTCACGTTTGTGTGCAAGTATTTCCTCTTTCTCCAATAACTCATTAACCACACTTGGTTTCTGTTGGTGTTGATGGGTACAGGATCAGATAATAAAGATAAAGATGCAAATGTAGATCCTCTTTTCATTGCTGCAGATTCAAACAGTGAATTGAGAATGAGTCAATACAATGGAGTCAGGCGGTTAATATATTGGGACAGGAAGTATTTACTGGATGGCTCTAGTTTCTGTTTCATTCTAAAACATATCAGGGCTCCAGGTTGTTCAACGTAATGCATTAAGGACTTACATTCAAATGTGTTATGTGGTGCACCTAAATTAAATGGTTAGGCACATCATTGCAACCCACCACTGTAAACAGTAAGTCAGTAGCTTAACACTTTGTTTGTGTTAAACTTTTAATGTATTCATCCAAGTGTTCTGACTGTAATAAAGTCATAAGTATATTTGTCTTTCAGTGTTAATAATTAATAATTAAATAATAATATTATTTAATAAGTATAGCCAGACTGTCAGGGGCTTTAAAGGGTGAAAGGCCCTTGTATTATCTACACTTGTGTTCTAGTCTTCAGTTTAGTTGTAGTTCACTGTAGTTACTTTTTAATAAAATGTGTTTTGATTCTATTCTAAGTTTGACAACGTGCTTGAAAAAGCTCTCTCTCGCTCTCTCTCTCTCTCTCTCTCTCTCACACACACACACACACACACACACACACACACACACATGCACACATTACAGTATAATACCATACTTTTAGGCTAGACAAGACATTTATTTATTAACGTGAAAAGAAAGAAAACATAACATTAAGTGAAAACAGAACAGTAGTAAAAAAATAAAAATAGCTTGTTTAATTTATCTGAAAAACAAACAATTATCATAATTTCTTGGCCAAACATGCAACAATATAATCACAAAAATCTCATTACAACAGTTGAATGTGATTACTGTATGTCTGTGTATGACAGTGAGCATGAGTAATGGCATTATTTCAGGGTATTTATCCTGTTTTTACTCTCTGTCGTGGCCAGCGCAATCTTTCATGTAAGCCCAGAGGAAACTGGGGCCCTCACAGACATCTTGATGGTGTCTGTTTGCTATATGAGAAGTCTGTCTTGAAATTTATGGCCCTTAATCCCTTCAAACCTTTCAAAACACATGCAGTCCATCTGGTTGTTTCCTAAGCTGTATTGCTCTTGGCGTTGGTCGGTATGTGTGTTTTTGCAGCTGCGTACAGTAGAGCTAAGAGTCCGTTCTTCACTTTGAGTCTCTTATTATACGCACTCACTCCATAAACTACAGTATATATGGCAGGATTTTTTTGTTATTATAAAAGTGTTTTTTAATCGAGACGTTTTGTTACATGTGAGCTTCACTTTCTTATGTTTTTTGTGGCGCCACATCTGTGATCCTCCTCAGCTGAAATCAATTAGCCATACACATGTCCCACCCATCAATACACACGCACACACGTACACGCACACACGTACACGCTCACACACACACACACACACACACACACACACACGCACACACCATCCCATGCTTTGTTATGGTTGTCACCTTTTCTTCTTGTCTCCATTGAATGTTTGTCAGAAACGCTGCTGTTTGTTTTTCTTTTGGAAGCAACATCCCAAAACCATTGTCCCGCCTGTACGTGTGGGTGTCTGTTTGAGTGTGAATACTGACATGTACAGTACGTGCATCTCTCCGGGATTTAATCAGAAAAATGCACCGAAAAGCACGTTGTAGACACGTCATTCCTCTGGTTTGTCAATGAAATGTTTGGATTTTGTCACTGAAACTTCTCATTGTTACACATTCTTCACCACAGCTTTATTTGCTTTAGGCCCCCCCTTCCCCGACAATGGCTTTAGCATCGTTGTGTGGATGTTGTTGACACAAGTGCTGTGAGAGGTCAAAGACTGGTTCCTAAAAATACCCAGCCTTTGGCGTTTCTGCTAACTGTTGCGTCACATGGAACAGTCTTATCAGAGCCTGCGTCAGAGCAACAGGCAGGTCACTCTAACCCCATTTTCTCTGCATACACATGGGGCTGCGGTTTGTTCACATACCCTGAAACACTACACTGGTGTAGAGGTGGATACGGTGTATTCACAGATACTCAAATGGTTTATTAATCTTTTTCTGTATTTTAATGAAGCATAATGCATCTTTGACCACAGCAGAGATGGTGGGTTAAGCCCCTAAAAGCCCATTAAACAGCACAGAGGGTAAATCAAATGCCCAGACTTTAGGTCAGGGGACAGTCGATATGTTTCAGTAGTCTCCTTGTTGAGCTCCCACTAAGTGCTTAAAGTGTGTTTTTTTTAATTCAGTTGATAAGATAAGGCATTAGAGTTTAAATGATAAAATGCTGCTCTTGTAATATTGCTCTGAATTTATCCGCAAGCCCACTATGGTCTCACGTCAAACTTTCCAAGTGGCTGTTTACTTAATTTTCACATTTCCTGGATGTTGGGCAGAGAATAAATGCATGTTAGTCAGATCTCACGCTGTATCAGCTGTTCACAGTTTCACAGCAGCTCCCAGTGCCGCTGTAATAACCTTGTGTGCATCACACATTGAGATGGAAAGACTCGTATCCCAGCGGAGGAAGTGTCAGCTCGTGACAATCACCTGTGCGAAGCTACAGCTATAGAATAAGACACCCCCTGTATAAGCGAGGGAGGAGGCAGCGAGGCGGTGTGATCGGAGGAGAATCCGATATTCTCACCACGCAGTCCTTCTACAGCCTCCTTGATAAATAATTTGTGTGTTTAACGCGGCAGCAGCATTTTAACGAGGATACCTGTCACATGTATGCTTTGCTCACGACCAGGATGGGTGCTGACTGATGGGATCCAACACACACACACACACGTGCACACACACACACACACACACACTCACACACACACACACACACACACACACACACACACACACACACACACACACCACAGCTTCACTCAAAGAATCCACTGTAGGCTGCAGTGTATCAAAGATCCAAGCACTGATGCACCTGAATGTGACATGATCCCTCATTATGTAATCGTTTCTCTTTGTAAATACATTTCACTTGTTTGTAGTTGCCTGTTTCTACTTGTATGAGCATTAAAAAGCACACACACACACACACACACACACACACACACACACACACACACACACACACACACACACACACACACTCCACACAGCCACACATACCACTGCCGCCAATCAGCCAGTCTGTAGACCAATAAGAGCGCTGGAAAATCAGTTTAGCATCACTTCTGAGAATGATGGGGAATAAACAGCATTGCTAAGTGTCTCCCTCAGTGCTCGTGTTCAGTCGGTCCAGCGGTTGCCATGGAAACAACTACGACTCAAGCTGCCGAGACCCAGTTCAGCTTGCCTGGTGTACAGTGTGGTAACCGTTGCTTCAAGTAAAGACATAAAAAAGAAGAAGGAGAAAAAAAAAATCAGGTCAAAATTGATTTCTGCTGTTCACTTCTCCTTCTGAGAATCTGAAAGCTGGAGGGGCGGTTGTTGTTGGAGGGGTCCAATCTTTGTAGACACTCTGCTGCATGTGCTACACGGACAGATTGTCGCTTTGTTTTCCTCCCCCCCTACTGTCGAAATGAGACAGTCCATAATTAAACATGGCGATGACAGAGAAGAGGTCATATGAGTGGAGGTGGTGGGGAGTCGAGAGGCAGGGATGCACAGGATGTTGTTCGCCCGTTGTCTGATTCAGGGAAGCTTATCTCTCCTCAGCTTGCTATGACTCTGCATGTTTGGGGCCCCAATAACGTCGAGACAGTGAAGGATGTGTTTTCTTTTATAGCTTTTTAAGGAAAGCTCGATTGTCTTCAGTGACTGACCTTGTATGGTTCTGTTATTTATGAGTTTTCTTTCTGCCAGGGATATTTTTTTTGTGTGTGTGTTAATTACAGCTCCTTAACATTCCTCTAATATTGACACAACTCATCCAGGCTCACAGCAGTTGTACTTGAACCCGTCTGTCCGCAGAATGGAGAGCCTAGCGTCCTTGCAGGGGTCTCAAGCGTTCCGGAAAACTTGGTATTATTGTGGAGAAGGTTTTTAATTCTCCCAAACTTCCTTTTTTTTTTTTTTTTGCAGATTGTGTTCTTTAAATAAGAACAGAATGCCAGAATACTTTAATAGTCACACTCTCTCCACAGTTGTCACACCTGCCTGTTTGCCAACAGAAATGTGTGTGGTGTGTAGTTTTTCATTGTTTTCCTTGCACGTCCCCGTCCATGTTAGCAGAAACATGAGGCTTAAGGAGTTTGAACATGGCCAGTATGTACAGATCTGTTCACAACTGGGCTGTACATTATTTATGTAACATGTTTGGTCTTGTGTTTCAGTGCAGGGCCTCTAAAATACTCAAAGATCTCTCAAGCGGCTGAAGGAACTGCAGAAAAGCCAACAGAACTATTGATAGAAATGTATGTGCCATCCGTCATACTTTTATGTTAAAAGATAAGAAAAATTGTTTCCTCACTTATCCAGAAACAAATAGCAGCAGCGATAGAGGAGCAAGAGCTTTTTGGGTTGAGTGTTTGTTGTAATGAAATGTATTGTGACTGGCTTTCTGAATACACTTTGGGGAGCAGAAACAATCGCCACACATTTGCATCATTTCCTGTTTTTAAAAGAACACCGATTAATCAGCTAACCACATTCTGCTCTTTTGTAGTTTATGTAATGCATCACACATTTGTTTAGATTTGTATATTTTCACTTAAATACACAAAAACATACTCCACTTCCTACATAGATTACAAGATTAAAGCCGCTAATGCAGTCTACAGTAAACTGTGTCATAAATTGGACTGAGTTAGTTGACTAGAGGGAAAAATCTAGATGTTTTATCATCTACTGTTGGAACAAATCTCACGCAAATCATTTTTGGATCTACTTTAAGTGAAAGGCTCCGAAATCAGTTTATATTTTCTGTAAATGACTTTTAAGTCAAAACAACTCTGTGTTTATTACCAGGAACAATCGGATCTGAGCAATGTTATGAAAAGATTTCCATGTTAACCTTCAGTATAATTTGTCTTTTTTTTTGTTTCTTTACTATAAATAGATAAGTCTTTCCTTGTGAAAAAGGATATTTGTCTGATCCATATATCCATGATATTTATCCTAGTCAGTTTCCGCAGTATTTTTCTTCCCTTGGTATGTGTGTACATAAAGATCTGTGTTGGGAATCCAGAGACTGTCTGAGTAAATAAAATATAAACCAAAAGTCTACACTGCGATGAATACACCTTTGAAAATGAGAAATATATAATTGTAATTAGAACAAATGGAAATTAAAGGAACTGAAGAATTAGTAAATTCGAACATAGGAGCAAAATTCTTACGTTTTCTGCCTTCATGTCACAATGGTGCAGTCTTGTTTGGTTTAAGTGACACAGCTTCACGTCAGTCATGATGACAGATTCTAGAAACTAAGAATACCTTTAAACAGTTTGATTGATGTTGTCCTGGAAATGTCCTGGAAAACGATTTCCTGAGAAAGGGGAAAAAAAAAAATCTGCTCTGCTGTTCATCACAAATTACAGACATGAGAAGACTAGACAATTGATTGTGCTCTAAAATGTTTTGAAAAGATTGATTTTCATGTGAAGTTTTTACCCTGTGAGACACATTACGTCTGTGTGTAGCATGTCTCAGTTAGACGCACACCTCCAGACAGTGTATGGACCTCAGTGAGGGAGCAGAGTGAGCAGGCGGGGCCTGACTCTTTATCTGTTGATGTGGTTCTGGTCATTTCAGATAAGGGCAGTGCGAGCTGTGTGTAGACATGAGGCTCAGGCTGAGTACACAAACCCAGCAGCTGCCTGGCACCGCACACATACACACGGACTCTTTCACAAAGGCTGAGAGTGACAGTGAGTGCGAGGCAGAGCAGGGGGGGAGGCAGGAAAAAATAAATGAAATGAAAGTATATGGAAATAAATAACCAACGCTCTCAAGGAAAGATAAGGGGCAAAACCTACCGGGGAGACTCTTACGGTTTGTCACGAGTAAAGCTCTGTCATTGTGTTTGGGGGGGGTGCTAGAGTGTGTTTTACAGAGCCTGATCTAACACAGATGCTCTAAGGAGTTCCAGATGCTCCTCAAAGGCCGATGAGCTCTGACTCGCACTTTCGCTGGCCCCGGTTCAACAAAAATATCCCATCAGTCACTGCTCCCTCTGGGAAAAGGTCTTATGAATTCAGTGTCTTGTTCCTCACGTAGTTTTCTGGACCGTATTGTCCAGCTAAATGGTTTTTTCCATGTCAGCATGAAATATTGTTCCCAGTGTATTTAAAAGACCTCAGTGGGCTGGGACATTTGAAGTTAAGCAGCGCTGAAAGGATTAGTCGATTAATTGACAGGTCCCCCTCCCCAAGTCATAGCTTAGCAACCGTAACCAGGCACAGTAGACATGTCAAGTTATTTCCTCTTGTTGAGGCGGTGCACATGTGGGTGATAGTAGTATTCAAGTGCTACTTATAGAATAAAGGCTCATTTATGCTTCGATGTAACCGTCACTGCCCTCATACGACCATGCAGCCTTCACGTTGACATGAATGTTAAGCAATACAACCACTGGAGGGCGGCGCTCAGACTCAAATCAATAACGCGTGGACCTCCACTTTTCCTTCACTGCCGTCCAACTCCTATTCATCTCCCATCCAGCCTCCTCCCAGCAGAGTGGCCTACTCTGATTCTGCATGTTATGTGGATCAAGTCCCTGGTTAAAACAGGGCATTACTACTCAGGTCCTCAGTCAGATCCCCCCATCGTCTTAATTTCAGTCACTTTTAGCTTTAAAGAACCAAGATGGTGACGGCTGTGATGGGTATTCAAAACTATAGTCCATAAACCAATTGGTGACGTCACAGTGGTTCTGTCCACTATTTATTTTACACTCTGTAGTGCTACTTCCAGAACAAGAGTTAACATATCATTAACTCACCACAGTTTATTGCGTCCTTCCTTATTACAAGCACATCCACTGTGTGGAAGCAGCTGCTCCTGGAGGCTATCAAAGCTAATAACAGTGGGTTTGGGGAAGTTTAAAGTCCAGCAATAACTGAGAAGGTGCTGCTGGTTAGTTCTCGCCCTCGTAAGCTTTTCAACTTGTGAGGATCCTGACTTTTAACCTGAGACATGCGGTCTTTTGTTTTGTGTTGTGTTGTAACTACACAACAGTAGCTAATAGACGGAGTCTTGTGACATTTTACATAGCTAAAAATTAACGTATGAAATAAGAAAATAGAATTAATGATAGTGCGAACAATTAGTTGGCAAGAGCCAGAACATGCTGCGAATACAGTATGTTCTGACAGTGGTATGTCAGTGTAACAAGCCTATAAGACAAACTCATCTGCCCACCCGTCAGCTGGTCCCCACGCTGCACCTTCCTTGAACCTGGGTGGGGGACTGCAGGTCTTTGGAGGGAGGCTGAGGAATGTGGGTGATAGTTGCTAAGTGAAAGCTGCGCTGCCATCTCTGATAATTCACAGTCTCCGTGGGTGTGAATCTCGGTACAACACTAAGCAGAACCTTTCACAAGACTGAGAAAGAAGCACGCACACTCACACACACACATGCACACACACACACACACTCACATACAAACACAGAGAGAGAGAGTCTTTTCAATAACACTGAGTTATATATAAAATCACCCCCATCATCACATCTCCATCTTCCACGCATAAGAGGTGTATAATGACTGCTGGCTTCAAAATGAGCTCTCTGACGGCAATATTAAGTCGGGAAAGTGAACATAATACCTGCATGCATGTTACAACAAAGCATGTTTTTGCATATCAGCAACATTTAATCTGACTGACTGACCATAAGAAAAGTCTGTCTGGGGAAAATGTATCCAGTTGATTTTTTTTCTGTCATACAGCTAAACTAAAGGGGTTTAAAGTGTAGATTACATGCCCTTGGTCATTCTGTTTTCCATTCACCGAACTTTACATTCTGTCAATTACTTATACAGGTGTAGTGTCAGGTTCCTGGGGAAAATCCTACCTGGCCTGCTCATTTTGTGCATTTGCATGCACATGCACGCACAGAGACATAAATACACCTTCCTGTGATCAGTGTCAGGTGATGGCCGAGTATTGTGCCATGCAAAAATGCTGAGAAAAAAGAAAAGAGACAGCTGGCTAAAATTCTGCACTGTACGGAAACCTCAGACAGTTTGATTAAGATTGTTTGGTTTGAAATGGAATTGGCTTGTGAGTACTGACTATTAGTCACATCTGACTGTCTGCTTTGGATTGTTTGGTTACTTCCTTGCACAGACAGACTAGCTTTCTTTTTATGCAATATTCAAATCGCAAAAGCTGATTTTTTTGATAAAGATATTGTCTTCTTCTTCTTCTTCTCCTGCCTTGCTTTGTATAATCATCTCTGTTAATCACCTATAATTTCATTAGAAGCTGATAATCTATAATACTAATGTCCCATTATTGGGCCAATAATTTATATATACTGTTTATGTTATATATATTGTGCATCTCTACACATGTAATAA
Source organism: Acanthopagrus latus (assembly GCF_904848185.1). Taxonomy (NCBI): domain Eukaryota; kingdom Metazoa; phylum Chordata; class Actinopteri; order Spariformes; family Sparidae; genus Acanthopagrus; species Acanthopagrus latus. The sequence goes on from NC_051045.1 coordinate 10,665,445, forward strand.
TAGATTTTGTTGCTTACATTTGACCAACTTTTCAGATGGTTTACTGTTAGCAAACAGTTGTGTATTGACACATCCGTTACAGAACAAAACGCCTTTTATTTTAGGTTTCTGGCTTTTCATTCATTTAAATCCAATATTGTTTGAGCTCTGTTTTTCATCCTTCTCCTTGAAATATCTGCCTGTATAGCAGCTAGATGCTCCACTGTGTTCATTAATCGCTAACTCTGTCCGTCTGCCATGTGGTGCTGAGTAGGCAGCATAGCAGTGTTGATCCTAGAACATCATAATTAATCTTGTTCCAGGATCATCATTTCAACTTACGAAACAGTGACAGTTTCTGTGTCTGTACAGTTTTCTCTCTCTGTTTTTTTAGGTGAATGCATCAAAAATACTTGGGACAGGTTCAAAAATAACTTTGTTTAACATGTTTTTACATCATAACTTATCTCATCTGTGTATTTTTCTTGTCTTTTCCCCAAAGTCTCCGAGCAACAACATCACAAAACATAATTTGACCTGGTACACTGCATTTGCGTCCCTCTTGTAGGATGCTCCGTATTCTCCCACATTGCTCTCTCTTCCACAACACTCTTCTCCAGTCTGAAATGGTGCCTGATGGCCTTAAAAGTCAATGTTTATAGACTCACTGTCAGGACCACAGACTTCCTGCTTAAGTAAATGACTGCTGTGCTAAATCCATCACAAAGGCGGAGAAAAATTATAAATAAAGTTTCTGAATGTTCCATTAGCTCCCCCTCTCATCCTCTCCTGCTCGTCCAACACAGAGACAGTAGCTTCAGAGTAGATTCATTAAGTTTAGAGCAGCGTTGTGTTGCTGCTGGGGCAACACTAATGATGGACAGGTGGATGTTATTGTAGTGTTTGCCACTTTTATATTTCGGCATCTGTCTTCCCTGCTTAAACAGCATGACTCTAGGAACGCAATCAGTAGACTTGTTGGTCCACCAGAATGAAATAGCTCAACTTTTTGGCCGATTACCATGAAATACTGTACAGACATTCATGGTCCCCATCTGGATGAATCACTATAATCTATTGATCCTCTGACTTCTTTTAGCACCATCACGCTTTAGTTTATGACCAAATGCTTGAAAAACTAATGACATTCCCATCAGCCTCAACTGTCATGTGAGTTTTTTAAGAATTACCTGTTGAGGACCAACCAGGGTTGCAACATTGAAATGTACTATGTTGGAGGGAATTTAACCACAGGTTTTAACCTCACTATGGAGGCATTTTAGGTATGCAACAGACTTACCTGTTAGTATAGAGGTGGTGATTTATTCAGAAGTGTGTCCTCAGAGCCATCATCATTTATTGATTAAGCCTGCATATCCGCCCTGAGCTGTTTGGAGGCTTTTTGTGGCAAAATACATTTTAAATCTACTGTATGTTGTGCTGAATCGCCAGTATTAGTGCTGTTTTGCCTGTCCTGTCTAGATCAGTGCAGCTCTTACATAATGCCATTTTGATATCCAGGGATTAATAAGCTGAGGTCCTCTCCACAGACTGGCTGGCTGCTTCCATCATGTCACCCCCAGGGGGAAATGACGACTGCTTTTATGGCAAAAAACAAAACAACTATGTGATTTTTCCAGTGACGTGATGTTCACTTCCTGTTTTATTTTAGTCTTCATAAACCGAGCGTAACCCTTTTAGCAGGCCGTAATCATATTGGTAACTCAGTCATGAACCCTACCTACCGTCAGTGAGCAATGACGATTACAATGCAAAGTGGTACGATTACACCAAACCAGCACAGGAAAGGCCGGTCTGAGTGATGAGTTTGGATAAACGAGCGTGTTGTTGAGCAGAGGACAGGTGCAGCGGCCTGGCACTGGGAGTGTGTACAGCACAGGTAGCAGGTAAAGGCTGCAGAGTAGAGCCCCTAAAGAGGTAGAGTGCTGTTGCGTAAACACAGGACCTTACTGTGTACTCTGTAAACCCACTAGCCCTTGCCCTCTTGAGAAAAGCAAGCAATTAGCTTGAGCTTGTGAGCTCAGACACATGTAGCATGATACGAATGCAGAGTGAATCTGGAACGATAAATACTTAAGAGTAGCTGAAGCTCACTGCATGTGCGGAGAGAACACATATTCACAGACTGACGGGAGGCGTTCACCTGCTCATGACCATTGTGCTGCAGAGCTCACTCTGGTCTCCTGGCTGTTTTTTGCCTGATCAGTGAGAGTAATGTAAACAGAGCTGAGCGCTCAGAGCCATCTGCCTAATGTCACTGTGGCCCATATTTGTCCTGCCCTCTCTCGCTCTCTCTCTCTCTCTGTTTCTCTCTCTGTTTCTCTCTCTCTCTCTGTCCCTCTCGTCATCCCCGCATTGTCTTTTCCTTCCTCGTCCTGCTCCTTACCACTCATTTCCTTCCTCTCCTCAACATCTGTCAGTCTTCCATTTTATCTCTGTTGTCCCTGTTCTATTTTTTACCCCCGCCCCTTATTTACTTTCTTTTCAGCTCCTCTGTCCATTACCCATCTGTTTCTATTCCTGTGTCTGTGATACTTCATAAACTATGTCACCTTAAGGCACCTTTACCCCCCATTGCTTTTCCTATAATTCCTTGGTAACCACCTTCTGTATTTCCAGTCACTCATGCTCTTCTCCTAATATTATAACAGTAAGCAAGATGTTTTTGTAACAAGTGTTCTATATTTATCATCTTGCTCACCTTTCCTGTACCATGTGCACTATATTAACATCAGATATGTATATATGTAAAGATACATGCAGACCTTTCTCTTCCTCAACATTTTTAAAGGCTGAAGTGAAATGCAACAAATACTCCGTTACTGTACTTAAGTATATTTTTTAGGTATCTGTGCTTTTTTTTACTTTAACTTCCTACATTTTGACACAGAAGTCTGTACTTTTCTAATCCTTACATTTTTACCCAAGGATTGTTACTTTAGTTTGAATGACTTTGAGGTGAATGATCAATAAGTTTTATTTACATAACAAGATGGAAATAGACAGAGAAGGAGACTTGAAGGGGGAGAAAAGGTGCAGGGATTCTACCCTCTGCCTGGAATTACTTATTTCTTAATCAAGATGCTTTACCAACCCAAAATGTCTGTATTTGATATCCAGCAAATGAGACTCCATAATCAACTGCTCAGGTCTTTCTGAGGTGTTTACGAACAGCTCAGACAAATCCTACTGACTCTACATTTAAGTTTAATACTCTTTGAATTACATTAATATGACACGATGTTCAGTTAGTGTTGCACAGAAAGGCTAAAGTTGCTTGTCGATAGAGTGTTTAAATGTCGATTTATGTCAGATTATGTGCTGACTGTGTGGTGAATCGAAGCACTCCTGTGTCAATATAAAAAAGTACATGAGAGCAGAGACACATCATCGGCTCATGTTATCCCGCTGCGCTTTAAAAAAACAAAAAAAACAAAACGTTTTGGTTTGTGTGTGGGTTTGTGTCCTTATTTTCCTTGGTCGCCAAAGCTCTAAATTGTTTTTCGGTAGATGTGTCTCAAAGTGTGATCTCGGACCAGAATTGGACTGACGACCAAAGATTTTATCACATTCTTCTCATTACTTTCGTCTCAGATTGCCCAAAACCACACAGGGGCCATAATGCACAAACTGTATGCTTTGAGTGTGAGAAAGGAAACAGAAATGTTTTAGAAAAGAGGTAAACAGATGCCTCTAGTATCATAATTTAACCCTTAGAAAGTGCAATAAAAGCCTTTCACCAGTTCATGTTTTTTATGTCTGTTTATGTTATATGAATTTTCCTGTAAATTCGAGCACTTGAGATGTCAGTCAGTCTCCAAAGTTATCATGTATTTACACATTAGAAATGTGTCTCACGTTTTGCTTCATGAAACCATTTTTTCCTGGAAGCAGCAACAGCAACATTCAAACATTTGACGAGTTTGATGAGAAAGTTCAGCCAATGTTTGAATCAAACAGAGCTTCTCCCTCCTCTCTTTTCTCCAGGTGAGTGCTAATGTCCTGATTTTCCTGTGCACTAACATCATTGGAATCTGTACCCACTACCCCGCTGAGGTTTCCCAGAGACAAGCCTTCCAGGAGACCAGAGGATACATCCAGGCCAGACTACATCTGCAGAGGGAGAATCAGCAACAGGTACACATGAGCCCATATGTATATACGATGGCATCAGTCAGAATATAAGACAGCAGCATTTGTTTTTGGAAAATTCCTTATTCACAGGACTTAAGGCCTGTGTCAACATAGTGCTTTGCCTTTTTTGTCTGGCCCTGAAACTTTTCTTTTCTAAGAAATGAAACATGAAGAACTTGAAGTGCATACACTTATTCAGCTTGTCCAAGTTTGTTTTAAAGTGCTGCTAATTCCTTATACACCACTTCCATACTCACACACTCCCCTGTCAGGCTGCGACTGAAGTACATTTGTTCCTACTGGAGGTGTGTGTCTTTGAAGCTGGGTCATGTATATGTAGTTCTATTTGAAAGGCTCAGTAAATGTCTCTCACAGAACTAAATGGTTTATTTGCTGGACAGTATTTTCACCTTTAAATTAATTTGGTGTAAATTTGAGTTTGAATTAGTGGCAGCCGGATTGTGTATATTGGATCGACCATACTCCTGTTCACGACACAACATTGTGGCTCACTGATGTGTGTTTAATATTAGCTTTTGGACAACAATGGAGCTCTATGTCACAGATTAAGATAAATGAGGTTCTGGATACAGAGACAATACTTGTTGGAGCATTTCATTGGTATTTGTGACAATGAGAAAAATAATAACCACACTTACGCTTAACTTTTGACTAAAACTAAACATTGTCCTAATTATTGTTGAGAAGGGAGTGAGGAGGTGAGTTGATGAATGAGCTAGCTTACCATTTACTGACCTATTTTACATCGTGGGACAGCTGTTCTCAAACCCAAATTCACTTTAGCAGTGGAGGACTTTATGTGGAGGAATCCCGAAAATGTTATTTGAAAATGATTCATGTTCATTTAAAAACATACAGTACAATACTATTAAAATACTGTAGAATGTTTGATAATAACACGCAAACTGAAATTTAATTTTGACTAAATTTTTTCTGTCCTGTAATATTTTTGTTTGCACGTCACGGTTGCACACATCATCCATGCTGTGTTATTAGCTAAACTCAAACTATGATGGCAAGATAGTAAACAAAGGTGAAATGAAATGTTCAAAGGTATTTCAAGCAGCTCGGTTGAAATTGAAGTTGACCACAATGAACTGAGCAAGACCCTTCCAACAGTAACACTGCTAACAATAGCAGCAAATGGCACAACATAGTACGCTGAGTAGAGTTTATCTACCCTACTGTATTTTCATGTCAGTCAAAATGAAGTTGCTTTGAAAGCCTAATATTTTCTGAGGTGCCAAATGGGGTAAAAAGTTTCAGAAGAAAAGAGGAACTAATGACAAAGAAACACTGAAACAAACAAAAATAAGTTATAACAATGTGAAATTTAAAAAAAAAGGACTAACAGCAGCACTAATTGCTGATGGGGAGAAAAAAATTTGAGAAACACTGTCGTCAAACAAAACGTGAAAATCTCTTGAGCTTGTGTTCAAGGTGTACTATGTAGTTTTGAGAAAGAACTTTTAAATCAGAGAGAGTGAAACAAAGTTAATTATGCCTAAACAAACCGTTTTTAATTTCATTACTGAATGAACGGACTGAAAAAATTTTTTATACAGGACAACACAAGTTCATACTGTATTTCTAGAAAAAATAAATATTTCTCAGCTTGTATTTTACATTACATTTACATTTTACATTAATAACGTAAATATTAAAATTCTGAGTTTGAGTTTTTTTCTATAAATTGCCCCTTTAAACACAGACCTAATTTCGGGCATCTAACCAAAAGCCAATAAAGAAAAAAAAACCCAAAACATTGACATAGAGACCAGCGAACATTAAGTGTGAAACAGTCTGCATTTTGTGTCTTTGTTGTGTCTTTTCCAGGAGCGTCTCTTGCTCTCAGTGTTGCCAAGGCACGTTGCAATGGAGATGAAGGCCGACATCAATGCCAAGAAGGAAGACATGATGTTCCATAAGATCTATATCCAGAAACATGACAATGTCAGGTTAGTGCTGTGATTTATAGTTTAATCATTGTTTCAAATTTTACTTTATCGTTTTTGTTTTTTTTTTGTGATATGATCTCGTGTGATGTATCGTCATCCTCAAAACATCAAAAAACAAATGAAAATGTCAAAAAACCCGACACAAAACAAACATTGTCCATCGTTTGTCCTGAGAGTGATTCACACACACTCGTGCCCACATACACTCACACATGCACACTGATATACAAGCGTGCTCACAGAGTCAGAAGAGGGTAGAGTGGTTTGGCAGAGTGGAGGCTAATTAACACTAGTGAGGGAATACTTAATCACCAGCAGCCAAGATAAGATAATCCCCAAAGATGGAGAGCTTCAGCACACATTCAATTACAGCACTGAGCAAACACACTGCACAGCCTCTCACTCCCACCTCTCTCTCACACACACACACACACACACACACACACACACACACACACACACACACACTTCACACTGGCACAGATCTCCTTCAGAAGACTTTAAGGTCAGACTTCCTGCCTCTCTCAAGGTCAGCAGCCCTGATAGCAACATGCAGCACTATCATACAACTGCCATGTAGATATCATAGAACTGCACAGTTACTAATGCTAAAACTATGTTTTTTTCTTTCTGCTCTTCCACCTCTTGATCTCGTCCTCAGTATTCTGTTTGCAGACATCGAGGGTTTCACCAGCCTGGCCTCTCAGTGCACAGCTCAGGAGCTGGTCATGACGCTCAATGAACTCTTTGCCCGTTTCGACAAGCTGGCGTCGGTAAGAAGCGCACACAGCGTCCTTTCTCATGTGTCTGTGACTTCACATGCTGTGTCGAGTTTGACATTTTAGGAAATAAAAGGGTGCTGAAAGTAAGGTTTTGTTACTAGATCCATCTCAGCTTCCTGGCTGTACTGACACTCTTAATGGGGCGTCCTCTAGAAGTGTTTGTTTCTGAGTGCATTACGGAACTGATTCCTAGAGAAAGACTCATTTTTTGAAACAAGAAACACAAGTCTTGTTTAAGGAAATCTCTCAAAGTTGTTGCCTCATCTAGATTATCAAAATCACTTAAATATTCAGTCATGGCTTTGGAAATAAATTCTTGCTGGCTGTTCCTCATAGTAAATTTTCAAACTCCTCTCTCCAGCTCACGTTTCCACCTTCATCTTACTGCAAGAAAATTAATGAGCATATTTCCCTGAATGTCGAACTGTTCCTTCATTCGTCTTTTGGACACTTAAACAACCTAATTTTTTAAAATGTGTTTTCATCTCTTGCTCTCTCTTTTTTACCGTCTTTCTCAGGAGAACCACTGTCTACGTATTAAAATTTTGGGTGATTGTTATTATTGTGTGTCCGGGCTGCCTGAGCCCCGGGCCGACCACGCCCACTGCTGTGTGGAGATGGGCGTCGACATGATAGAGGCCATCTCGTGAGTAGAAACAGTGTTTGCATATGTGTGCTGTTTGGATTGGCTTTGTTTGTTTGATGTAATAGAGGCTGATCTTCTGTGCTGTGTACCCGCAGGCTGGTGCGAGAAGTGACGGGGGTCAACGTAAACATGCGCGTCGGCATTCACAGTGGGCGTGTCCACTGTGGCGTGCTGGGACTGAGGAAGTGGCAGTTTGACGTGTGGTCAAACGATGTCACACTGGCCAATCACATGGAGGCGGGAGGCAAAGCAGGGTGAGGTTCACACGCAACGATTTGCATGGTAAAAAAATCAGCAAAGTCCACAGAAGCTGTTGACGCAAGATGATTTACTGGTAATCAACAAAGGTACCATGTTTATAAAGAACCAGTAAAGTAAAGATGGCTTACTTTATTGGTTCTTTATAAACAATACGTATCTGTCACTCGCTTTCAAAACAAATGCTCCACTGGCACATATTAGCAAAGATCTGTACAACCGCAGGTGCTGATGTCTTACCGCTTTGTCAAAAGGGCCGCTTGAATCAACAAAAACTAAAAGTTCCTCATAGTGAATTTAATGTTTTATATTAAATTCCTTGTGTTTACCTCCTCGTAGGCGGATCCACATCACCAAGGCTACCTTGCAGTACCTCAACGGAGACTATGAGGTGGAACCAGGTTTTGGAGGTGAGAGGAATGCGTATCTAAAGGAAAACAGCATAGAGACCTTCCTGGTCCTCGGCTGCAGCCAGAAACGGGTCAGTGCATAAAAACACAAAATGCCATAAGCATATGTTTGTCATGTTCAGGGTTTTTCTTTTTTTTCTTAAAGAAAACACAGAAATATACATATGCACTAAGATTTTATTAATTATTTATTTCTGAATTTTTTTCTCTTATATTTCCTTTTACAATCATTATTTTTCACCCAGTTTAAATGTTAGCATATTAGCCTTTTAGCACATCCTTTAGAGTACGGCAAGGTAACATTCTGATGCTTCTGTATCAGAATTTCATGATACAATAACAATCTAAAAAAATACACTGTATATTCATTGTGTACATTGCTGCACTAGAACCACCTTCTTATCAAAGAGTTCAATGCGCTGTACCATACTTCTATTAAACATTTTGACTCCAGAATGGTTGTGCTTTTTGGCAGTTTTGCAGGTTTACAGATATTTTACATTATATTTTTACATCATACATACACATACATGGCACACATGGACATGGACAAGTTGAAGTCAGTTAAGACTTTGCACTTTTTCATACATTGTTTCATCTCGGATGAATTCCTTGAAACTGACACGCCAAAGGACTGAGTTAATACATTATTCATGCATGTTGGCTTTTTAGGGGTGTTTTGTATTCTTCCCTTAGACAGGTATTGTGATGTATTGTTATGTGATTGTCTTGCAATGTGTTGATTGTTGCAGACGCGATAAACTTGTTATCATCGATACGTATTGTGAATTATATTGTCTGAAAGGGGCCTCGCTTAAAGGGGAGAACAAAACATTTGTCCAACCTGCAGAATGTTTTAGGAAGTGTGGAATGATTTCTGTTGTTTGGCCAAGTTTTGCATTGACAAGTAGGGCAAACACCAACAACAACTAAAAATAACTTGGGGGGGCCTAGAATCTTGAATCTGTTGCAGATCAACAGTGACAAGTAGACAAACTGTTTTCCACTGTGAAGAAAAAGAACCACAGAGGAATAATCTTCACAGATGACAGGGGACAGATTTGTGAATGAACTAATCTGACTGTACGCTCCCTTGTGGGCGTCATGAAAGCCAGAACGAAAAAGACCTCTTCCAGTGTATTTTGTCACTTATATTATTATTCAGTGTGTTGTGTTGTTTGAGAACAGTTGGTCAAGCTTTCATCCTCTTTCCGCTGAGCAGAAGGAGGAGAAGGCGATGATGGCAAAGATGCAGCGGACGAGGGCCAACTCTAACGAGGGGCTGATGCCACGCTGGGTCCCTGACAGAACCTTCTCCCGGACCAAAGACTCCAAAGTCTTCAGACAAATGGTGAGACTCAACATCGACTTGCTCCTCCATGGTGACAGGCTGCAGCTTCTCGCTTCTCCCTGAGACTCATATTTGTCATATTTCTTTCAGGGGATTGATGAGACCTCCAGTAAAGACAAGTGAGTACTCACTCTCGATGCTCAGATGTTTGAAAAGTGCTCCTTTTTTTTTTTTTACTTGATCTCATTAACGCCTTTATCTTTTTTTCAGCCGTGGAGTTCAGGAGGCCATGAACCCTGAGGACGAGGTGGATGAATTTCTGGGGAGAGCCATTGACGCACGCAGCATTGACCAGCTGAGAAAAGACCACGTGAAGAAGTTCCTGCTCACCTTCCAGACCTCGAGCCTTGAGAAAAAGGTTAAGAAGAGACTCGTGATTGTTTTGCTACAGCTGCAAACATATGTAACATATGACCCAAATTTTTGTTTACAACATTATGAGCAGAATGCGACTAAAAACACTGCGTTGATGTTGCAGAGACATTTACTGAAGTTAGCTCGCTAAACTACTCGCACCAGCTGTCCTTTCTCCTTAAAGTCTTATAGCCCCAAAGTTTCAGCTAGGAGAGATATGTCAACTGTTGTGAAGAAGAATAAATGAATACTCCTTCATGCAGTTTCCTTACTAAATAGAAAAAATACAACCTCCTGAATACAAGATCCTCTGATATTAATTGTAAAAAAGGCTTCATTCAGGCTCCACATACATGGAACAAAACTTACCAACAGTCTTTGTTTGACTTTCCACAATCACAGTAAGTCCTCAGTTCCTTGAGTGAGATGTGAAAATATTCTGGCTCTACAAAACATTTTTCCACCACTAACTGAGTCATGAGCTAACGGTAGCTAGCTACTGTCAAGGACAGCTTCCACAGAGCAGCAGCTGTCCCTCTGGTGATGTTCTGACCCCTTTGAATTTTGGCCATATTTTACAAATTACACCTTTAAAGTGTTTACTTTTCATTTAGTTCCGCTTTACCACATTTTTATTACTGCTTATTTTTGTTGTAGTTTCTTCCACCTAACTGTCTTCTTCATTTCTTTTCTGTTGCAGTATTCCAAAAAGGTGGACGATCGTTTTGGAGGCTACGTTGCCTGCACCCTACTAGTATTCTGCTTCATATCATTCATACAGATTGTTATCTTTCCACAGTAAGTTCTTACACATATACTGTAGATCCTCCAATATGTACCTTGTTAAGACTGCCTTTACATAATACATTGATGCCCTTTAATTTTGGTCTGGTTCATGTTAGCGCTGACTGATTAAAAGACATTAGACAATTTCGTGACTTTCATCCCACTTGGAGAACTCGTGTATCATTTTTTGCGAATTTTTTGTCACAAGGACCTGATATGTTCATATTTCTGCATAGAAACAGGAGGGAAAAAAACGTATCTTGTTCCGCAGTCTTAAAGGTGGATAGGGACTGCATGGCACATTTTATTGAGGAACCTGTAAAATGCAGAAGGAAAGTAGCTCAACTCAGATGTTTTACCTCCTTATTACTATGATCCATCCCTACACATGTGTCAACATGCATAAATATATACAATTCACCAGTTATACAAAAAAGGGTATAAGGCTGCCCTTTAACAATCAGCAGGTGGATTAATAGGACTTTTAAATCGATGCTAAAAACATTTATCTGTTGTTTGGCTTAGTTTGCTTGGTTGCATGTAGAAGTTTGACCAAAACTGAGCCGGTTAGTTGAGAACGCGCCCTGAATATCTCTCTGTAACTTTATGTATTGTTCCTTGCAGCACCCCAGTCATGCTGGGAATCTACATCAGTATCTTCATCATCCTCGCCAACATCCTCTTCATCTGTGCCATATATTCGTGCATCAAGGTAGTGAAGCTCATGAAAACAAACAAAACTGATATTTTGGTAATATACTTTCACCATCTGTCGAAGGTGTAAATCTTATTTCTTTTCTTTTTTTTCCCTCGTGCAGCTCTTTCCAGGTGCGATGCAGACTGTCTCGAAGAAGATTGTCCAGTCTCGCACCAACAGCACCCTGGTTGGAGTATTTACCATCATCCTCGTCTTCATCTCTGCCTTTGTTAATATGGTCAGTGACAGCTAACACAGAAGACCAGCCATACATGTAGAAAATCTTGCTGGGTAGATGATCACGTGTGATGTATGTTTGGCTTCGCTGCAGTTTGCCTGTGACACCACGGGCTTGGCACAGTGCGTTGCGGAGAAGCTCAACACCTCCGAAGCCCTGGTGACACCCTGTCTGATCCACAGCCTGAATGTGTCCGTTGAAGGCGGTCTAGAGATCTGTCCGAGCCAAGGCCCCTCCTGCCCCTTTCCTGAGGTGAGTTCATTGTATGTCACCACTTCACTGTTTGTGTCCCCGGCACAAACGGTCGAGCCATTTCAAACGGAAAATGTCACATTTGCATTTGTGTTTCTGTGAGAGATCTATTGTTGATAGCACCTCTTTGTGATGCTGCTCTCCTGTTCGTGCCAGTATTTCAGCTACAGTGTGCTGCTGACGCTGCTGGCCTGCTCGGTGTTCCTGCAGATCAGCAGCATCGGGAAGCTGGCCCTCATGCTGCTCATCCAGCTCACCTTCCTGCTGCTGGTGGAGTGGCCACAAGTAGCACTATTCGACAACGCAGACCTCTTTGTCACCTCCAATGCCATGTAAGTGCCACAGGCTGGGTGCTGATTTGGAGCGGGGGCGCAGAACAATGTTTGTATAAAACTAGGCAGCTTTTTTCATGTTTTAAATGTAGGGCTGAGTATTGATCCTCAATCGGGTATTGAAAATGGTGTTATTTATTATTTTAGTTATTCTTTTATCCTGATAACATCTCCATCTTTGCACCATATTTTATCAAGTCCACGGCTTTAATCAGCTCACTGGCTTGATTTTTCAAGCTACTATTCCTAGTCCACCTACTGAAACGTGTTGGCTGGCTTCAACCTCCTCTACCATCAACATGATCTCGTCTTCCACAAAGTTTGATTTTCTCTTCTGTTCCATGGTTATTCCTGACAAAAACCCCTGTTCATGCTGGCATTATTAAAAGGGAAATGATAAGGCACGTGTTTCAGTTTAAATTACTTTAAACTTTACTTCGTAGATGACATGTGCAGAAGGGACAAATGGGATTCTTGGAACCTGCTTCAGCAAGGTTTTTTATACTCAACACCTTTTGTGAATTGATTTTAAATACATCATTAGCAGTGATCTTAAGACTCAGACTAAGTCCAAGCACAAATGGAAGACATTTTTATAAATGAGGCCCCGGAGATGTTTCAAGAGGAGAGCAGGAATAACAGTAGAATTTAGCGAGTTAGACTGTTCTTATCTTTATAATTTGGAAGGATAATAATAATGCAAAAACCTAGTAAATGATTCCATCCAACTGTATGCGTTTTTTCCCCCTCACATTAGTAACTCACTTAAGCAGTTATAACATAGGTCAGCAGAAAATATACTTGAAGACAATGTAAGTGAATATGTACTGAGATGCTCTGTGAAAATGACAAAAACACCTAACAACATCAAAAACACCTAACACAGAGACATTACACACACACACACTCAACATTTTAAGTAACATTAACATTACCAATTTGTACCAACAATTGATTTGTACAATTTTATTTTTGCTATATATCTTCAGTTTTGTACATTTTGTTGTTTGTACTAATGGTATTTTTTTGTTCCCTTTTTTAGTGATTTAAATGAAACTAGTGCTCAATGGTAAGATTGTTTTAAAAAAGGAACACTAATATTATAATGCTATTTTGCTTCATTTGTGTTGATGAGAATTCATTTTCTTTGTACTTTTAGGTCCAGTTTCAATGAAACTACAAACCAATGGTAAGATTACATTCAGTATTACTTTCACACCAAGAACCATAACTGTAAAGATGACTGTAAAGATAACGATGTGAGGATCCAAACTGATAACAAGGATACTGATCCATGAAATTCTTCAAAGATGAGTTTGCAGAATCCATCCCTGTTAGCAATGATCACCAAAAGATTCTCAACATTAATTATCCTGGCGATTGTCAAGAGAACATGAGAAAGACAAAAGAAACTTTATAAACCCTAAAACAGTTTGGCTTTTTGTTTCAGGTGAAATTAAGTTTTTTATGTGTAATTTGCAGCCTAATACACATTATATAAGCATTCAATGAGCTGTATAAATAACCAAGACTGAGTTATTAGAGTAGGCTGTCTAAAAAGTGTTTCCTAAATGCCATCAATTAGCTTACATAATACACCAATTTAATAAACACCTCTGAAATAGTATTTTGTAGAAAACTGTCCCCAAAATCAAGCTGATTGATGAGCCTGTGAATTCAGATGAATTTTGATTGGTTGTCAGTGTTTCTATCGTTCATCAAAACACTCTGAAAGTGATCCCAAGGATGTCGTTTGCATCTGTGATTGTCTTTATATTGTGGTGTGAATTCCACAGACCACTTGAATTAGAAAGATATATTCATAGTTATTGTTATAGTTGTCGTTCTTGGTCTGGACATCCCGATATGCTATAATTATTTTAAAGCTTTTATCCCCCCAGTTCATCTTACATACATTAATCTGAACACGTGTCCGTCACTCCGCAGCCCATTTGTTGTGACCAAAGTGTCCCTGAGGGTCATGACTCCAGTGATCCTCACAGTCTTCGTCCTGGCACTGTACCTGCACGCCCAGCAGGTTGAATCTACTGCACGCCTCGACTTCCTGTGGAAATTACAGGTATGTGCAGCGTCCACTAGAGGGCGCCATCTGACCAAACACAATGTCTTCATGTTTCTGAAAAAAACTCAATGTTGTCCATCAATGAACAAGATGATAGACATAGATCTGCCACTTAAACCTTGACCTTGTCAGACATTATACTTGTCTGAATATAACTAATAAAAAGTTTTATCTCTCAGGCCACAGAAGAGAAGGAGGAGATGGAGGAACTGCAAGCCTACAATCGTCGCCTCCTCCATAATATTCTGCCTAAGGACGTTGCTGCTCACTTTTTGGCACGTGAGCGGCGCAACGACGAGCTATACTACCAGTCCTGTGAGTGTGTTGCTGTCATGTTCGCCTCCATCAGCAACTTTTCTGAATTCTACGTGGAGCTGGAGGCCAACAACGAGGGAGTGGAGTGTCTGCGGCTGCTCAACGAGATCATCGCCGACTTTGATGAGGTAAAATACGTCACGGCATGTTTGTAAAACTCAATGTGCAGATTTGATTCCCAAACATTAAAAAAAAAAGGGATTATATGATTTTTTGTAAACTGTGCAAATGTATCCTGTTCTCAGATCATCAGTGAAGAGAAGTACAGGCAGCTAGAGAAGATCAAGACCATCGGCTCCACCTACATGGCGGCCTCCGGTCTCAATGACTCCACCTATGACAAGGAGGGACGTTCCCATATTACTGCACTGGCCGACTACGCCATGAGACTCCGGGAGCAGATGAAATACATCAACGAGCATTCCTTCAACAACTTCCAGATGAAAATAGGTAAAAAAAAATTAAAAAAAATAAAAACAGCACAAGATTCATGTTTAGTAGAAGTTTTGCTTTGTTGATTCACTGTAATGTTTTTGTCTTTGATTCTCAGGCCTGAACATTGGACCAGTGGTAGCTGGGGTTATCGGTGCACGCAAGCCTCAATATGATATTTGGGGAAACACAGTTAATGTGGCCAGTCGTATGGACAGCACAGGTGTGCCTGACCGCATACAGGTAGGTTTCATGTGACTTCGAATAACAGACATCCAGGTGTGAAACAAAGCAAGAAAATGAGGTCATAGTGGAAGGGGCATATAAATTCTTTAAGATATAAGACATTTTTAAATTAAGACTATGAAAATGAAAATCATTAAATAAACATTGATCACTCAGGTTCATAAATGTAAATCTGCCTGTTCCGTTCTAATCACAGGTGACTACAGACCTCCACCAGGTGCTTGCAAACAAAGGGTACGTGCTGGAGTGTCGCGGGGTGGTTAAGGTCAAAGGGAAAGGGGAAATGACAACCTACTTCCTGAATGATGGACCGCCCAACAGTTAGCAGCCATGGCGGCAGCAGATGCCGGGATGATCCCCACTGCAAGGACACAGCACCACTGAGCGAGGACTCACAGTGCAAACGAATGGCTAAAAAACTCGAGACGCCATCACTTGAATCCCCAAGCAAAGAGGAAAAAAAACTTTTAAGACTTCAAAAGGAAAGTGTTCTTGAGAGGAAAATGTTCTCGTCTGGCAGCCATTTTGGCCCACGTACATGTTGAAGGACAAGTGTTTTTCTCATGTCTAGCCTCTCTCTCAGGCTTCTTGAAAGATGCAAAGTCTGTTTATTTAAAACAACGCCTTTTAGCCTGTGTCAAAAGAAGATTAACGCTGTACATAAGGCTACTTTTATTTTTACTTTGTGTTTTGTTTTTGTTCTATTTGTTTTCCGGTAATTTTTATTTCACATGAATTATGAACAGGTACTCATATTTTGTTTCTGGATTAATTATTTATTCTGATCTCAATGTTTTGTGCAAAAGGTCCTTTATGAAAAGTGTGAATACATACGTGCACAAATATCCAGTTTATTACACGTTTATAAGTGTGTATGTACATGCATATTTGTGTGTGTATGACTATATGTATAAACTGAGGAGGAATATATTGACCAAAGACTAAAGTATTTACTAAAAGCAAGGCAAGACATGTTTGATATGTTCTCGCTGAAGTCAGCAATGATCACCGCCTCTGTTTTTTTTTTTAGGCAGGAGGCCTGAACCCTGTTTGTTTGCCCGACTGCTCATTGTTTTCATAAAATGTCAAATTAATTTATTATTCAGGCAGCAGAGAGCTGACCACTAACTCTAAAATGATGATGTTGCCCTCAACCTCTAAAGAAAAAAGACGACTAAGGATGTTATGAGAAGGCGATGTCCGAAATCTATATTTTTATCTCCACTCTCTGAGGAGCAGAAGTAGCTCCGGCTCGGATCATCCTCATTTCACTTCAAATCAGTTCCTCAGAGCTTGAGCAGCCAGTGGGCAGCTGGTTTCAGCCGTAAAAGTATGTTGTCATCGACTGCTCCTTCCCTTTCAGAGAAGTATTTTTTTGGTGCAAATGGAAATGAAGGAACTCAGATCAGGTAGTTGTCCCAGAGCCATCAGGAGGGGGGAAACCTCGGATTTCAGCGCAGTGGTACCACACAGCCTGATTCTTCCATGAAGAAGAAATAGATGAAGGAAAGAAATATATGTTGATTTTGACTGAATACTGTGCTTTGTAATCCTGAAGGGGCATAACTATTTTCACTGTGAGGTTTTTATGATACAACGAAAACTGCTTTCTTGCCAAACATAACCGCTTTGAAGCATGTCTGATTGTGGTATCTTGTTTTCATTTTGGTTTGTTTTAACGTAGGGTATTTTGTATCACTTCTGTATCCATCATTTGTATATTCTTAATGTTGTTATTATTATTATTATTATTATTATTATTATGAAGATTCTGATTAATTATTATGCTTATTATGATGATTCCATTCCAATGAAAAGGATCAAAGACCAGCACGCTTTCTCGTAATATGCCAGTCGTAAAAGCTCAAGCTCACTGGTACCAACTGATCAACTGCAGCCAATGAATTCTGCTGTTCAGTCCTGATGTTCAATACAGTATTTCAACTGGCGATCGGTGTGATCATATATAGTAAGAAGAAGTAACTACTAGCTGCCTTTGCAGCAGAACCTGAGTGGTGTATGCTCTCATAAGCATAGCAGTAAACACACAAATACAGATGATTCACTGTGCTTTTTTTATTTTATTTATGCCACTACTGCAGTATTGTAAATCTCAGTCAGCCTTTAAGGTGACCTCTCCCTCCATTAACTTCTCAGCACTAACTATGTGAAGGCAGAATTAGTAGACCTACACACATATTTATTGTATTATTTCCTCCCCCGCTCAGTCTTTCAGCAACATGTGGAAGAACTAATAGCTGAGTTTGATTGCCTTAAGTTAAATCACAGAATAACACTGAACAGGAACTGTGCCTGCTTGCCCTGTCTGGACTGCTGATGTTTGGACGAAGAGGAAGAGAAGGGATAAGGGCTTGTTGAGAATAATTTTCACTTCTCATTACTGCAGTGATCTCAAAATAAATTGGGAGAATCAGCCTGATTTAAGCTCTTCCGCCACTCTCAACAATGGCAACCAACCAGTTGATCATGTTTGTACCAAAGCCAGCTCACGCAGCCTTGTGCTATTGGTCCCTCCTGTGCAATGACATGTGGCCTCTAGCGTGGTGGTGGTGGTGGTGGTGTGAGCACCAGAGGACAGTAATGTAATGGAGATCACCAACTATCAAATGAACTGTGACCAATGAAGAGAGATTCATATAAGCAAAGAGTTTATAGAACGGACATGAGTTTATTAAAATGTGCATTGTATGTATTCTATTTCTATTGGCTGTCCGTAGACTTGTGTTGATTGTTAACTCTTGGGATGTTTTGGGGGGAACGGAGACGGGAGGAAGGTTGTCCCCATACTACTGAAACAGTGTTTTGCTCAGGCCTGATGAATCCTTCCGTATTTGTTTTTTTTCTTTTATTTGTATTTTCCCTGAGTTGGAGGAGTTGAAAGGGGATTGTTTTTGCAAAGTTGAAGGACAAGAAGAGTTGAGGACTATGACAAAGAGAAAAATAACATTTCCCCTTGAAGAAAAAAATAAAAAAAAATCAATGGCTGTTCTTGTGTTTTCATATATCCACTAATGTTTTTTGTTTTTTTTAATGTATTGCAAGTATGTCTTACCTGTGGCTTACAGGAACAGAAGTCACTGGTAGCAAACCTTAATGGCGCCTTTTTAACGGATACAGTAATACTTAACACTAGGGTTCACATAAAAATGTGAGCAGATACTACAGAACGGGAGTAGGAATGAATAAGGAACAACTTGATGATTAATTAATCATTTATGAGTGATCTCTGAAAATCGTAATTTAAGAACGATATAGTAAATAATACTATATTAATAAATCTTTAATGATCAGTTCATAAATACCTGTGATTCGACATATGACCACTTTCCTCAAGAGTGACAACGTCCGTTATTCAACCATGAACCAGCTGCTGAGTGGCACAATCTAGTAATGTCTCAATAATTACTGATAAATTCATCATAAATTACTCTTAATGTTTACCTTCAAGTATGTCAAACATAGTACTAGTAGTGGATGCCAGGTAGAATAATTATTTAATAATTACTTAATCACAAGTTAATCTTTTTCTGCACCTTCAATTAAAGTTAAACATAACACTAAGTAGTTACCAGGTTGATTATGTAATTAATGATTACTTGATCATTAATTACTCTTTGTGCACTTTCAAGTGAAGTTGTACATCTGATTAATCACTGATTAATTACTACGTAGTCCCTGTGTCACTGAGTTGAAACTCATATTAAGAAACATGAAAACGCAAATCTATTATTCTTCACCAGTCAGGGTAAAATGAACAGATCAGTAAGGGGTATTCTCAGGGTTTGTGCAGACTCATCACCTTATGTGGACTATGGTTTGGATTAGCAGCCAACATAACTAAATCCATACCAGTCAATGATAAGTCAGTGATATGCAGCTGCAAACCTGCAGGACCAGCAGTACCACCTTGTGCCATCTACAGGACAGTTATGGTAAGTAACAGCCGTTGTGACAGGACTTGTACTTTTGGCTCTGAGCTGGTGCTTGGACCCCAGTACATGGGCCAGTTGCAGGTCCAGCTGAGAGTTGCGACAGTGGTTATGATTTGGTTTCATTTGTTTTAACCCTTTAAGAATCAGTAGTTTGTGTTGCCAGGTGATCACAAACATGTTATGTGATTATTGTGCTAACAGTAAGTTTGGACACGTTCACCATCATCTTGCAATACTCACTACAGATCTGAGTGACCATGGACTCCAGTATGATGAGCTCCTGTTTCGACTGATGTCATTCATTTTTTACTAATAGGACAAGAGTACTGAAGCCCATTAAGTAAAATTATGGGAAATTTTGTGCCTTTCAGAGGTGAGGATTAGTGTTC